>NW_024080964.1:15518-117593 GCF_003009895.1 Hyaena hyaena | reverse complement strand
AAATAAATAAAACATTTAAAAAAAAAAAAAAAAAAAAAAGCTAGAACTATCCTAAATTTTGTATGGAACCACAAAAGACCCCGAATAGCCAAAGTAATACAGAAGAAGAAAACCAAAACGGGAGACATCACCATCCCAGACTTTCGCCTCTACTACAAAGCTGTCATCATCAGGACAGTACGGTACTGGCACAAAAACAGACACAGAAACCAATGGAATAGAATACAGAACTTAGATTTGGACACAAAAGTGTACAGCCAACTAATCTTTGATAAAGCAGGAAAGAGTATACAATGGAAAAAAAAGCCTCTTTAAAAGACGGTGCTGGGAGAACTAGACAGCAACATGCAGAAGAATGAAACTAGATCACTGTCTCACACCATACACAAAAATAAACTCAAAATGGTTAAAGGACCTGAATGTGAGACAGGAAACCATCAAAACCCTAGAGTAGAAAGCCGGAAACAACCTCCTTGAACTCAACTGCAGCAATTTCTTATTCGACACCTCTCCAAAGGCAAGGGAATCAAGAGCAAAAATGAACTATTGGGACCTCAATAAGATTAAAAGCTTCTGCACGACAAAGGAAACAATCCATAAAACTAATAGGCAACCGACGGAATGGGAAAAGATAGTTGCAAATGACTTATCAGATAAAGGACTAGTATCCAAAATCTATAAGGAACCCACCAAACTCCATACCCCAAAAACAAACAATCTAGTGAATAAAAGGGCAGAAGGTATGAACAGACACTTCTCCAAAGAGGACATCCAGATGGCCAACAGACCCATTAAATGATGTTTAGCATCTCTCCTCATCACGGAAATACAAATCGAAACCCCACTGAGATTCCACCTCATACCGGTCAGAGTGGATAAAATGAGCAAATCAGAGGACTCTAGATGCTGGCGAGGATGTGGAGAAACGGGCGCCCTTCTACACTGTTGGCGGGAATGTAAACTGGTGCAGCCCCTCTGGAAAACAGTGTGGAGGTTCCCCAAAAAATTAACAATAGAACTCCCCTATGACCCAGCAGTAGCACTGCTAGGAATTGACCCAAAGGATACAGGAGTGCTGATGCATAAGGGCACATGGACCCCAATGTTCATAGCAGCACTCTCAACAATAGCCAAAACATGGAAGGAGCCGATGTCTTCATCAACAGACAAATGGATCAAGAAGATGTGGTTTATCTATACAATAGACTACATGGCGATGAGAAAGAATGAAATCTGGCCATGTGTAGCAACATGGATGGACCCTGAGGGTGTTATGCAGAGTGAAATAAGTCAGGCAGATAAGGACAGATACCATATGTTTGCACGTATAGGAAGATTAGGAGGAACCTAACAGAGGACCATGGGGGAGAAGAAGGAGAAAAACAGTGGGGGAGAGGGAGGGAGGCAAACCATGAGAGACTCTTGAATGCCGAGAACAAACTGAGGGCTGATGGGGGTGGGAGGGAGGGGAAGGGGGTGATGGGCATGGAGGAGGGCACTTGTGGGGATGAGCACTGGGTGTTATATGTAAACCAACTTGACAATAAATAAATAAATAAATAAACAAACAAACAAATAAATAAATAAAAATAAAAGACATATAGGGAATTACTGTTTAACAGGAATAAAGTTTCAGTTTTAGAAGATGAGAAAAGTTCTGAGATGGGTAGTGGTGATGGCTGCACAATAATGTGAATGTACTTAATGCTACTAACTGTACACTTAAAAATTCAGTAAAATAGGAAATTTTATGTTAGATATAAATTTTCCCATGACTTAAGAAATAAAAAACAGTATCAGGAAAAAAATTCCCTCTTTATATAAAGCTACATTTGCTATTTTCATGTATTCTTGGACAAAGAAATGCCTCAGCTAGAAACTGTATTATTTCCCCAAAATGAAATGGAATAATGTTGTAAAATGCTAATTTTTAAGATGCTTTACAGATAACTGGTAGGAAAACATAAGATTGTAGTCCTCAAGCTGACCAAGTTAAAAAACAGTGTTCTGAATCAAATATGAGTCTTATCATTGCTTATGAGGGCACACATAAAGGTCAAAATTTTAATTCCAACCACACAACACTCAGCTATTTTCAATACTATGTAATCTGGTCAAAGTCCAAAATAAATAATATTTTGGGAGACTGAACAGCCAGTACTAATATAAAACTGAGTCCTGCTGAATTTTACATGGTCTTTGAAGAAAGAAATTGGGAATCTCTCTGTTTCTCATGGCTCGGATGCAGAGCTATGTGTCCAAAAAACAAGCTGATGCTCAGAACTGGTTTAGAAGATGTGCTATCCACTAAACAAGATTCTTGTGGAACTGAACTAGTTTAACTAGTCAATAATGAAAATATATAAGCTCTGGCCTTGAACAGCCTTCTTGGTATTCAAAGTTATTCCTGTGGTTTATATTTATGTGTAATTGAAGATAAAAAGTTTTAATAATAAATTTATTCTGTGAAGTAAGATCTTTGGACAGTGCCCAATTTACTGTTTTTGAATGCTACCTCCCCTTAAGAATTTCATACTTTCTTCTTCAAAAGAAAGAAATGTTTTCCAATTTTCTTATGCTTCCTTCCATTTCTATTTCTTTTTATGAATATAGCATCTTTTAAAACTCGCAGCCCACTGAATTCTTGAACTTTAGTATCATATCAGCTACCTTTAATTTGCTATTTCTACCTATGAATTACAAGTATAACATAAAACTATTCCTGTAGTGGAAAAACATATTTATGCAACTTATTACATAAATGTCAGAATTTTAACCTGTTCTGTTACAAGAATAGATTTTCTGTAATAGAGATTATATTTTAGAGAGTGTTTAAATAATATTTGTTGGCTATTTAGTTTTGTATATAGTTTCCTTTTTTTTTTAATGTTTATTTTTGAGAGAGACAGAGCATGAGAAGGGGAAGGGGAGAGAGAGAGAGAGGGAGACACAGAATCCAAAGAAGGCTCCAGGCTCTAAGCTGTTAGCACAGAACTGTTGAGATCATGACCTGAGCTGAAGTCAGACGCTTAACTGAGCCACCCAGGCGCCCCTGTAAATAGTTTCTTGTCCCGAAGTACATTTTGGCTCTTCAGTATCAACAAAAATTTCACACTGCTCATATAGGCAGTTAAAGAGGCCGATAGGAGATTCTGATTGTTACCCATTTGATGTCATTAGCATCAGTGGCTCCCAAATACCTACAGAATGAAATCTAAATTCTATTTTAAATACAGGATACTAGAGAATTATAGAAAATAGGATAGGGGGTAGCAGCTTAGATTTTATAATATTTTTTATTGCTTTTACAAATGTTAACAACGTTTTTTTAATATTTTAGACTCTCCCTAAACTGTTCATAAAAAGTCCTTAGTTCTACTCTGTCCTCACTGTCAATTTTAGTAGCCAGCAATAACCAAATATAACCAGGAGTTATAATCAAATTTATGCTGTCACTATGTTATTTAAATTTACATAACATTCATCAATAGTGGGTACTTTTAAAAGGAAGTATTCAAGGCTGTAAATAATTAAGGCTGGGTTTGCAATTTTGGATCTGATGACCAAATTAGAATAGTGATGACTACAAATAGTGTATGTGCTTAATATTTACACAGTTATGAAATAAACACCTGTATATTACACAGCATGAAATTTTATTTATTTATTTATTTTTTAAATGTTTTATTTATTTCTAGGAGAGAGAGAGAGACAGCGTGAGCAGGGGAGGGTCAGAAAGAGAGGGAGTCACAGACTGAAACAGGCTCCAGGCTCTGAGCTGGCAGTCAGCACAGAGCCCGACGCGGGGCTCGAACCCACGAACTGTGAGATCATGACCTAAGCGAAAGTCGGACGCTTAACCGACTAAGCCACCCAGGCGCCCCACACAGCATGAAATTTTAATAACATGCAATGTGTAAGTAAGTATATAGCTCCTAAGCAGTCAGCTCAAAAACCACACTCTCTTGGATATATAATTTCTGGCATACGTATGTAAAAAATTACTCATGGTCACAATATTTAGTTGTTTACAAATAAATTCATTCCACAAATAATTGAGATAGTTTAATACTGTAACCACTCACCCAAAAAAATGGGTGATTAAAGGAAAAATCAGCATAAAGAAATAGGTTTTGAAGTCAGACAAGAGCTTAATCTTAACTCTTTGGCCTGTTGGAAGTATGAATCTAGAGCAACCATGTTTGTCAGGCACAGTCCCAGTTTACACATGCAGTTCCATTGTAATTGTTAACAGTACCCTTTCGTACTCTCACAAATGTTCTCAATTGGGTAACTTACATATCACCTGACCTAAACACCAATCTCCTTATGTGAAGAAAGAAATTACAAGAAAATCTATATGAAGAATCATACCTGAAAGAAAGTAAGCATTCAATAAATCACAGCCAGCTTTTATTATAATAAGTTATCAAAAGGGCAATATAATAATAACCCAGACTCCTAAATAACATTTTTCATAATTTCTGCCTCTTTCTGTCATTAATCTTTTTTTTGTTCTATAGCACATATACATAAATAACATAAAACATAAAGATATTTGGGATAAGTTTTTAAGAGTACCTCTAAGAAAATCTGAAAAATCTGGGGTCATTAGAAGCCTCAGAATTAAAAATATATATATAATTTTTAAATGATACATTTCCTTCAAAATCTCCTTGGAAAGTCAGTTATTTAAAAGTTCCTAATGGAGACTTTGAAAAGCAATAGCCCATCTTTAAGTCTTTCAAAAACTATAGCCTGAAAAAACATATAAAGTTATTAAAATGAAAATATGAAGAAATAGTTTAACTTACCTGAACTGCACAACCCAGTAAAAGTAAAAGCAACTTTTTAACTTCTTCTGTGCCTTGTTCTGAAATAGAAATGATTGCTAAGTACTACATTTTACTTTAGTTCAACTCTTTCTTACATTGGTAGACTTCATTCTAAAGTTAATATTCACAACAACTTGACCCAAGGATTAAGTCTGCAAGTATAGTGAAAATTCAAAAAAGCAGCTCTGTGTGCACAATGTGGTAATAGCAGAATAAATGAGCAAGGATGTCCATTTTGAAGGGTTACAGTACAGACAAAATGGGCTTCAATGCTCTATGCAATAAAGTGTGCTAACTATAAATCCACTAGTTTTCCATAAATTATTATACCACACCAATATACTAAATGAAGAACTGATACAGGGACATGCCACAAATTCAGCCAAAATAGTTCCTAATAGGTCTGGCTTCCTTTAGGTCTATTAATGTTCTCTTTCTAAAATATGTATCTTGTATGATCGATCTACCTATACAATTTAAATGGCTTTACACTGTGTAGATTCATGAGGATCAAAACCTTAAATATTACAGCAAGGATGGTAAAAATGAACATATATAATAAGGTGGATAAAACTAATGCTCTGTAACAGAACTGGATAGTACATTTGTTGTCCAACAGCACTCAGTTCAGATTTTCTCAAAACATACAGCTGACAGAAAGAAAAGAAAAGAAAAGAAAAGAAAAGAAAAGAAAAGAAAAGAAAAGAAAAGAAAAGAAAAGAAAAGAAAGAAAGAAAGAAAGAAAGAAAGAAAGAAAGAAAGAAAGAAAGAAAGAAAGAAAGAAAGACGGACGAGACGAAACGAAACAAAACGTCACTTCTTTGGGCCAGAATTTCACCATCAGGCCAATCTGTCCATAATAAAGTCCAAATCTTCTTTTCAAACATTTCCTCCTACTCTCCAGGAAACCATCTACTTTCTTAGCCATACCTAATCATCCCCCCTGAAATATATACACATCTACACTCCTCTGCCTTCCCTTCTGTTATTCTCTGCTTGTCTTTCTTCCCTTACACTGTCCCTGTAGTGAACTACTTACTAATCAGGATCCTAGGCACTGCTCTAACATCTCTGTGTAGTCTCCCCTGACCAAACCAACCATGGTCTCCAATCCTCTCTAATCTGCCAACTGTAAGAATAATGGCTCCATATTTCATATGCCTTAATACTTTTACAGAACTCTATTTTGTATTAATTATTACATGATTTCCCAGTCATCTGTGCATCTCTCACCAACACAAGATTCTGCTGAGTACAGACCATTTTCTTTATATTCCTGGTCTCTATAGTTTGGTAGGTAATTGCTAAATGCATGAGAAACTGAAAATAATTCCATTTTATATATAATTTTTTTTCATTTTTTTACTTGTATAATCAAATATCCCAGAATATCTCTAAAGACTATCTAAACTCCTGATTCACCTCACCTAAGTGGTAATTTCCTCAGGAAAAGCGGCTGCTTCATTTTAGTTTTTATTTTGGCTTTATTTTTGTTTGTTTTGAATGAGAATGGGAGGTGGGATTCGGAGAAGATATACTTGGGGTTGGGTTACAGACAGCCTGAAAAATAAGTCCGTGGTTCAATTTGTTAGTAGTTTTTATTTCCCTAGTTGTTCAAAAATTAAAACTCTGAACAGGTCACATTTAAAACCTGGCAAAGGGCAGAAACTTCTGAAGAAAATAATTTAAATGATCTGAGAAAACTGCTTCTCCTTTTTCAATTTAGAAGTAGTTTAATATAAACTACAACATTAATCAGTAAAATCTTAGATTCAAACAGCTCTGGCACTGATAGCAGATGTATGAGTACAAACCAAGAAATTATTTCAAAATCACTTCTTTTCTAAGATTATATTTCTTATATTTTATACCTACATTACCTTCTATACTTGTTTATAAGGAGACACTAAAATTCATTATAGAAAAGTATCAGTTTGGTAGAGTTAAAACACCACTGGCTTACATTTTACTTAACGTAAAATATGTCTAATCCCTCCTACACAGTGCAAATATTCTAAGTTTATTTTCTCTCTATAAAATGGAGTATCACCTGACTTTACCTAGAGCCATGAAAAACCTACTGTATTCATATAAATAAGCAAGATCTTGATAAGCATTATAGTATTACACAAAGACTATCACATTATGTTAATTTTAATACTTACCAGAAAAAGGGTTTTTGCCAATGATTAAGACATTTGGCAATGACATCATAATCAACTGCTGCAAAGTCTCCTGTAAAAAGATAACCACAAAGGTTGTTATGTAAGTAATGCCGATTAGATAGTCAACAAGTTATAACTTATGATTTGTGCACTTCTCTGTGGATATGCTATAATGCAAATATAAAAAGCTCTTAAAAAGGTCAAAAAAAGTATCCAAGTTCTTAAAAAGACATCTAAGATCTTAAACTGTCTGTGACTTTAAATTAATGAATTAAGTAACTAAAATTTTAATATCAGCCAGACTTAATATATAAAATACCTACAAAATAAGTGTCCAAGTGGAACAGGTCTAATATTTACTATTTGGAAACTTGACTTTTAGGTATTATATGATGATTTAAAGATGACTAAATAACATTCCTCAATAAAAGATCAAGCATGTATACTCTTTTTGGTCTTTTGATACTTCCCTTTAAGGGAATTCAAAACCTCTTTTAAAATTAAGGAAGTTATGGAGCACCGGGGTGGCTCAGTCAGTTGAGTGTCTGATTTCCACTCAGGTCATGATCTCACGGTTTGTGAGTTCAAGCCCCACATCAGGCTCTGTGCTGACAGCTTGGAGCCTGGAGCCTGCTTCGGATTCTGTATCTCCCTCTCTCTCTGCTCCTCCCCTGCTCACACTCTATCTCTCTCTCAAAAACAAACATTAAAAAATTAAGAATGCCAGTTACTTCATTAAAAATTGTGTCTTAGGATCATTTCATGAAAGCGGGCTCTTCCTCGGTGAATCATTGTTTCTCTGTAAGAGATGTTTTAATTTGATTTCTGTGAAATTTTCAGTGAAAGAATATATATACATTCTGACAGTACAGGGTAATTCAGAAAGAATTGAATGCTTTCAAATTACTCATTTCAGTTAATACATCAACTATGCATCTTCTGTTTTTACTATCTTTTTTGAGGAAATAAAGGAACATAATGTGTCTGTCATTACTATCACTAATAATGACATGCTACAAAGGGCGTGAAATGACTCAGACTACAGGACGATAGGTGGCCCATGATATGACTGAATCTTTGCAAGATTAGAGAAACAACTGTGAATGTCCTTATGATTTGATCTTCACTATATATTCAGACATAACTAATTACTGAGTATGTTTTTAAAAGTGTTTAATTCTTTCTGAATCATTCTTTACTTAATACTATGATAAGTGAGCAAATATCATGAAAAGTTAACTTGTATTGCTTTCTAAAGATAGATGATTCTAGATCCCATTAAGTATTTTCCCATAGTCAGTGTGTGACATGTACCAGAGGTTCATTAGAATTAACCTTTTAATTCTTTATAGATATGTATTAGAAAGTTTCAAAACATTTTCTTCAGTGTTACATTTACTGGCTCTTTAAAAAACTATCACCAAAACATGCACATATGTTATTTTTCATGTTTATTTATTTTTGAGAGAGAGATAGCATGCACATGCATGCAAGTGGGTGAAGGTCATAGAGAAAATTCCAAGCAGGCTCCATCCTCACTGTCAGTGCAGAGCCCGATGCAGGGCTCAAACCCACGAACTGTGAGATCATGACCTAAGATGAAGTTGAACACCTGACTGAGCCACTCAGGTACCCCCAAACAGGCATACATTTAAAGAAAAAGTACATACTCAGTATGTGTATCATGTCAGATAAATAATTAAAAGTAAGTGTCAAAAACTGCTAGAATCATTTACTCCAAAGACTGAATCTGGTTATTTAATAAATAAAACTTCCAGTTCAAAGCAAGTTACCTCAAGATGGAATATACTATTAGCTAAGTATGTGACAGCTAAACAGACTTAAAGAAAAAAATTTCTAAATCATTCTAACTTTTAGTTTCCTTGCCTTGAAGCAAAATTATCAGGACTATGTGTACATATATTTAAAAGAAATCATAAATAAGAGATGCAGTAAAAACACAATCACTGTTCTGTCTCTATCCCATTTAAGAGAGGTAGTCTAAAAACAAAGAACATTCAAATTAAGTATCATTAAAAAGAGGTTTTGGGGCGCCTGGGTGGCTCAGCCAGTTGAGCGTCTGGCTTCGGCTCAGGTCATGATCTCACAGTTTGTGAGTTTGAGCCCCGCATCGGGCTCTGAGCTGACAGCTCAGAGCCTGGAGCCTGCTTTGGACTCTGTCTCTCCCCTTCCCCTTGCCCCTCCCAGGCTCATGCTTTGTCTCTCTCTGTCTCTCAATAAAAAATAAAGATGTTAAAAAAAACCTTAAATTCCATAAGATGAGGAACATGGTTTGTTATGTTCACCACTGTAGCCCCAATGCCTTCACAGTCAGTAACAAGCAGCAGAACAGAGAGGAAATCCGAATGACATGAGAATTCTTACTGAGCTTGTACATATTCTAAATCATTAAAATAAAAAAAAAGAATAATACTGACACTTAAATTTACCTGTCATTACTAAAAAAATTCAATGAAATAATTCCTTCCACTAACAATCATCTCAGGGTATTCTGTCAATTTTCTTTTCTCCCTGGGAATCACTTCTGCAAAACGATCCTGATTCTTACCAACCCATTAAAAAAATTGGAGATACACATATGTGAAATTTTAAGCTACCCAAATTCATTTTCCTTTTGTGAATCAGAACAACCATGATGTGTGAAAATATTTTACTTCAGTATTTTTTCTGAGGAGCATATGAGATATAAATAAATATTTTTAGGAGTTTTAAAAGATTTCAGGGAAAATTTTCATTTTTCCAACAGATAGGTAATTTAACAGGTGACAACTGCACTGATTTAGACTTTGACTTGAAATCTGTCTTATATTAAACTAGGCCATGTGTGTCTTGATTACACATGAGGGGAAAAAATTAGCAAATCAATTAATTGTGTAAATAAGACAGTTGATCTATTCCTGAAGATACTTTAGAAGTGTCTTGGGGGTGCCTGGGTGGCTCAGTTGGTTAAGTGTCCAACTGCTGGTCTTGCTTCAGGACATGATCTCATGGATCATGGGATTAAGCCTGCATCAGGCTCTGTGCTGTCAGCGTGGAGCCTGCTGGGGATTCTCTGTCTCCCTCTCTCTCTCTCTGCCTCTTTCCTGCTTGATCTCCATCTCTCTCTCTTTCTCAAGATAAATAAGAATATTTTAAAAAGTTCAGAAGTGTCTTGGAAACATTCTATCTAAGAACATGAAGCACTGGGATGATGACAGAAACGGTATGGTAAACTGGTTCTAGAAGAAAAACACAAGGGAGTAATACAAGGAGAGTTTCAATCTTTAGTAATCTTTTGTGTTTTAAGTATCTGAAACAATATTGACAAAATGTTAAGATACTCATTCACATCTAACCCTAAGTTAGTCCACTGGTATTCAAGCTTAGATTAATAAAAGAATAGAATATGTTAACTGCTCATTCAGCAAATGTTATTGAAATATTTGCAGATGTGTTAATTTATAAAACGGTGTCAACTCAAGACAAGTCAAATGTTAATAATAAAATCACCTCGCATTATAAACATTTGGGCTTCTCAATTTTGGCACTATTAACATTTTGAGCTGGATAATTCTTACTTTTAGGAAACTGTGCTGTGCATTATAGGATACTTGCCTGCATTCCTAGCTTCTACCCACTAAATACAGTAGTATTCCCAGGTGTAAGAACCAAAAATGTCTCTAATTACTGCCAAATGTCCCCCAGGGGGATAAAGCATCCTCCACTGAGGACCACTTATTTAAACTGTTGAACTGATGGATTTCACAATTCTATCCTTCCCAAATTTCTTGGTGACTACAACATCATTATATTAACATAATTAATAAAAAGATAATTTCAACACCTGGCTTTAGGCAGGAGGAAGACAAAGAGCAAAACAGCAATAGTTTAATAAAAAAGAAATACTACTTCATGCTACAACATGTATGAACCCTGAAATCCTTATGCTAGGTAAAAGAAGTCAGTAACAAACAACCACATAGTGTACAATTTCATTCTTATTAAATGCCCAGAATAGGCAAATATATAGAGATAAAAACAGATTTTAGCAATTGCCTAACACTGGGATAGACGTAGGGGCAGGGGTAGTGGTGGTGGTGGTATGTGTTTGTGCAGGATAGGAAAAATAGGAGTAACTGCTTTTAGATATAGGGTTTCTTTCTGGGGTGACAAAATGGTTCTAAAATTGGTTGTACTGATTACCTGTACAACTCTCTAAATATCCTAAAAACCTCTGAATTGGACGTTATAAATGTGTTAATTATACAGTATATGAAGTATATCTAAATAAAGCTGTTTAGAAAATAAAAGCAGTAGTATACAATACAGAATTAGGCCGCACTGAAAGCAGATTTAAGATTCGGATGCAGAAATCCCTTTGCCTTCCAAGGAGTTTCACTGAAATTTTCAAGACAAACTTCCATCTCCCTGAAGGTATATAAAACCAAAAATCTAGCATTGTTTTAAAGAACAAAACTGAGGACTATAAAAATAAGCCACTGTATCCCTTTATAAAAAATTTTTTTAAATGTTTATTTATTTATTTCTGAGAGAGAGAGAGAGAAAAAGAGAGAGAAAGAGAAAGAGACAGCATGAGCAGGGGAGGGTCCGACAAAGAGGGAGACACAGAATCTAAAACAGGCTGCAGGCTCTGAGCTAGCTGTCAGTACAGAGCCTGACGCAGGGCTTGAACCCATGAACTGGGAGATCATGACCTGAGCCGAAGCTGGACGCTTAACTGACTGAGCCACCTAGGTGCCCCAACCACTGTATCATTTAATCTAGTCATTTGTTTCATATCTGAAAATAATGATTTCAAACAACATTAAAAGACAAAATAGCTGTATCATAAAACCGAACTTACTCATATCAGCTGGAGGAAAATGACAGCTGAAATATTGGCAAGTAATAAACAAAAGCTTATAAAAAAAAAAACCTAGCACAGACAGACTTCTTTCTTTCTTTCTTTCTTTCTTTCTTTCTTTCTTTCTTTCTTTCTTTCTTTCTTTTAAATTTATTTCTGAGAGAGATAGAGAGACCGTGTGAGCAGGGGAGGGTCAGAGAGAGGGAGATACAGAATCTGAAACAGGCTCCAGGCTCTGAGTTAGCTGTCAGCACAGAGCCCGACACGGGGCTCGAACTCACGAACCATGAAATGATGACCCGAGCCGAAGTCGGACACTTAGTTGACTGAGCCACCCAGGTGCCCCTAGCACAGTCTTATTTCTGATAACAAAGAGTAGTAGATATTAGAAAGGAAGGGAGGAATCTAAAAATGCTAGATAATTTTTTTTTTAAATGCTAGATAATTTTTAAAAATTTCTTTCCAAATGACTGAGCTCAAAGAAAATAGATAATCCTCAGTTAAAAGATAAAACAAAACCAAAAAACTGAACTCTACAAAGACAAGAAAGAAGCTGTTTTTCTTGGCCTTTGGTAGAGATTGAGGAGGGTTATTTCCCTAAGGATTTGAAATAATGTAGCACCAACTTTAAAAAAAAAAGGAAACACATAAACACATAATTTACATACACATAAATGCAGAGAAAGAGATCCAGACATACACATATTCAGATGCTAATAGTGGTACTCTCCAGGCATTAGAAGTATGTTTGTATCTTGTCATTTTTTCTAGTTTTGTATAGTATACAAGTATTGCTTCTAAACTAATATAGAGCTGTTTAAAATAAAATAAAATGTTTCTGGGATGGTTGCACAAATAAAACAAATCCTCAGTGGAGCAATACATCTTTGGTCTAGACACAAAATATTCCCACAGACAAATCCCCTCCCACCCAAAATAAGGTCACAATTCTCACACACACACACACACACACACACACACACACACACACAATGCCACTGCTGCCACCACCACAAGAAACAGCAAGCTGAAAACAAAAGGCAGTTTCAGATACCCACGGATCTGACTTGAGATTTTGGAATTAACAGGCATTAACAACTAAAATATAATTTCTTTAATTTCAGAAGAAATAAAGGAATTAAAAATGATTAATAACAAAATGAAAAGGCAAAGATAAAAAGAATCAAACGAAGTTCGAAAAGGAAGGATATAATTACTGAGTCAAAAGTTATTCAGTGGGTTAAACAGAAGATCTGACACACATGAGAGGCAAATTAGCAAAATGGAGAGACAGTCCTGAAAAAATATACTCAGAATGCAGTACAAGATTGATAAGGTAAAACAAAGTTTAATGAACATGGGGGATAGAGTAAAAAAGTCTAATAAACATGTGATAGAAATATCTGAAGGATATCAGGTTAATATAATAGGAAAGAAGCATTAGAAGAGGCAGTATTAGCAACCAGAAGATAAAAAGTTTAATGTAAGAACAAAAGTTAGACTAATAGCTGACTTCTGTAGAACTAAAAGGAATTTCATGATAGAAGAATAAAATCTGTAAAACACTGAGAGAAAAATAATTGTTAAAGAATTGCATAACCCAATAAAATATCATTCAAGAACAAGGGTAAAATAAAGGCATTCTTGGACAAAGAAATATTGAGAAACTTTACCATCAACAAGCCCTCTCTAAATAAATATTTAAAGATATACTTCAGTAAGAAAATAATGCCAAATCAAATTCCAAGATACAAAATAAAACCATGAGAGGGGTGGAAAAAAAGTAAAATACATAGTTTGATCTAAAGGAAAACTGACTGTATTTATTTAACAGTACTTTCAGTATCTAATTTATGGGTTTTTTAAAAAAGAAGTAAAACACAAGACAAGAACAGCTTAAAGGCCACAAAGGGGAAATAAATGGAGTTAAAGCACTCTAATATCATAGAACTATTGCATAAAAGATTACTGATTATTATTACTATTACTATTAAATTTATTATTATTAAATACTGATTAATTTTGGCCTTTTTTTGCTAGGTAAGGTAAGAATGGAAGGTGGCTTATAAAAAAAAAAGAAGGTAAAAAGCATTTAAACCAGTAGAAAAAAATATGTGGAAACACTTACAAATGGTATAATTAAAATATTTAAAACTCATTTGCATTCAATCACATAGCTTTCAACTGTATAAAGGAAAACTTGACAAATCTATCATCATAATGGGAGACTCCAACTCATCTTTCTCAACTCCTGATAGATCAAGAAACAAAATTAATCAGGCTATGAAAGTTTGAAAAATGCAATTAACAAACAAGCTTGCTCTGACTCTGCACCCGAACAACAGAATACCGATCTTTCTGAAGCACACACCATACTTTAATAAAATGTGACAACGTAAGAGGTCAAGCTAAGTAATTATTAACAAATGTTAAAGAATCAGGATCATAAAAACCATGTTCTTTGACCAAAAATCAAAACCAAAAAAGACTGCTTGAAAAATACCATATGTTCAGAAATCTAAAGGCATACTTCTAAATACCTCAAGTGGAGTAAGAAATCACAACAAAAATGAGAAAATGCAAAAAATAAATATTTTAAAGAATACAACATCCTATATAGGAGTGCTGATGCATAGGGGCACATGGACCCCAATGTTCATAGCAGCACTCTCAACAATAGACAAAACATGGAAAAAGCCTAAGTGTCCATCAACAGACGAATAGATCAAGATGTGGTCTATCTATATGATGGAATACTACATGGCAATGAGAAAGAATGAAATCTGGCCATTTGTAGCAACATGAATGGACCTTGAGGGTGTTATGCTGAGCGAAATACGTCAGGCAGAGAAGGACAGTTACCATATGTTTGCACATATAGGAGGATTAGGAGGAACTTAACCGAGGACCGTGGGGGAGAAGAAGGGGAGAAAAAGTGGGGGAGAGTGAGGAGGCAAACCATGAGAGACTCTTGAATGCTGAGAACAAACTGAGGACTGATGGGTGTTGGGGGGGGAGGGGTATGGAGG
Organism: Hyaena hyaena; assembly: GCF_003009895.1. Taxonomy (NCBI): domain Eukaryota; kingdom Metazoa; phylum Chordata; class Mammalia; order Carnivora; family Hyaenidae; genus Hyaena; species Hyaena hyaena. Next base: position 102,700 of record NW_024080964.1, on the reverse strand, counting down.
AGAGCACTTGTGGGGATGAGCACTGGGTGTTGTTGGAAACCAACTTGACAATAAACTATTTATAAAAAAATAATAAATAAAATAAGTAAGTAAATAAACATTTTTAAAAATTGAAAACAAAAAAGAATACAACATCCTAAAATTTGTGTAATGCACCCCTGGTGAATTGTAGAGGTGTATTGATAGCCTGAAGAATGCTCATATTTAAACTCTGAACTATGTACCTAATTTAAGGTTAAACAAGGACAATAAAAAGTACACTTTTCAAAGGCATAATTCAAGTAGGCTAACAAAGTATTGCACTATGCAAGCTCTCAGAAACTAGGAACTGGTTTTAAAACTTCATAAAATACAATAATTATTTTAAAAATTAGGTAATATGAAGTGTTTCCTTGTATCTTTAATATTCCATAAGAAAGGAATTATGTCAACACTACTCTATCTCCAGTAGTAAACCAGTATCTGGCACATAATAATTAGCATTTAGTAAATTCTAGGTAAATGATACTCACCTTTTCTTATTATAGAAAAAATATGAATACACAAGCATTAATTATTATACTAAATTAAAAAAAGGACCACTTACCTGGTAATAAAATTTTATCTGTCTCACCAAAATGGATAGATTATGAATTCTAAGTGATGCATCATTGTTGACTTTTTTATTTACTCTCTGACTCTCCGATTTAGGATTGCTGTAAGAAATTTTTAAAAAACGCTTTAAACTAAAATTATACTGAAATATACTTATCAACCTACAGATGACTGAAAATAACCACATTAAAAAATGTGTATCCATCTGCATTAACAGAGATGACCCAAAGGACAGATGCTGTATTCTGGGTTTCTATTTACTATAAATGCATCTGCTACTTCTAAGACAATGGCAAAATAAATTTGAAACATAAGTTAGATAGTCCCCTTCATTCTCATTTTGTTTCTCCATCTTCCTGGGATGAATAACCTCTTACTTCTTTCAAATACATTTATTTCCATCACCCAAAATACATCTATTTAAATCTATTAAATCAAGACTGTGGGATGCCATGTTCAGTCACTTAAGCATCCAACTTTAGCTCAGGTCATGATCTCACAGCGCGTAGATTTGAGCCCCACATAGGGCTATGTGCGGACAGCTCAGAGGCTGGAGCTGCTTAGAAATCTGTGTCTCCCTCTCTCTGCCCTTCCCCGCTCATGCTCTATCTCTCTCTCTCTGTGCCTCTCAAAAATAAACAAACATTTAAAAATATTTAAAAATAATAAACCAAGACTGTAAAATATGAGCTAATAACCAAGAAATGGTGTATCTCCTCACTGGATAATGGAGACTATATTTGAGCAGCCACTGTTCCACAGAAATTAAAGAATGTAGTTATGACACAGATTAATACTTTAATCTCAGGTAAATTATATGGATTCAATGAATGCAAATGGTTGAAGGAGTCTGAGGTAGCAGAAACTGAAAACAAAAAAAAAGCTAGACCATGGTTAAGAATAAGAAATTCAAGGGGCGCCTGGGTGGCTTTAGTCGGTTTAGCGTCCGACTTTCTCTTAGGTCATGATCTCGCGGTTCGTGGGTTCGAGCCCCGCGTCGGGCTCTGTGCTGACTGCCAGCTCAGAGCCTGGAGCCTGTTTCAGTCTGTGACTCCCTCTCTCTCTGACCCTCCCCTGCTCACGCTGTCTCTCTCTCTCTCTCCTAGAAATAAATTAAAAAAAAAAAAAAAAGAATAAGAAATTCAATTACACCAAAAGCAAAGGCAATACAAGTAAAAATACACAGTTGTGACTATATAAAACTAAAAAGTTTATGCAGAGCAAAGGAAACCATCAACAAAATGAAAAGTCAACTTATATAACAGGAGAAAGCATTTTCAAATCACATCCAATAAGGGGTTAATATCCAAAATACATTAAAAACTCATATAACTCAACAACAAAAAACAAAATAATCTAATTTTAAAATGGGCAGAGAGGGGGTGCCTGGGTGGCTCAGTCAGTTAAGCATCCAACTTCAGCTCAGGTCAGATCTCACGATTTGTGGGTTTGAGCCCTGCATCAGGTTCTGTGCTGATAGCTCAGAGCGTGGAGCCTGTTTCGGATTCTGTGTCTCCCTCTCTCTCTGCCCCTCCCCAACTCATGCTCTGTCTCTCTCTGTCTCAAAAATAAACTATAAAAAAAATGTTTGTTTTTTTTTTTATATGTTTTATTTATTTCTAGGAGAGAGAGAGAGACAGCGTGAGCAGGGGAGAGTCAGAGAGAGAGGGAGTCACAGACTGAAACAGGCTCCAGGCTCTGAGCTGGCAGTCAGCACAGAGCCCGACGCGGGGCTCGAACCCACAAACCGCGAGATCATGACCTAAGCGAAAGTCGGACGCTTAACCGACTAAGCCACCCAGGCGCCCCCAAAAAAATGTTTTAAATAAATAAAATGAGCAGAGGAACTGAATAAACATTTTTCTAAAAAAGTTCTACAAGTGGCTAACATGTACGTTAAAACAGCTACATCAAAACCATAAGTGATGTAACACTTATGCAAGGATAAGGAAGGCAAGGATGTGGAAGAAAGGGAACTCTTGTGCACTGTTGTTAGGAACGTAAATTGTTGCAACCACTACAGAGGTTCATCAAAAAATTAAAAATAGAACTATCATATAATCCAGCAACTCCACTTCTCAATATATATGCCAAAGAAAATGAAAACAGAATCTTGAAAAGATATCTGCATGCTCACTGCAGTATTATTTACAGAAGCCAACACAGGAAGACAACCTAACTGTCCATCAAAAGACAAATACATAAATAAGATGTAAGACACACACTCACCTTATATATGTATTAAAATTATTACTCATCTATGAGAAAAGAAATCCTGCCACTTGCAACAGTCAAATGGACCTTGAGGGCATTATGCTAAGTGAAATAAGCCAAACAGACAAATACTCACTTACGTTCCTTTTAAGAATAGGAAATTCAAGTGGTGGCACTGGAACAGAAGAGTAAGTTCATGCCAGAACATAAACATGTAAGAGGTACTTCCTCATTAGGGCAAAGAGGTCAGGCTGGATACAGACATGGCAAAGTGAAATGGTAGACAATAAATCAGGACTCCTGATGCACGGGCTAAATGCATAACATCAAAGCAGGAACCTAAGTAGTTGTTGGGACAGAGTACTCTCCTATGATTGACTTTAACAGCAGCACCTCCATACAAGAATGCAGAGAAGAAACTGATAGCTTTACAACAGAGAAGAGGAACTGAACAGAAACCTCTCATTCCTTAATCCTTCCCTTTTTTCACCCAGTCCATTATAATCCTTTTTTTTTTTAATATTTTAATTTATTTCTAGGAGAGAGAGAGAGAGCGTGAACAGGGGAGGGTCAGAGAGAGAGGGAGTCACAGACTGAAACAGGCTCCAGGCTCCGAGCTGGCAGTCAGCACAGAGCCCGACGCAGGGCTCGAACCCACGAACCGCGACATCATGACCTAAGCAAAAGTCGGACGCTTAACCGACTAAGCCACCCAGGCGCCCCCCATTATAATCCTAATGCCTTCAATTCCTTCCCCAGACAGACTCTATAGTGTTATATTTTAGTAATTCTCAAACATTTAGGCTCTTAACAACTTTTGTTTTCACTGTATTTACTGTAACAAATTAAAACCGAGAAGATATCAGTTATTTACTTAAGTCATTTTTTAAAATAAGAAATTACACACTTAAAAATATCAAACCAAAAATTTAATGAGAATAGCATTGTTTTACTATTTTTACACCTCTTTATTTTTTTTTTATATAGTTAATTGTCAAGTTAGCTAACATACAGCGTATACAGTGTGCTCTTGGCTTCGGAAATAGACTCCCATGATTCATCACTTACATACAACACCCAGTGCTCATCCCAACAACTGCCATCCTCAGTGCCCATCACCCATTTTCCCCACCCCCTCATATGCCCTCCCCCATCAACCTTCAGTTTGTTCTCTGAATTTAAGAGTCTTTTATGGTTTGCCTCCCTATTTTTTTCTTTCCCTTCCCCCAATGGTCTTCTATAAAGTTTCTCAAATTCCATATATGAATGAAAATCTGTATTTGTCTTTCTCTGACTTTTTTCACATAGCATAATACCCTGTAGCTCCAACCACATGGTTGCAAATGGCAAGATTTCATTCTTTTTCATTGCCAAGTAGTATTCCACTGTATACATAAATCACATCTTCTTTATCCATTCATCAGTTGATGGACATCTGGACTCTGCATAATTTGGCTATTGTTGATAGGGCCACTATAAACATTGAGGTACATGTGCCCTTTATAAATCAGCACTCTTATATCCTTTGGATAAGTTCCTAGTAGTGCTATTGCTGAGTCACAGGGCAATTCCATTTTTAATTTTTTGAAAAACCTCCACACTGTTTTCCACAGCAGTGCACCAGTTTGCACTCCCACCCACAGTGCAAGAGGGTTCTCCTTTCCCACATCCTTGCCAACATCTGTTGTTTCTTGAGTTAATTTTAGCAACTCTGGTATGAGGTGGTATATCTCAATGTGGCTTTGATTTGTATTTCCCTGGTGATGAGTGACATTGAGCATCTTTTCATGTGTCTGTTAGCTATTTGAATGGCTTCTTTGGTCAAGTGTCTATTCATGTCTTCTGCCCATTTCTTCACTGGATTATTTGTTTTTCAGGTGTTGAGTTTGTTAAGTTCTTTATAGATTTTGGATACTGATCCTTTATCCAATATGTCATTGCAAATATCTTTTCTCATTCCACTGGTTGCCTTTTAGTTTTGTTGACTGTTTTCTTTGCTGTGCAGAAGCTTTTTATCTTGATGAGGTTCCAACAGTTCATTTTTGCTTTTATTTCCCTTGCCTTCAGAGACGTGTCAACTAAGGTGTCCTCAGCTAAAGTCAAAGAGGTTGCTGCCTGTTTTCTCCTCTAGGATTTTGATGGTTTCCTGTCTCACACATACATCTGTGAACCATTTTGAATTTATTTTTGTGTATGGTGTAAGGAAGTGGTCTACTTTCATTCTTCTGCATGATGCTGTCCAGTTCTCCCAGCACCATTTGCTAAAGAGACTGTCTTTTTTCCACTGAATACCCTTTCCTGCTTTGTCGAAGATTAGTTGGCCATACATCTGTGCGTCCAGTTCTGGGTTCTCTATTCTATTCCACTGGTCTATGTGTCTGTGTTGATGCCAATACCATACTGTCTTGATGATGACAGCTTTGTAGTATAGGCTAAAGCCTGGGATTGTGATGCCTCCAGCTCTGATTTTCTTTTTTAACGTTACTTTGGCTATTTGGGGTCTTTTGTGGTTCTATACAAATTTTAGGATTGTTTGTTTTAGCTTTGAAAAGAATGCTGGTGCTATTTTGACTGGGATTGCAATGAATGTATATATTGCTTTGGACAGTATTGACATTTTAACAATATTTATTCTTCCAATCCATGAGCATGGAATGTTTTACCATTTCTTTGTGTCTTTTTTAAATTTCTTTCATAAGTGTTTTATAGTTTTTAGTGTACAGATCTTTTTACCTCTTTGGTTAGGTTTATTCCTAAGTATTTTATGGTTCTTGGTTTACACATCTCTTTAACATCTATTTTAAATTTAAAAAATCAGCTTGTTCATCTTCTGCATTCATCTACTGTTTGTGGTATTTCGGTTCACATACATGAAGAAAAGTTAGCCTTATCCAGATATTTACCCTGAAATAAAGCAATAATTCTCACAGGAGATCCCCTGAGAGGATCCTCAAACCATACTCTGAGAATTACTGCTTTATTGCAACCATTATCTTACCAGCACTCCCAACATATTGATCCTTTGTCATGTGACTAAACTCACAATGTCAATATCCAGCACTAGATCAGTTCAATCATATTCAGTGAGATTGCTCACAACATTAAATGAGAAAATACTACAACCAAAATAAGCTGAATATCAAACAGGATAGAACAGCTAGTACTAAACTTTCCCTCTTGCCATAAAGAACTAGAAAACTGGACAAAACATACAATAATTGTTTCAGACTTTGGACAGCAGGTAATAGAAGGCTATAGTCCCTAGCAAGGGTCTCTTTAGTTAAGTAGTGAGGCACTTTCCAGAATGAGGTATCAGGAGGGGAAGCCCAAGTCTCACTGAACTTGACACAAACCTTAGAATTCAAGGAAACTGAAGTAACTAAAATTCTCAGAAAATAATACTAGAGACAAGGGAGCTATCCTAATACAGAAGAGAGTTCCAAATATATGCCCTTAAAATACACAGCTAAATACTAAGCTGTGCATGTGTACCCTAAATTCCACGACTGAACAAAGGACAACCACAGGAATGCTGCAAACTAAGTAACACCCAAAGCTCACCAAGTGCAGGGAGAAATTCAAGTTCTGATCAGTCAGAGTGAAAAAGAGACCTTGAATAAACATCCATAGAAAAGTGTCTTAGAAGTAGGACTAATCTAGGGGTACCTGGGTGGCTCAGCTGGTTGGGTGTCTGACTCTTGCTTTCAGCACAGGTAGTGATCTTGCAGTTTCGTGGGATCAAGCCCCACATCGGGCTCTGTGCTGGCAGCGCAGAGCCTGCTTGGGATTCTTGCTCTCTCCCTCTCTCTCTTCAACCCCCCACTTGTGCTGTCTCTGTCTCTCTCTAAATAAATAAATAAACTAAAAAAAAAAAAAAAAAAAGAAGGTAGGACTAATCTAGTGGTTACGTAAAAGCTATTCCAGAACCTCCCCAACAAAGCGTATAAAAAGCCTTAAAGGGATCAAGCTGATCGCAAGCAACTTGACAATTTGCTAACACAAAATTCATCACTCCTTAAAGGATAAGATTCAATACTCCATAATATAATGATCAAAATGTCCTCTCTGCAATAAAAAAGTACTAGATGTGCAGAGAAGGAAAAAAATTATTCATGACCAGGGAAGAAAAATGGAAAGAGTCAATAGAAACAGACCAAGAAATCAAAGAGATAAGGAGAAGAGCAGACAAAGACTTTTAAAAAGCCATTATAACTACCGTGGACCCTTGAACAACATGGGGATTAGAGGTGCTGATCCCTTGGCACAGCCAAAAATCCACATATAACTTCGGATTCCCCCAAACCTAACTACTAATAGCCTACTATTGATCAATAGCATACCCACAATAACATTAGCAAATGACACATATTTTCTACATATATATACTGTATTACAATAAGCTAGAAGAAAAAAGGAAATTATAAGAGAAAATACATTTACAGTACTGTACTGTATTTGTTGAAAATACCTGTGTATTAGGGGACCCACGCAGTTCAAACCTGTGTTATTCAAGGGTCAACTGTACACTAACGGGCTTAAAGGAAAACACTAACATGCGGAGAGAAATGGAAACTACTCAAAAAAAAAACCCCAAATGGAACTTCTAAAGCTAAAAAATATTTTAAATAGTAAAAATATATACTGTATCTGAAATGAAAAATTCATTGTATGTGTTTAAACAGGAGATAGGAAACTATAACAAAAGATTAGTGAACCCAAAGATACAATAAAAAATTCCAGAGCACAGAGAGAGAAAGAAAAAACAGGCTGAAAAGAATGGAGTCTTAAGTGATTTATGGGGCAAAATCAAACTTAAGAGAAAAGTTGCATGAACAAGCAGTCTTTTTCCTAAACCTCCTGAGAATAAGTTGGTGACCTGACACCCAATGATCATTTTAGTGTTTATTTTCTACTAACACATATAATTATCAAAATCATGAAACCAACAATTATGTATTACTACCCTCGAATCTTCAGAATCAAGTTTGTTGTTCCCAAATAATGAATGGATGTCCTTTAGAGGAAAAGGATCTAATTCAGAATCACACTTTTTATTCAATACTCTGACTTTCCATCTTCAGTTTCTTTCAGCTTGGAACTTTCCTTGAATTTCATGACCCAGACACTTTAAAATATTAAAGCTAGTTATTCACAGGATGTTCTTCAATTGGATTCACTTTAATAGACTGTGTCTGAGTCATAATTAAGTTCAGGTTGTGTATCTTTAACAGCAAAAACACAGAAGAGATGCTGTGCTCTTCTCAATGCATCCTAAGAGACCGTGCATAATTTCAATGTGTCCCACTATTGATAATATTCCCTTTTATCACTTGATTAAACTGGTAACTGCCAGTTTTCTCCATGATAGTCATTATTTTTCTTTAGTAATTATTAAGTATTTTGTGAAGACATACTTTGTAACTATGTCAATAATCTGATCTTCGATTTATAATATCAATACATACTCATGGTTCCCTATAATATTCAATGGATCAAAATCTATTATTATAATTATTCTGATAACTATTATAGATTGCCTTTTCATTTTGTTGATTGTTCTTTTATTATACATATGTTTTTAGTTTGATGCAATCCCATTTGTCTAATTTTGCTTATGTTGCCTGTGCTTTTAGAGTCCTATCCCTCATTGAGCTTTTCTTCAAAACCAATTTGTAATTTTCTCTAGGAAGAATTTTTATTACGTATGCTTAAATGCTTCCTAGTTTTTGCTGTTACAGTGAATGTACTATTTTTTAAATGTATTTGCTAATAGGTTACTACTGATATATGAAGTTATCAATTTTTGTGGATTGCTTTTATCTTTAGAACTGCTAAACTTTCTTATTCTAATAGGCTGTCTATTGGTGTTTTCGGAGGCTGTCTTAAATTTGTACGTTTTTAATACTGATAACCAATTATCCTAACACCAATTACAAAAGAGCTTATTTCCCCCTAATCTCTATGATATATTAGAATCCCATATAAGTATGGGCCTACTTTTGAAGTCTGTTGCGTTTCATTAGCCTATTTGTCTATTCAGTCTTTAAAACCTTTTTTATATCACTACTTTTATTATTTTCTTGATTCCATCAGATCAAGCCCCTCACTATTATTTTTGTTTTCTAAACTGTCCTAATTAGTCAGTCATACATACTGCTCTTTTCTCTGAATTTTAGGATATTTATTAAGATTCTAGGAAAAACCCTGAGAATTATTAGGATCTTATTAATAATAATTATCTGATAAAAAAGGACATTTGCATCAGTAACATTTTTAAGTTTTCCCACAAAAGTCTCATATACTTAAGTTTTTTTTTTTTCTTATTTAGGTTTTTGTTTGTGAAATGGATTTGTTTTCTATTATACTGTGTATTTGGTCGTTGCTAGAATATAATAGGAAAGCTGTAGTTTTTGTATATTGCGCTTCTGATTAACCACTTTTCAAAATTTAGTTTATTCAGTTCATTTTTTTTGGTTTTTTAATATAAAAAAAACTCTATCATCAGCAAGTGACAGTTAGCTCCTCTTCTTCAATTTTGTATTTCGTTTCTATTTTTCTTTCTTTTAATGTTCTCAAATTTAATAAAACAGCTTTTAATGTTTCACCAGTAATATATAACATTTGCTGTAATCTTCTGATAGATACCTTCCTTCAGGTTAAGTTCCCTCCTATTCCTGAATTATTCAGTGTCTAAATGGGTGCTGAATTTTATCCAATTTTTCCTGCATCTATTCCCATCTGATTCTTTTTTTTAAATATACTAATATAGTGAGTTACACTCTTACATCTTGTAATACTGAGTTACCCTCACAATCCTAGACCATTTACTCCATCAGCTCCACCCCATAGTATAACAACTACTCCTCTTTTTTGGTAAATAACTATCATAGGCCTTCTAATACTTAATTCCCTTTATGCCTCTCACTTTCTCAGTAGACCAGAAGAACCTTAACAGCAGAAACCGTATCTTATTCACATTTTTATCTCTAAAAACTAGCATATATCCTAACAATGTTGTATGAATAAATAAAAATAATAAACAATCTGAGACTCGGCATAGTGCTTCAAAAATGGTTCCTTCCTAATAAGTTATGAGATGACATTCTCCAAGCTAACAACTCACTTGGCGGTCTAGAATAGATACTCCCCATTAAGGTTTGTGTCCCAAAGATCAGCTGAATAACACAGTCCTAACCTACAATTTGAGATCTAAAGAAACAAGGGAGATATAGTAGTAAAGCAGGCCAAATCCGACCTGTGACTGATTTATGCTTAGTGCAAGGGAATTAATGAATAGCCCAAGGTGAATAAGCATAACTAGAAAAGTGGGTCTCTGAGGAAAAGCACCAACCAAAACTAGTTACTTACAAGGAGACTATATTGCAAAAGTCAGATTATGTGTGACGGCAAAGACAAACAGCAGCATGGTCAAGAAATCATGGTTAAAAACGCAAAATGCTGAAGGGAAAATCTTGTTTTATATAATCAACTCTGGTACACTTAGTAAGTTAAACAAATCCTGAGGACCTACTGTGTCCATATTAATATATAAAAGCTTAGTTTAGTAAAACTATCATTGTGGAGAAAAGTACACAGATAATTGTAATTGGGAGAGGAGAGCAGGAACAACCCCAGTAACAAAAATGCTAGGTAAACCTACAGTCAGTTATGTAAACATTTCATTTGTAATCACATTCAGTAAGTATCTCCCTTCTTTAGCCTTCTTCTATCTTATTTTTATTTTCCTTACTCTATATTTGAATCCCGTTACAAACCTCTCACCCGTGGCTGCCTCCTATTCATACACTGGTATGAACCTGGTCTGTTAACAGACCTAAAAATCACTTTAGAGATTACCTAGTTTCACTCATCTAAATCAGAAAATCTGAGTCCAAAGCAGCAATTTGCCTAGGCTCTTCCACTTTCTTTCCTTCCCTCTCTTTCAGCCTTTTCTCATATAGGCTCATTCAGGAAAACAAAGAAAAGACCAAATAGAAAAGATTTCAGCAATGTTATATATAAAATCCATGTGTACAGTAGATCACTGGTTTTATTACATTATTTGAGCATATTCTTAATTCTGTTTTCACAGTCAGTAATCAGACTACAGAATATTCCTTTCCTCTTCATTTCAGTGATATTTTAATATACCCAGATATTTAATTCTGACAACAAATATTTAAGAAAGATTTCAATATTCCTACTAAAATTATAAACTAAAAAAATGTACAAACGTATAGTGTAAGCCCATTATTACATGATAATATATAATTTGGATTATACTTCAAGATGGATGTGTAATTTCTAATAAACATGAGTGATATCATTCCAACTTTCACAAATTTTATAATGTAAATATTATCTTTGCCCCTGACAGAGTTGTTACCTCTGTCTTAAGTTGATATATTTTTTAAAGTTTAAAGGTTCTTTTTAAATTTTTTATGCCCAACATTCCTCATATGGCATTTTAAATTTTACTTGATTGCCAGAAAAGCCTTTGTATAAAGCTCTTCTAAAAATTAACAAGTTTTAAGAATTTAGAATTTTGGTTTGATCAAAATCTTTTAAGAACTTTTTGTAAAACAAAATGTATTTCTAAGTTTTAACATTAAGTTCTTCAAACCTTGAGAAAGACCCCTTGAAACAATTAAGACAATCCTGAATATAAAAAGGGGGAACAGTTTAGTTTTTATACACTAAGGATATCACACGAAATTTTAGGAATCTGGGAAAAAGTGAAAAATGCAACTTAGAAAAGCTAGAGAAAGTATTTTGAAAAATTTGCAGAATACTTCAGCACCAAAAATTAACCTCACATTCAACAGGGATTATTAACAATAGGGGGATGAAAGTTTCCTGCATCTTTTTATAAAACTGTGGTGCTCTGTGCTTACAAATCTTTGCTGTGACTACATGGAGTTTAAGGGGATTTCTGTGATTTAGCAGACTCATTTGGAAATCCAACAAAATAATGGAGTTCTTGGATAGAACAGGCTGATGCTAGGTACCCAAAGCTTCAGTTTCAGTTTCTAATCTACACCATACCTACTATGAGTTACTTTAGCATGCAAACAGAACTGGAAAGTTCTTAGCTGTTTAGAATCAGTGCATAATACATCACAGCCTATCCATAAACTGTCTGGACTTGGGAAACCAGGATAACTGTTAAGCACTCTAGGCATGGACCTAGAGAGCAATAAACTTTCAATTACAAGGCTTGGGTTTCCCATTTGACTCATGACTAATTAGAGTTAGGGTTGTAATGACAGATGTTAGGATCACAGAAAACAGGCCCTTTCACCCCAAGAATGCAATCTCTTTATGTGAGAGGGATAGATGACCCTCAGATGAAATTGTCCTGAAAAGTCCTAATCCCCACTATGATGAAAGATAGCTAAATACTTAAGGCCAGATGTACCGAAAATTATGTACATCAAGAAAGGTAGTAACTTCAGAAAAAAAAATAGTGTTTTTTAAAAGAAAAACATAGGCTCTAGAGAAAACATTATATAGTTATATTAATGTGAGCACTGCACTAAAATCTCATCTACCATTATCCAGAAGTCAACAGACCATGTCTAAAAGGGATAAATCAAGAAATACGAGGGTAGGTATATTACCACTATAATATGATAGTATTATGTAAAGTAAATGACAGGTGAAATTGCTCTAAAAAAAGTTAAAAGGTTTTATTTTTTTAATATTTTATTTATTTCTGAGAGAGAGAGACAGCGTGAGCAGGGGAGGGTCAGAGAGAGAAGGAGACACAGAATCTGAAACAGGCTCCAGGCTCTGAGCTAGCTGTCAAGCGCAGAGCCGGATGTGGGGCTTGAACCCCCAAACCCTGAGATCATGACCTGAGCCAAAGTCGGACGCTTAACCGACTGAGCCACCCAGGCACCCCTAAAAGTTTTCACTCTAGGAAACAGAACTGAGAGGTAAATTAGGGCAGAGACTGCCATTTTTCAATATGAACCTTAGTATTAACTAATCCTTTTAATTAAGTAAAACGTTTTTTAAAGACTGTAAAAACACCAGCAAAAAAAATCATTTCATGAAGTCTGTTCATTTTATTTACTTCTAGGAAAAACAGTAAATAATTGTATTTGTTACTGAGTTGTAGCACATTTAATGAGGCTGTACAAGTAGGAGTCAGTGCTAGAGATTCAGAGTCATAAGACATTTGTCAGACTACAAATAAACTTAAGACAATAAAATATAAAAAATTTCTTCTGTAAAAATATGCATTACATGTAAAGACAGAAAGCACTCCACTCCTGCATGTATTTTAAGGTTCATTTTTTTCATACAGTAAAAGGCACAATACAGTAATTTAAACAAAGGGAATATATTATGAATCCAGAATTCTCTAAAAAGAAACTGTACTCTATTAAATATTCTAAATACTGTCTTTCTTTCATGTTTAACATTTAAAATGCTAACAAAGATTAATTCAGAATATAGAGTCATGATTAATGAAGTTTTAATTAAACTCTTTTTAAAAGCATACTTTTTTTTCAGAATTTATCTGGAAAGACCTTTTTCTAAAAGATGAGCTACTGAATGATACACATGTGATATGTGAGCAAATAACTTTCTAATCGTACACAGCTATTTCCAAGCCAACATAATCTCATATCAACCATTTCCTTTTACAAGATGAAAACTGAGAAATGCTTTAAAAGCAAATAGCCTAGCAATATAGTTCAAATCTGTCCAGCCAGAAGTTAAATGCAGCATGGCAGTAAAAAAGGGCCTCAAGCAATTTCACATTTATAAATGACCTACTTGTGACAAGATGCATTAATTTCAATAAACAGACAACAGTATTATCTATCACTGTATACAGTAATTTTTATATTAGGGTAAAAGATGAAGAGAAAGTTAGCAATTACGTAACACTAATATTCTAAGATTTGGTCCTTGTATAACTAAGGATTATGTCTTTACTTATTCATTGACTATTATCTATGAGAAACAGAAATCTGATAGTTTTAATGGCTTTGTGCTCTTCTACCCAGACTGTAAGTCTGTTATACATCCTCCTGGACCATCTGTTTAGTGATGGTGCATAACAACTACATGTGCTCATGTTTTTGATCATGCCATTCTAATTTGAAACTAGTTGTAGAGTTTTTTTTTAATTTTTGAGATATTTTATATGGTAACATATAACTATATACCATTTGCATGCCACTATGGAACATCTGAAATTAGTTATTTGCATATCTAACTTCAAATGTGCATACACCAAAATGATTGCTCTATGAAAAATAATTAACTGGGTAAGCATCATCACCATATAGGGTTATCCAAGTAGTAAGCCTATCTCAGCCTTGAGTATAATCAGGAAAATAAGTGGTTTTTAAAAAAGAGCCACTTCACATTTAATTCTCTCCCTTCTCACAGCCATCACCGTGCATGATGGCAAACAATAAAATGTAATACTAATATAATCTCATATATATACATATAGTATATTTTCACATATCTTAATTAATACGATCTTCACAAAGACTGAAGAGTAATTTTTGGAGAGGTGTGTGACATATAATTACCACACAGAGATCATCAACATAGCCTTCCTTCATGTACATTCTCATAATTTAAGATACATGGGGAACTGGCATGGCTCAGTCAGTTAGGCCTCCAACTCTTGATTTTGGCTCAGGTCATGATCTTGCAGGTTGTGGGATGGAACCTTGCATCTGGCTCCATGCTGACAGTGCAGAGCCTGCCCGGGATTCTCTCTCTCCCTCTCTCTCTGCCCCTCCCTGTGCTCCCATGCTCTGTCTAGTAAAATAATAAACATTTAAAAAAAAAGATACATTAAGTTACCTCTTCAAAAGTTGAAGAATATCTATGACATTTTCTAAGTAGCCCACAACTGAGTTAGGACAGCATTATACTCACTGATTTAACAAAGAGAACTAAGGTCTTAGTTTTAAAAAAATTGCAGATGGACACAAAAAGAACTAAAATCCAATACTATACATATATTTAACTTTGGTTTTATCTGAATTGGATGAAATGACAGAATTATCTACCTACCTATCTTTACTTCTCATAATGAGCCAAATGGGTCCTTTAAATATTAAGCTGTTTTCCAAATTTTCACTTCCACTCCTAAATATTATAAGGACTCTAAAGTGCTTTTGTTTAGGTGAGTTATATCTATGTATATTTACTACCTTAAAACTAAAATTAAGAATCAGAAATTAATTTATTAATCCATCTAAAAATAATAAACTCATTGTATATTAACACAAAGAGCATTTTTATGATAAATAACTATCTTTTCCAAAAACAGAAAAAATTTTACTGGAGAATGACATTCTTTTACAACTTTGTAAATCTCTTTAATGTTTAACTTAATAGAAAACATATGGATTAAATAAGTCAGGCAGAGAAGGACAAATACCATACGCTTGCACATATAGGTGTATTAGGAGGAAGTTAACAGAGGATGAATCAGGAGAAGAAGGGGAAAAATAGTTGGGGAGAGGGAGGGAGGCAAACCATGAGAGAATCTTGAATGCTGAGAACAAACTGAGGGCTGATGGGAGGGGGGTGATGGGCATGGAGGAGGGCACTTCTTGGGATGAGCACTGGGTGTTATATGTAAACCAACTTGACAATATACTATTTAAGGAAAAAAAAAACCATGGATTCTTCAATCTGCTTCTGCATTCAATGTGTTGGGACACATTATTATGTTCAAAGTATGTGAAGAAAATTGATCTCACACAAATATGCAATCAGAAAGAGTATTTTAATAGCCCTTTCAGATAATTATTGATATTCTTCTTTGATACTGCCAACTTCAGTAAAGTAGTACTTTCTTAAAAGTTGCTTGCAATATGGAATCTGAAATCCTATCAGTGAACTCTTCTTACTGTTATACATTAAAATCCACTGGTCTATCTAACATTTTGAATACATGTTTTACATATGCATGATTTATTTTTTTAATGTTTATTTATTTTGAGAGAGAGTAAACACAGAACCTGACACGGGGTTTGAACTTTCAAACCCTGAGATCATGACCTGAGCCGAAATCAAGAGTTGGACACTTAGTCCAACTGAGCCACCTAAGCGCCCCTAACATAATGCATGCCTTCTTATCATGAGTGATCATTTTGAAAATATCTATTCATTAAGTTATATAGATTTTCCAAACACTGCATGTTATTATTCAACATAAAAATTCACACTGAATAATATCACCTCCAATCTCATCGGAAGGGTCTTTAAATATTGAGAAGCTACCAAATTCGTGTTTTCTGTAATTTACATATTATCACTGATAACAAAATCATTTGTTTTCCTTGAAATGGTAGGCCCACTTTGTTGATTTTTGAAAAAATGTCCAATACTCAAACCTGAATAATCAGTTTGTCTGTCATTTTTTCAAATAAAAAGTGTTCCACAAAACAGAGACTTATTCAGCTTGCAACTTAAAAAACTCATAAGTCGTTTCTTGAGATAATCATCACATTTTATTATGTAACAGTAGTGTTTTATGCATACTTTCATTTTGTCCTACAGACTATTAAAAAGAAAAGTACTCAAAGGTCAAGACTCAATAAAATAACTTTTACTGCCTCACCAAGAACTTCTTTTCAATGTTTTATTTTTTGGGGGGAAAGAGAGAGAGACTGTCAGCAGGGGAGGAGCAGATAGAAAGAGGGAGAGAGAGAATCCCAAGTAGGCTACAAAGTGTCAGCACAGAGCTGACTTGGGGCTTGAACCCAGGATCTGTGAGATCATGACCTGAGCTGAAATCAAGAGCCAGACACTCAACCAACTGAGCCACCCAGGTGCCCCTCACCAAGAACATTTTTAATGTTTATTTTTGAGAGAGACAGAGAGACAGCACAAGTAGGGGAGGGGCAGAGAGAGAGTGAGAGACAGAATCTGAGCAGGCTCCAGGTTCTGAGCTGTCAGCACAGAGCACAATGCAGGGCTCAAACTCCCGAACCGCGAGATCATGACCTGAACTGAAGTCAGATGGTCAACTGACTGAGCCACCCGGGGGCCCCTCACCAAGAACATTTTTAAGTGAAACGTGACTTCTTTTAAACTCAAAGAACAACAGTGTGAAGAATACAATGACTATCAGAGTACAATGTGGTACCACTCCTTGATTCACGCTAGGTGAATCAAGGTGTCAGCAGTTTTACCCACCTTTGCTTTTGCACTATCAGTGCTTTTGCAACATAGGCCCAAAAGGCAAATGACATCTTAATATTATTATAAAACTAATTTTGACCTGGCAGACTGGCAGGGGTCTATTGGTCTCACTCTGAGTTCCACTTTATTAGGTAAATCAATTCCTGTTCTTGGTATGGAGACCTGAAGACTTAGTATTATGCCTAATCAGTGCCTTCATTAAGTAAGAGAATCTTCATTTATATAGTGGTCAACCACATGGTCAGAAACTAAAATAAAGTTTATAGAACCAAAGAGAATCACTGATCTGTGATAGAATATTCACCCATTCTCCTTAAATGTTATCATAGGATCAGAGAGCTTTGTTTAAATTTGTTTTCATCAGTATTTTGGGGTAGTAGTTGCTCCAAATACAGTCAGTTCTAGAAACTCAAGAAATCTCAAACTGACCTGATACAAAATTAGGTATTTTCCTTGATCAGTGACAGACCTAACTAGTAAAGCCTTCACTCACATACTATCAATTCAATAGAGAAAGGATTCTTAACCTGAAGTCCAAAACCCTCCAAGGTAATTTCAATAGTGCCTTTGATTAATTATCAGTGACAGGTATCATGGTTATTTTTGAGAAGAAAGCTCTCTAAAATAAAAAAGAAAACTTTAAAAAGTATGTTCCAAAGTACAATTGGTTATTAACAAACTAAAATATACAATCATGGAAACTTACTTCAAATAAGAAATTTTAAAATTCAGTAAGAAAATCCTTTTGCATCATCAGTTCTAAGATTAAAAAAAAAAGTTCCCATAGAGAATTACTCTAAGAATTCTAATAAGAACAGAATAAAGGTACCACAATATTGGTTTAATTTGCCCTTTTCAGTGTACCATAAAAGTACTCCCAAAGGGATCACAAACTTACTCCATTATAAGCCCACCCATTAAAAGAAAAATAAGATGGGGTGCCTGGGTAGCTTAGTCAGTTGAGCATCCAATTCTTGGTTTCGGCTCAGATCATGTCTCATGGTTAATGAGTTCGAGCCCTGCATCAGCAGCCTCTGACAGCACGGAGCCTGCTTGGGATTCTCTCTCTCCCTCCTTCTCTCTATCCCTCTCTTGGTCGCTAGCTCACTCAAAATAAATAAAACTTAAAAAAAATTTTTTTTCAATAAAAACATAAAGGAAAAATAAGATAACCATTAAAAAAGCACTGGTAAAGACAGAAATGAAAGAAGAAATAAAAGAAAAAGAAGTAGTAAAATAGAAGACAAAAAACAGCCACACATACAAACCAAATATTGCACTGAAAATGACATGATACACTGGAAACCAAGTTAGAGGAGAGGTACACAAGCAGGAAAGTAAGGAATTATTAAGAAACAAGTTAAAGAAATTTATAGCAGGGTCTACAAATGGCTCAAGAGAAATAAACTGTGTTAGGGGCCTCCAATTTAATTAAATTTAGAAGACAGAGGAACAAATGACCTAAGATTTTAGACATTTTGAAAGCAGGTGAGAACGCAAAGTTGATGGATAATGGGATATTCAAAAGAAAAATATGCAATACTCAACAAATACTGGACTTTATCTATACTCTGGAGAATTAAAACAAAAACAAAAACAAAACCTCTGGATAACTATGCAAAGACCAGAATTCCCTTCCAGAAAAAATAACTCAGTAACAGGCTATTATGTCTTCAGAATAAAGTGTAATTATATGAATTATTATATGAATTATATGAATACTCTCAGATAACAAAAAAAATTTATTGAAAATAGCACCGTCCAAACTCTGAAATATTAGTCTAAGCTCTTTCTAGAAGCATAGACAGAAACTCTGAATTCTTATAATTAATAAAAGTATAATATAACACAGAAATGGCTGAATTCTAACTGAGTAGTTAAAATGCAACTTAATCTTCAGGGAATTGTTAAAGCATTCTGACAGTCCAAAAGAATTATAACAACACATCCTAAAAACTATTTTACTAAATATGAAAATGAAATATGTACTTACAGTAATGAAAATGTGAACAAGAGTATAAATACACAACTATTGAAATGTTTCTCATATAAAATTAGGCATCATTGTCAAAACACACTGCTGTATTACACATTTAAATGTTTCCAGTTGCAAGTCAAGAAAAATAAACTAAATGTCCTTATTTTTTTTCATGCATAATTAAGAATCCAAACTAACATCTTTTTTCAAGAAATACATTAATTTAAGTCTGCTCAGCTTTAATCTTGGCGTACCTGTTCCTCCAAAGAAAATGTGAAGTAAGACACGTCTCCACAGGAAAAGATCTAACTTTCTTAACATGGTATCTAAGGACAGTCTCCCAATCCCCACCTCTTCAAACTCATCTATGTGCAAGAAGCATACAATCTCTGCTTCAGCTATACAAAATAACCTATAGTTATTTTAGTCTACTATTTTTAGTCACATCTTCATGCCTCTTTTATGCTATTTTCCTCCTACTACCACTGTTTATGATTCCTATTTACCAAATTGGTCCTATTCAACTTTCATGTCCTAGTTCAAATTTTCCCTCTTCTAAGTGAATAATCACATCTTTGTGCCAACATTATTTCAAGAACATAATTCTACCATATAGCACACTGCAATTTATGTGCATATTGTTCCCCTTACTAGTGAGAAAAGACCACATCTTAGTTAGCATCATATCCCCTGTTCCTGGTAAATAGTTTTTCATATAGTGAGCACTCAGTAACTACTCACTGAATAAAATGACCTTTAAGGAAACCATCTCTTCAGCATCCTCACTCACTAAGTACTGTATTTTGATGCTGGCAAAACATCTCAGTCCTGAGTCACTCACCCTCCTCAGGCCATGCCTCTTACCACTGAGCAAGCAATCCATGGAAACAAGAGGATATACCACTGCAGTTACCTAGAACTCTTGAATTTCTTGCCCAAATACTTCTAACCCAATTATAGGGCCTGCAAAGGACTCTTTCCTAGGTCTGTCCTGAGGATGGACTATGCTACAGATGTATATATCACTGTGTCAAGGAGAGCTGTTTGGAAGAGCATGGGTCTTAGTAATGCATATAGGATGTCCACAGGTGTGCACATGAGACCTCTCTGTGGGGCTAGACAGAGCTAGGGATGTGGGGAGGAGGTTGGGCTCTACTACACTGAGATACGAAACTGGAGTTTATGAATTCTAAATTCCATAAATTCTAAATTTGAATCTTTCCCTTCAAGTCTTTATGAAGGTAAATTTTTCAAGAAAAAAGATCAGAACAGAGTCAACAATTTCTTAGTCTGGTTTATAATCTTTAATGAGTTAGGCCTATTGTGGTTAAATGAATACTTGCCCGGAGTCTCACAAATGTCAGAATAAACTTGATGAGTTTCATCGACCTAGTTTTATTAATTATTGAACTAGCAAAATAGAGCTAAGATAGAATAGGAATAAAATCATGAAGAAAGAGAATACAGACATACCTCAATTTATTGTGCTTCATTTTACTGTGCTTTGTAGATTATTACGTTTTTCACAAATTGAAGGTTTATGACAAGCTACTGTTAATCAAGTCTGTTGATTCCATTTTTCCAACAGCATTTGCTCACTTTGTGTCTCTGTGTCACATTTTGGTAGTTCTTGCAATACTTGAAACTTTTCATTATTATTGTATTTATGAAGATCTTTGATCTTTGATATCGGTGTTGAAAATGTTCTGGGGGTATCACAAACCACACCCATGTAATACATGAAACTAATCAACAAATGTTTTGTGTGTTCTGACTGCTCCACCAACCAGCCTGATCCAGGAATTAAACTTATAACTCTCAAGGTAGTTTCTTGCTCTACACCACACCAATTCGCTAAAAGTAGCTAGTTGGTGATCACAAAATTGAATATTAGACAGATATCTCTTAATATCAATTAAAATCTCTATTATTTTTAAATATTGAAACTTTATGCTTACAGTAGTACCAATCTATGTCACAAATCCTAAAAGAAGGTCAAGTGGTGTTCTGAAAGGGTATGGTTAAGAACTGATACTTCCTGGGGGCACCTAGCTAGCTCAGTCAGTTAAGCTTACGATTCTTAATCTTGGTGTTATGAGTTCAAGCTCCATGTTGGGTGGAGAGATTACCTAAAAAAATAAGTAAGTGGAGCACCTGGGTGGATCAGTCAGTTAAGCATCAGGCTCTTAACTTCAGCTCAGGTCATGATCTCACAGTTCATGAATTTGAGCCTTGCATTGGGCTCTGTGCTAACAGTGCAGACACTGCTTAGAATTCTCTCTTTCCCTCTCTCTTCTTCCCCTGCCATGCTCTCTCTCTCTCAAAAATTAACCAAAAAAAGTTATTTGAATAAATTTAAAAAAGAAAAAGAAAAGAATTGTTCCTTTGAGTTTCCTACACTAATACATATTATAGAAAAAAATTCAGTTTAAAAAACTAGATGGCTCATAAAGAAAATCAATCACTATGGACTGCTCTTAAACACATCACTCCAATATAAAGCTGTAGACAAAAAGCCCAATATCTGGACATCATCAGTAAAATTACTGGAAACCAAAATGAAGTCATTCTATATTCTAATACCATTCAAAAGCAGGTACTATAACTTGTTCTTACAACTTCAACTCAAACAAGACATAACATAGGTGAGGAAAATATTCAATAAAGGTAATTAAATAATGGAACAGAGAAAGAACAAAAGGAGAAATAGAAGACAAACTAAATTCTACAATACTAGAGTTTTGAAATTTTTTTAAATGCATAAAATTATAAAATGTTTCATTTATTCCTTAACATTTAATTATAGCAAACATACCAAATCTATGCTAGGTGCTGGTTATACATAACAAAAATCTCTAGCCTCTAAATGCTAACTACCTAGTAGCTGTAGCACTTTTAACAATTTGGTAAAGATAGATATTAGATGATAGGGGAGAGAGCAATTAACTCTGCCAAGGAACTTCAGATGGTATTAAAGAATGAGTAAAAATTTGCTAGGCAAAAAAAAAAAAAAAAAAAGGGGAAAGAACAGTTTAGGGAAAAATGATTATTATAATAATAGTAATAAACCAAAGATCAATGGCTAACAATACCTGAATCTTGCACTGTACATAAATTATCCTATTTGATTCTCATAACTCTGTGATTCTCTTTTTATCCTGTTGATAAATGAAAAAACTGAGAAGTAACTTTCTAAAGATTATACATCTATATAGAGGTGATAACAATAGAAATTATACAAAACTAAGCTGTTAATGATTATTTGTTTGAAGAAACATAAAAAGGCAGGTTTGGCCTATCACATAATACTAATGGCAGCAACCAGCACTGGGAATATAGTGGTCAACAAAACAGAAAACAGATACTATCTGTACCTTATTAGAGATAAGTCTACTCCAGGAAGGAAATGTTATCTTTCATCTCACAGATGTAGGAACTGAGATTTGGAAATTTAAGTAAATTGTTTAAGTCATAAACTAATATGTAGCATAGGGAGAATTAAACCCTGACTCAGAGACTGTCTGACTCAAAACCCAAATTTATTCTACTTTACCACATAACCTCACTATTATTCATTCATTCAACAGGAGTATATCAAGTACCTACTGTATGTCAAGCACTATGCTAGGAATAGAAATGAAAGCGCTAACAGATGGCTTCAAGAAATTCACAGGTTAGTCTGTGGAGTCAAACATACCAAAAACTGCAATACAATGAGATAAATGCTATCACCAAAGTACATACAGAGTCCTATATAAGTACATACAATCACAGATTGAGAAGACAACTTGAAGAGAAGCAAGCCCAAAAGTAAGACCAGTCAGGGCTCCCACATTAACCCAAAAGTCAGGGACGCATCTAAGAAAAATTGGGGAGGTAAATCAAAAAACTTAGTAATAAAACAGCAACTATGACTATATCATAAAGGTGTTTTGTTTTGTTTTGTTTTTAAATGTTTTATTTATTTCTAGGAGAGAGAGAGACAGCGCGAGCAGGGGAGGGTCAGAGAGAGAGGGAGTCACAGACTGAAACAGGCTCCAGGCTCTGAGCTGGCAGTCAGCACAGAGCCCGACGCGGGGCTCGAACCCACGAACCGCGAGATCATGACCTAAGCGAGTCGGACGCTTAACCGACCAAGCCACCCAGGTGCCCCTCATAAGGGTGTTTTAAAAGAAGCAACAAACAAAATCAAAACTAAACAAAAACTATGAGGCCCAATGAGAAAACCTGAGATGATCACACCAAACTTCAGAGTCAGTATCATACTTGGTAAGAAACTCATACATATTTTTTTAATGTTTATTCATATTTTGAAAGAGAGAGAGACAGAGCGTGAGCTGAGAAGAAGCAGAGAGGGAGACACAGAAGTCAAAGCAGGCTACAGGCTTTAAGCTGTCAGCATAAAGCCTGATGTGGGGCTCAAACCCACGAACTGCGAGATCATGACCTAAGTCAAAGTCAGAGGCTTAACCAACTAAGTCACCTAGGCACCCTGACACTCACGTATTTTATAAGTTATTTTAGGGTCATTAAAGTCATAAAGTTAGCACAATCTACTTTTGAATCTTATTTTTCTTTTTTTGATTAAAGTATAATCAACATAGAGTGTTCTATTAGTTTCTGGTATACAGTATAATTATTCAACAACCCTATACATTATTCATTGTTTATCAAGGTAAGTGTACTCTTTCTTGAACCCCTTTATGTATTTCATCATCCCCAATCTACCTCCCCATACTTTTGAATCTTAAACATTCAAAGAACTAAGAAACACTTCTCAGTCAACTTCCTCTATTAGATAAATGACGTCTTTTAGGTATACTTTATGAAGGTGTTTCTCAGGAAATACTTAAGTAGAATCTACATGACCATGTGTCATTTAATTTTTATCACTATTAATTTTTTCAACTAAAAATGATTTTCGTAGTAGAGGGCTTCTAAAGTTCTTCAAGATTCTAAAAGAAGAAAAGCCATAACAAGTATATCATAATTGCCAGGTATTTCAAGTATAGATCTCTATAATTATCTAATGAGGCTGAATTATTTTTGACACCATTAATAATTTTCTCAATGCTTAAAACCCTAGTATATCCATATTTTTAACTGCTTAGGTAACATGAATAGCATACTTTTAAACTTTAGCATTATGAAATTCACAACCATGTCACAAATTCCTTAAAATTTCATAGTAAATAATATTCAAAATGGGTTACAGAACTGCATGACATCTCAAACAGAAAAATGATTATTTCTATTGTCACCAAACCCTATGTGTGGTAACTAGCACTGAGAAATAAAGATTTCATTTGGCTTAAGTATAAAAATGCTCTGTAGCATACAGAAGAGCTGGCCCATCATTCCCGATCTCTAAAGAGCTTCCCCTTTCCCATTAGTTAAAGAAGACTGATGCCACGTCACAAGCTCTTACAGAGATTCTTTGATTCAAGGAACTACTCAGTGAAATCCAGGATTTATCTCTGAGTGCAGTGAATCCCAAGTCAGTCAATACACTCCAAAATTATAAGGCAGAGGGGCGCCTGGGTGGCTCAGTTGGTTAAGCGTCCGACTTCGGTTCAGGTCATGATCTTGCAGTTCGTGGGTTCCAGCCCTGCCTTGAGCTCTGTGCTGACAGCTCAGAGCCTGGAGCCTGCTTCAGATTCTGTGTCTACTTCTCTCTCTGACCCTCCCCTGTTCATGCTCTCTCTCTCTCTCTCTCTGAAATAAATTTTAAAAAACATTAAAAAACAAGTTTAAAAAAAAAAACAAAATTATAAGGCGGAGTTGGCATTAAGAAGTCAATGTAAACAAAGTCCAAAATGGCAAACCCAAAGTCACTAAGTCACTAATTAATCAATATTATTAATTTTAATTAAGACTGTAATTAAGACTGTAGATGAAAAAAAATTATACCATAAGCTTTCTATAATGAAATTCTATGTCACAACTGAAAGCAGGAATAGGAAGACTGGCAGGCCAAAAGTGTAATTGTCAGTATATAAACAGATTTCCACTTTGGCCAAGGTGGACTATTAGGAGCCAATTACCCTCCTGCCTGAAGCAACTGGGGAAAAAAAGGACAAAATATATTAAGTGTTTTTCAAGACAACAGACATGAGAAAACAAAGGACAATAGATCCCTGATAGATGAATCCCACAACTGCCCCAATTTATCACCTTGAAAGAGTTCCTAGGCCATAGTATAGCGATGGGGAGCCCCGACAGAGTAATAACCTCCCTGAATGGAGGAGATAGAACTTAATCTAGAGACAGCAAGATGACTGTAGAGTACCTAAGAATAGAAGAAAGAGTACACAGAAAAATCCAGAGATCTACAGAGAGTATCCCTCAAATCTTCAGCTGAATACTTATTAGTATATATAAGTGAGGAAACTACCCAAGAACATTGGGGGGGCGAGGGAAACAGATAAGAGGGAATACTATCCGGAGCTCACACAAACCCAGGAACAGCTCCTGTTCCTACCATCAAGAGTACTCATAAGGTTTTGCCATTAGAGTGACAAAGTAGTACTGCCTGACACAACTTAAAAGCAGGACCTGACAGATCAAACAGGTTCCAAGTAATTTAACTGTATCCCAGAACATAGCTCAAGAATATGTAATAAAAAACAAAAATATCCAGCATCCAACAAGATAAAATGCCAATCAAAAATTACCAGGCATACTAAAGCAAGGAAACACAATCCTTCATAAGGAGAAAAATCAATCAAAACCAATCCAGAAGTGATAGATAGAATTTTTAGAAATATTAATCCAGTTATAACTATACTCTGTATGTTCAAGTGGCTAAAGAAAAGACAAAGCATGAAAGCTATAGACATAAGAGATACAAAAAAGAACTGAATTTCTAGAATAAAACCATAATGTCTGCAATGAAAAAGAAGCTAGATGGAATTAACAGCAAATGAAATATTATAGAAAAAAAAGATTAACAAAGTTAGAGACCTAGCAAAATTATCCAAAATGAAGCACAGAAGACTGAAGAAAACTGAATAGAACATCGGTGAACATCAAACAGCCTGATTTACAAGGAATTGGGACTTCCAAAAGGGGAAGTGGAGGCAAGAATAAAATATATACACACACACACATTCTTATTTAAATATTTATTTCCAAAAATAAAAAATGGCCAAAATTTTCTGAATTTGTTAAGAACTGCATGCCCACAGATCCAAGAAGCTCAACAAACTCCAAGCAAAACAAACATGAAGAAAAATATAGTTTCATTTTAGAAAATGTTCTCACTCACAAATTCTGTAAACAAATTTAATCTAGAAATGACTTAGACTAAGGCTAACTTTTAGGTTAATTTACTGGCTACAGTTTCAACTGACAATTTAATAGAGTGGATTAAATCAAACATTAACTTGAGGTATTTAACAGAAATCTTAATGATTTTAAAGTTAGCAAAACACAGCTTTAAAAACAATGTATATTTTGTTGCCTTATTAGGTAAATAATTCATTAATATAAATTTATCTTATTTTAGCAAGTTATTTTTTAAAAAGCTAAAGCCTACTTGTTCCTTTTTTTTCTAATTTTCTTTCCCTTTAATTTATATAGGTCATTCAGAACAGAATTAGGACACTGAAAAAACTTTTAAAGAAACTGAGAGGTGGAACTGAAAACAGAAGTAGACTTGAGGTTTGGAACGGAGCTAGTCCTCCCCCCCCACCACCACCCCCCTCCAAACAACCTGGCAACCACTATTTTGAAACACCATTACTTTCAAAATATACATATATATTTTTAAATATAAAATTGCACTCAAAGTGGAAACAAGCTAAAGTGTCTGTTTTTAGTACCTTGGCTAACTACTCAGGACTCCAAAGAATCTAAATATTTTTTGGAAAAAGAATCATTCAAATAAAAAAAACATGGAAGTGGAAAACTAAAAAACTGGCTGGCTCGATAAGTAGAGACACAACTCTCAATCTCAGGGTCAGGAGTTCAAGCCCTACGTTGGGCATGAACCCTATTTTAAAACTAAATAAATTAAGTAAAAAAAAATTTTTTTAAATAAAGTGGAAAACTAAAGTATTTTCCTATTTTGTAAATACACCTAGTTTTTTGAGGTTCAGCATACAAATTCAAAATTTCCCGTCTAAAAACAAGAGAGGGGAACAAGTTCTGAGTATCTACTGTAATGGCCACCCTTCCTGTCATGTGTGTTCCCTAAAAGAGAAGTCAATTATTCTACCCTTTTGCTTATGAAATAATAGGATATTTCAAAGATAAAAAAATACTTCCACTCAGCTGCCAAAAATATATTGCCTGGAAATAATTAATGTCTACGTTCCTTTTTCCTTTCTTAAGGAAAAAAATATACACCCATTTAGTGTCTATACAAATAAAACACCTTTGAAAGCACATAGTAGTATGTTTCCCTGTGGGATCCACACATATATGAAAAACAGCAAAACACACAGCCTACCAATATCTCTGGACACACAGAATGAGAAGCTGCCACTGGAACATTTATGATTTTGACTTCTACCTCTTTTAAATAAAAAATTTAAAGAGAATAAAAATTTCTTACAAAATACAGAAATGATACTTCATGTTATTAGTTTATTCACAGTAGACTTATTCCTTCATGACAATTATTTATTAGTAATGCACTAAACTCCCACATAGAAAAAAGGTTGAGGATACCTTGAAATTGAAAGTTCCAAACTACTCTTGTAATCAGATTCTATTCAAGAGAAATTAGGCTAAATACATATTATTTTGGGCACAACAAGAACATTCAGAGTTTGATAACCTACGCTGATGTACTTAGAAAACCTACACCGATGTAGTTGGTTTGTAGGCTACAATACCTATAATGATAAAAACGGTTTTTATTTCACTGATCTACCAATATGATTTTGATATTCAGCTCCCATCTTAAAAACACTTCCTTACTTACTACAAACCCAATTATCATAAACATAAAAGACAAAGATGTGCCTACTATATCATTATCTAGTTGTCATCAAGATGTCAGTTACCTGCATTTCAAATCAGCTTTAAAAATACTTTAAAATAATCCCCCAAATATTAATCTAATAATCCACATAATACTCTAATCAGGCTTGAGTTATTTTACCCATTTAAATTACTGGCCACAGAAACAGTTCTCATCGATCAGAACTGTTATTTGAAATTCTCTTCTGCAATCTGTTATTACTTCACCAGTTTCAGAATTTGAGCCACTTATTTTCAGATACAAGGGTTAATAAGACATTTCTGCATCTAGTACACGTAACTTCACAGTAGAAGCTTTATTCCCCCTTAGGAAACTATTCTCATATCCTCTTTCTCATTTTACCAAATTATTCGAGGACACAATGTGATTTGGATTTCAACACTTAAAGACAATAAGTGACAATATACGGCTTGCAGAATGAAAAATCAGAGTTTCACAATTTTAACAGGTGTAATTACTAGGTTGTGATAAATGGGCTGGGTAAATAAGATTATCATCCTTTTCAAGGTCCAATTCTTAAACTACCTGAATTCTTCTGACCAAAGAAATTAGGAGCTTAACATAAAATCTCTAAGTTTTATGTATGCCCTTTTTCAAAGAAAACAAGTTACCCTAGAAAAGAAAAGAACACTTACATTTGGAGCATGACCTGGTTCAAGAATACCCCATCAACCAAAGCCACATATTCATCCAGGTTGGTCCCATTTCCTGCAGCCAGAGGTCCAAACGTTTTAACCTAGAACGGAACGATCGTCAGGACACGAACGCCCATCTCCATCTCTGCAGCCACAAATAATGCAGCAAAAGATACAATAAATAACACCCTACTTACCCAAGTGACCAAGGGGCTGGTCATAAACTGCTCCAGGAGGGGAGTAAAAATCTCGTTCTCCATTTTACAGTAATGTATTTGAAAAAGGGAACTACCACAAAAACACGCCTAGGGAATTGATCGCTAAACGTTTTAGAAGTAAGTAGAAATCAGTGGAAGTCCATTTTGGCACAGGAAGAAAATCCCATCGTGGCGGGGAGAAAAACTCTCCCTCCTCAAAAAACACCCCAGAGAGGAACAAGCCGAAATCCCGAGAAGCGGCTTCGACAGCAGCCACGAGCGGCAGCTTGCGCTGGAAATGTCTGTACCGGGCGAGGAGGGGCAGAGAAAAGGCATCTGGAGTGGGGAGGAAGGGAAAGGGGGCTGGAGCGGCAAGACAAAAAGCCCGTCAAGGTTGCCCAGCTCCTGGAGGAGCCAGACCAGCGAAGCTGCCCGCAGGGAATTAATCCCAACGTGGGCTAAATGAAATACCACGTTAGATAGGATGCTGAGGGTTCCGAGCAGCCACCAGGCTCGACCTCCCCGTTCCGCTCGACACGTTCCACCCACCAGTGGGCATGGAGCCGCTAGGACCCGCGGAGCCTCGCCTGCCCGCAGCCCCTCACCGACGACAGGCAGGGCTCGCCCCTTCCCCCAGAGCAGACACGATCCCTCCGCCGCCCTCGAGCCTCGCCTCCAGCCCCCTTCCCCTCCCGGGGACTGGGGGCTTGAATGTGTGTCCCTAACCCCCCAGGTTCCTGAGTCCCGTAGCCTTTTCAGCGCGCCTCTGGGAAGCCCTGGCACAAAATCACCGCCGCGCTCCAGCCTCCCCCTCCGCCCTCACTGGAGGAGCCGGAGTAACGGCCTCAGAACCGCAGTGCCGCATCACACCCCGCTCCACGCCGCCCAACCAGTGCCGCGAACCCTCCGTCAAAGGGAGCGCGCTTCTCCCTCCGCGCCCATATCCTTCCGCCGACTCTCCGCCCCTCCCGCGCCGCAGCCTCTGGATTGTGGGAGAAGAAAACCGCTGCATGAGCGCGCTCCCGAGCGAGCGCGCCCCCGGGGTCGGCCCCGCCGCCGCCCAGATTTTGGCGGCGGGCGCAGGCGTGGACGCGCGTTCCCTGCAGCTGCTGCGGTGGCCGGCCCTCGCTCGCGCCTAGGACTGTTGCCAGGGTGTGGGGGGCGGGGATGGGGAAGGCAGAGGAAGGGGTCTGTCTGCTTGGTCGCTCATGCTTAATTATGGTTTATTTCCTCCCCGAGTGCCTTCTTTGATGTGTGAAGGAGAGGGAACGAAATCCTTCTCTTTTAAACATGAGGGATGCAGAGAGCCTTTTTCAGACAGTTTGATTTGATCTGTTCAGCGTGCTTTTTACCCGCAAAACGGAGTAGAAAAACTCAGTGCAGCAAATAGCACAGGAGGAATTTAAGCTTCAAACTTGGTTTTATTTTTTCTTCTTCTCCTTTTAAAAATCCAGCCCACTAAAGCATGAATGCTTTTCAAAGTTGCAAGTGAATGTGGTAGGATTTTAAATAACCAAAGCTATCTTTCAACACGTTGGTATTCCCTGATGGGAGCAAACGTAATTCAGACAATGTTGACTATTTGGCCATTGAAAAAAATCCAAACAAAATCAAGAACTACGAAAAGGAAACAGTTGGAAGTCATCCAAACTGGGTGACAAACAGATTACATATTTGTCATAAAGCTCTATGCTATGCACAACTGGAATCATCAAAGTAATTTTAACAGTTCCCCAGCAAAATCTCTCATTTTGAAGGAACATAAAAATCTTTCCCTGGGACAAAATGGGCATGTAAAACAATTTTTTTTAAGAAAATAAAGATAGTATTACAGTTTTGCTGTGTGTGTTGTTTACATTTACATAAATATCTACTTCGAGTACTTAACATGGTATTTTAAAGTAGCAGGAAAATGGATTTATAACACTAAATTAAGAAACAGAAAAATTTCTTAATTAGGTGAGAGCCTGGGCTCCAGAGTCTTCCTGTCTGCTTCAAATCCCGGCTCCGATACTTACCAGTTGTGTGAGGCTAGGCAAGTTGGTGAACCTCTCTTTGCTTCACTCTCTTCAAAGCAGGACTAATAATAGGGTTAAATTAAATGACCACCTATAGTAAGTGCTCCATAAATATTATTTATGTTATTTTTATCATTATTCGCCCCAAGTGAAGGCTATTTAGGAAAAGAACTTGAAATGTAATCCTCCGACTTTACTTTAGTTACTGAAGAAAGGATCTTGCTGTGGAGATCAGAGAAATGCCCTTCCAAAATCATCTTAATTAAAATTAGGATGCATTTATGTGGCACTTCGCAATTTGTATACATAGTAGAATAACGCATTACCTGGCTAGCACAGAGCTTTGGGTCATATTGGTTGCTAGCAATCTTTCCCTTCTGCTCTTAATGACTTTTTCTTTCTTTTTTCTTTAAATGTTTATTTTTGAGAGGGCACACACGCATGGGAGAGGGGCAGAGAGAGAGGGGAATAGCGAATCCCAAGCAGGCCTCGCTCGGTCAGCGCAGAGTGCAATGGGGGCCTCTAACCCACAAACTGAGATCATGACCTGAGCCGAAATCAAGAGCCGGATACTCAACCGACTGAGCCCCCCAGGCGCCTCTTGATGACTCTTTCTTAATCACAATCCTTTGTTTGGAAATGCAGACCAAGAGAGAGCTGACATCAAGAAGAAAGCATGGCTTTCAGAGCAGCCCAAAGCCTGACTTGCCCACTTTTCTTTGTAATCCATCAGAAGGTCGACCAAACAACATGGAGGTGTTCATGCCTATACTGTTTATCTTCAGACAGACCCACCTGCTTCATTTATAGATGAAAAACTCATATAGTATTAACACCAAGTACAATAAGTTAGGAATATTTTGGACAGTGATGATTGAAAGGGTTAGCACATTAAGATAGCATTGTATATCCAGTTTACTGGATAGCTAGCCCTTAGAAATCTGGATTCCCTTCTACAGCCAAATGGCCCCAGATGCTTCCTGGTCTAACTTTAGCTTTTACACACACACACACACACACACACACACACACACTCAACAAAGAAACATGAGGAGTTAATTGTAAAAACAGAAAGCTTTAGACCAGACTGAGGTCTGGAGTAACTTATTTGAAAACCTACCAATTCACAATTCTCTAGTTTAAAGCAGCCTTAGAAATGCTTTCTAATATCTCAAGAGTACAATCAGGAAACTTCTTTGTCTGGCACAAAAGGGTTTGTACATTATACACAATTTAATAGTCCTTGAATTGCAACATCCTGTAAGATAAAATCCAAAAGTTTCCTCCTAACTTCCTTTCACTTAGGAAGAGATTACTCAAGATTTCTTCCAGGTATTTTTGTTTTGTACTTGGTATTCATTTATTTGTCCTGAGTTCATTCTTCCTTAGAATATTGAATCCAGCAGGAAAGGGCTTTGGAAAAATTATACCCATCTGGCTAGGGTCTGAGTTATTCGCTCTGCTCTCTTCTAATCAGAAGATAAATGTTTGGAATGGACCATGATCCCATTTAGGAATCACTAGAGAAAGATTCTTCCCTGTATTTTATAACAGAGTCTTCCCCTGCAGATTGCACATATGTAGTACTACCTGTATACTAAAAGCATCCATGTTCATGTCTGTCTTGATCTACCATAGGAACTGAAAGACTCACTGCAAACCGAGTTCCTCGGTGGCACATATTTATAAAGTAATCACATCCATAAGCTAATATAATAAAAATAACATGGGGGCACCTGGGTGGTTCAGTCGGGTGAGCATCCGACTCTTGATTTTGGCTCATGTTGAGCCCCAAATCAGGCTCTGCGCTTATAGCTGCGGAGCCTGCTTGGGATTCACTCTCCCTCTCTCTCTGCCCCTCCTCCACTCTCGCTCAGCACGCTCTCTCTCTCCCTCTCAAAATAAATAAATAAGGATGCCTGGGTGACTCAGGTGGTTAAGCATCAGACTCTTGATTTTCGCTCGGATCATGATATCACAGTTCATGAGTTTGAGCCTTGCACTGGGCACTGGGCTGGGCTCTGGGCTGAGGAGCTTGCTTGGGATTCTCTCTTTCCCTCTTTCTCTGTCCCTCCCCTGCCCACGCTATCTCTCTCTCTCTCTCTAAATAAAATTTTATAAATAAGGAAATAAACTTAAAAAATAACAAACATAATAGTAGAATGGCACCATTTTTCATAATAGCCAAAAAAATGGAAACAACCCAAATCTTCATTGACTGATAAATGTATAAAATGTTTTATATCCATACAATAGAATATTTTGGCAATAGGAAAGAATGAAATACCAATATATGCTACAGCATGGATAAACCTTGAAAACATTATGTTAAGTTAAAGAAACCAGGCATGAGTACCACATATTGTATGATTCTGTTAACATGAAATGTCCAGAAGAGACCCATCTGTATAGACAAAAAGTAGATTAGTGGTTGCCTAGATCTGGGGCAGTTGGGAGGAAATGGGGTTAGCGGCTTAAGGATGCAGTGTTTCTTTTTGAGAAAATGAAAATATCCTAAAGTTGTGATAGATGCACAATTCTTTGAATATACTAAAATCATTGATTTGGATATCTTACATGACTGAATTGTCAATTAGTTTTCCAAAAAAGCTCTTAAAAAATAATGGCACCATTACTTCATGAATATTTAAAAAGAAATGCCATCAAAACTCCATTCTCTCATACACTTTTCAACAAGGTCTCCAAGTCCTCTGGAAATAATGAATAAGATTTTTTTTTTTTTTTACAAATAGTTTATTGTCAAATTAGTTTCCACATAACACTCAGTGCTCATCCCCAAAGTGCCCTCCTCCATGCCCATCCCCCCCTCCCCCCCACATCCATCAGTCCTCAGTTTTTGTCAGCATTCAAGAGTCTCTCATGGTTTGCCTCTCTCCCTTTCCCCCACCATTTCCGCCCTTCTTCTCCCCCTTGTTCCTCCGTCAAGTTCCTCCTAATCCTCCTATACGTGCAAACATATGATATTTGTCCTTCTCTGCCTGACTTATTTCGCTCAGCATAACACCCTCAAGGTCCATCCATGTTGCTACACATGGCCAGATTTCAATGAATAAGATTTTAAACTCATCTAAGAACATAGAAGGCATATGTTTTAATTATCTAACAATTTTAAGAGAAGTATTATACAATAAAAGAGAGAGAGAGGGAGGATTAGGTATGTGGTTTAACTTTTTTGAGCATCAGTTTCCTCAACTGTAAAATGGGTGTACTGGTTTCGGTTCATACTGGGCATCTGCTTAGACAATGGACTTGCTCTGTCCTGTATGTCAACTGCACAGAGGGAAGGAAACTTGAAAAGAGATGACAGGGCAGAGAGAGGGGTCCTCCTCTCAGCCCACATTGAATGGTTCCTCTCAAATGCCCTGATGCTGTATTTGCAAACAAAGTGAACCATCACAAATTCACCATTATATTCCATGCTACCACACCCATCTGGAATGTTCTTTTCTGCCTCCTCACCAGGTCAACTCTCATTTGTCGTCCTTCAGGATTCAAGTCCACCCTCTGTGAAGCATTCCTCTTCCTCCGGTCGAATCAACCACTTCCTCTTTTGTGCCTTGCATAGTATCTAACCACTCTTCATTTCTCTAACTTGCTTTCTGTAACGGCACATATTTGCTGATGTGCTCTTCTGAGTAGATGGGAACTCAATCTAAGAGAGTGACATTTCAAAATTCATCCTTGTGTCCCTGGCATTTAGGAAAGCGCCTGGCTATTATGGGCACCTTCAGACAATATGTCAAAGAGTCTTCTTTCAACCATGGTGACCACTTTAAATTCCTAACAACTGGCAAGAGCTCACAGCAGAGCAACTTCCAAGAAGGACTATTCTAATTAACTTCATAAACTGAAGGAGGTATAAGATGGCAATTACTGCTTGCCAGTGAATTTGAAGACCTAAAAAGACCTTGAGATCATAAAATAAATGGCTTTCGAGATAAATTTTTTCCAAGTCTATATAGTTTTTTTTTCCAGAGAAAAGCTTAGGAGAATACATAAACATCATGTATTCTTTTGTTTCTCAGCATCATATAATGGTATTTATCCTTTTAAGCACCCAAATTGCTTTTCATTTGTTATCATTTTGATGCAAATTTTCTAGAAAGTTGCCATAATTGTCTAAGCTTTATTGGACAGCATATCCTGAAGAGAAATTGATCTTTTATTAAAGAAATACATCCTCACAATTGACCTAAATGATTGTGTTGTGCTTTTAATATAATTACGCATTCACAGGCCCTTGAGAAGTGCATGAGTGTTTGACCTACATTCACAGGCCCAAGACAACTATGTTTTGAGTTTTTAATTTTACATTAAATAGCTTTCCTGTCTTTTCTCTTGGCTTTTGGTTTTTGTTGCTGACAAGATCTCTATTGATAGTCCCATTCTAATTTGCTGCTTCTCGTTTTCTGTTGTGCAGGGAATTCACAGATTGTTAAAATAGTCTAGAAGAATTAATAATTTTTTTCTTTTTAAAAAATTTTTAATGTTTTATTTATTTCTGAGAGAGACAGAGGGAGAGAGAGACAGCGTGAGCAGGGGAGGGTCAAAGAGAGAGGGAGACACAGAATCTGAAGCAGGCTCCAGGCTCTGAGCTGTCAGCACAGAGCCTGATGCGGGGCTCTAACCCACAAACCGTGAGATGATGACCTGAGCCGAAGTCGGATGCTTAACTGACTGAGCCACCCAGGTGCCTCAAGAAGAATTAATAATTTTTGAGTGAGAACTTCATGGGCTTTCTTAAGAGTAAGGTCTATGCATTTGTGATATGCCTAAAAGTGTCTCTTGGTGTAATGTTTTTGCTTACTTTCCACTCTCTTGGTCTTATTTTGCTGAGGTGGTACTACCCTATTCCTTTAATTAGTTTGCTGTGATAGGACAGGAAATAATCTTGTAAATTAATGGTTACTTACCAGGTATTTCCAGGGCATGACTTTCCTATCATGTGATCGGTTCCTCATGTTTGCATGGTTCCTCCTTTAATTCCTTAATCCCATGCAGTAGGCGATGACTCATTCTGACTTCCAATGCTGCTGATGGAAAGTTGCTAAGCAAATGGAAATATGACTAGAGGAGTAAATAACAAGTTATAGAAAAGGACAAATTTTAGGGGCGCTTCGATGGCTCAGTCAGTTGGGCATCCAACTTCGGCTCAGGTCATGATCTCACGGTTTATGAGTTCAAGCCCTGCGTCGGGCTCTGTGCTGACAGCTCAGAGCCTGGAGCCTGCTTCCAATTCTGTGTCTCCCTTTCTCTCTAGCCCTCTCTCACTCTGTCTCTCTCCCTCTTAAAATTAAATAACATTAAACAAATTTTTTAAAAGAAAAGGTCAAATTTTATAAAGTGGATGTTTAAAAGGTGAAAAAATCATTCTCTTATTCTAACTGTAAGCCTATTCCCAACCTCTACTTTCTAACCATTTACATCCTAGAGACAGAATCAGCAATACCTGGTTAAAGCAGAACCTAGACAGAGCACCTGGCTGGCTAAGTCAGAGGATCATGAGACTCTTCATTTCGGGGTTGTAAGTTTGAGCCCCATGTTAGATGCAGAGATTACTTAAAAAAATAAAATCTTAGGGGCACCCCGGAGGCTCAGTCAGTTAAGCTTCCAACTTTGGCTCAGGTCATAATCTCACAGTTCATGAAATCAAGCCCCATGTTGGGCTCTGCGCTGACAGCTCAGAGCCTGGAGCCTGCTTCATATTATGTCTCCCTCTCTCTCTGCCCCTCCAATGCTCATGCTCTCTCGCTCTCTCTCTAAAAAATAAATAAACATTAAAAAAATAAAATCTTAAAAAAAAAACGGAAGCTAGCCTATGTCAGAATAAATGATGGCTCATTAATAAATAGACTAAAATTCCATGTGGCAGACACTACCCTCACAGTAAAGACCATGGAAATATAATTGATAAATTATATACCATAATATGAAAGCTTCAGACCCTCTAATAAAAGAAATATAAACTGGTTATTCTTAAGTATAATAATAACATTTTTAGAGCATCATTTGAATATGCCACATGGCATTCCACTCAAGGTAAATCAGCAAGTAAGTTTCTACATAAAACACTGGTGCTTTTAGGCTACTGAAAATAAGTGTGAGCTAAAACAATTAAATGCTTATAATCATAGGACACCTGTAGATCTGTTCTTATACAAAAATGCAAATTAAAAATGATAATAACCATTATAAATAAGGAAATATGAAGACATTTTATTTCCTTCTATTGAATGACAATAGGAAGATATATAAAAATGCATATATGGATATATGAGACTATATATTTGATATTCTCCTGTTGAAAGTTAAAATTCACGTAAAACTTAACAAATTATCTAATGTAAATGTTTTTATTTCCTAATATTCAATCGATATGTGTCAATTGGATATTTTCTTCAAATAGCAGCTTGGAAGAGTGCTCAGATTCAATTTTATTTTGCAAATTTTATAATTTAAATATCTGTCTTTGGTTTCTTAAACTGAAAATATAAAATATTCAGTTGCATGGAACTAAACACGTTTATTTTGTTTTGTTTGTTTTTAAAGCTTTTTTTTTTTTGTTTTGAGAGAGACAAAGAGAGAGCAGGGGAAGGACAGAGAGAAAGGGAGAGAGAGAATCCCAAGCAGCCTCCATGCTGTCAACACAGAGCCCAGTGAGAGACTTAATCTCATGAACTGTGAAATCATGATCTGAGGTGAAATCAAAAGTTAGATGCTCAACCAACTGAGCCACACAGGTACCCCAAACATGTTTCATATTTTAAAAATTGCCTTATTTTCTCATTATGAAAATAATACATTTCATTGCCATATTTGGAAAAATCAATGATATAAATAAAAAACAAACAAAAAATCAAACCCATAATTCTATCACTCAGAAATTAATATATCATTGCATTTATTTCATATTTATATAAACTTTACCACTCTCACAACACCATTAGAAAATATAACAGTGATCAAAATTTGAATATGCTTCTCAGCTTAAATCAACTCACAACCCTGAGATCAAGAGTCACACGCTCTACCAACTGAATCAGCAAGGCACCCCCAAATGCATTTTTAATAATGATATTCACCATATGTTGAATGTGTTGAAGTGTCGGGTTACCAATTTATTTATTTATTTTTATCATTTTTTAAAAATTTATTTTAATGTTTATTTATTTTTGAGAGAGAGAGACAGTGCAAGCAGGGGAGGAATAGAGAAAGGGGAAGATACAAAATCTGAAGCAGGCTTCAGGCTCTGAGCTGTCAGCACAGAGCTCAACATGGGGCTCGATTTCATGAACTGTGAGATCATGACTTGGGCCCAGGTCGGACACCTAACTAACTGAGCAAGGTACCCCTTATTTATTTATTTTTAAATATTTATTTATTTGGGGGAGAGCACAAGCGGAAGGGGGCAAAGAGAGGGGAACAGAGGACCCGAAGCAGGCTCTGTGCTGATAGTACGAGAGCCTGACAGCAGCAAGCCTGATGTGGGGCTCAGATTTGCAAAATGCGAGATCATGACCTGAGCCAAAGTCGGTCACTCAACCAACTGGGCCACAATTTAGCAATTTTTAAAATATTAAACGTCAAATTCCCACAACCATATCTAAAACTTGGCTAATACATCTTGCAAAAGAGTAAAAATGTATTCTCTAGGTTCAGAATAAAACTAAGGTGATGAGTTCTATATTTGTCAGAGCATTCTCACTTTCTTGATTCATGAATCAATATTTATTGAGCTATGATATGTGCGAGAGAGTATATGGAGCATACAAGACACAGCAAAGATTGTATCTAAATGAGGCCAAAAGAAATAAAATGGCAAATACCTCATTCACTCAATTAGTTCTAGAGGGGGGCAAACTTTTTCTTTAAAAGTTCAGATATAGTAAATACTTTAGGCTTTGTGGGCCATAAGGTCTCTGTTGCAACTAACCACCTTTATGGTAGTATAAAGCAGCCATAGATTATGCATGTAAAGAAATAGGTGTTTCTGTGTTATAGAAAAGCTTTATTTACCAAAAAAAAAAAAAAATAGTGGATCAGATTTGGCCCCTAAACTGTTGTTTGTCAGCCTCTCAACTAGTATTTACTGTATTTACACTGGATGCAAAACAAAACAAAAAACAGGATTGAATTATTTTCCAGTCAATTAATTACCCTTATGAATAATTAAATCCAAGTGTATTGTATAATTATGTTCTGGAAGAGCAGAAGAGTTGGTCTCCGTGTTGCTTGGAAATGGAATTCTATTATTCTGGTGCATCAGATATAGTTCAAATTGCTTTCAATCTCTCCTCGTGTTACCATTGAAAACCTTTCCCCAGATATAAAATTTTGGGAGGAGGGTAGAACTCTCTTGAGTTCCAGCAGGAAACAGGGGGTCACTCTGGAAGTGCTTAACTAAACACAATTTAGAAAAAGGATAACTTAGGTGTGGGAAGTCGAGTCAACCAACAGAGGCTGGTAAAGCACCCAGGGATGAGAAGTTAACAGGGATCCGCTTTACTCCTGGGCCTGAAGGGGGCAAGAGGAGGAAACTGTTACCAGAATCCTGGAAGACCATTGTCTTATATGAGGAGCCACTAGACAGGAGCTATGTCCACAGAGAATGGAGCCACTGCCATCATCACGATGCAGAAGAAAAAGCTGGGAAACAATGTCCCAATCTCTGTGTCCTTCTCACTTATATTGCCCCCACTGCTGAATGCCACGAGAAGCAGAGAGCAAGAGAACCCAGATGATGCAGTCCATAGAGGTCAGTCTCCTGGCACAGAGAAAGAGAGATTGGAACTAAAGGTCCCAAAAGAAAACCATATAGCACAGAGCTTCATGTGAAAACTGTGGAAAACACCTAGCACTATTTTTATAGATCCTTGGATAGCCATACAAGATGGCAATTCCTTTCAAAAATAGGAATCTTTGGTGGAATGCCATGATGAAACAGAGGGAGCTGATAACTGTGTTAAAAATAAAATGCCATAAAATTTGTGGCTTACAGTTTTCACATATATGATGTATTCATGCAAGCTACAAACAAAATCTTTTTTTTATTGACAGATATACAGTATCAGAGCCGTGTCTTCCACATAGTAGGTGTTCTATATTAGTTGAATTAATTTGTGAAAATAATTAATTTTTCATAGCTTTCATTTAAATAACTTGATTTTTAAGTAGCAGGAAATGTAATTTATTAAAAGACATTATTTTAAAAGAAATAACAAAACTGGGAGGAATCCAACTTGATTCTCTTATCTGCATTCTCTACTTAACAGAAACTGGAAGTACTGCATACAAAGCAACCTTTACTAAACCCATTCATCAACATTTATTTAGAATGTATTCCTATTTCAGGGACACCTTGGGGGCTCAGTCAGTTAAGTGATCCACTCTTGATTTTGGCTCAGGTCATGATCTCACAGTTGGTGAGATGGAGCCCTGGGTCAGGCTCTGTGCTGACAGCACAGAAACTTCTTGGGATTCTCTCTCTCCTTCTCTCTCTGCTTGTCCCCTGTTCTCTCTCTTTCAAGATAAATAAAGATTTAAAAATTTAAAAAACATGATGTATTCCCACTTGAAATCCTTAGAAATCATTTTGTTTAATAAAAGTAAAATGGATAACAAATCAGAACTAGGCCCTTTACTTATATTTGATAAAGTTCAATTGGCCTCTTCCAAAATCATTGTGAAATAAACATAGTAGACAGCACTGGCTGCAATAATGTTAGTAGGGAATATAGCTACATCTTCTATATTTCACAATACATTAATCACGTGAAAACTTTGAGTCTTAATTAGGAAGAGATTGTGTGTTAATATCACGTTTCATAAACGCATGCACACCTTCTGTGGAAATTTACTAGCCAAGTCTAAAAACACAGGTTTCCAAGTCCTGCATTGGCCATATTTTGATTCCAGAAGGCTGTAGATCTTACCCATCTTCTCCTTTTTAATTTAAGGTATGTCACTTATATTACAGCTACAAATAATTCTCGAGTTTTGGTAATTCTGAATTAGTTACCCAGCTATCTTTGTCTCATTTATTCTCTGTCTCTCTCTGTCTCTGTCTCTGTCTCTCTGTCTCTCTCTCTCTCTCTCTGTTTTTAAACTCTGGTCCTATCTAACTCATGCT
Organism: Hyaena hyaena; assembly: GCF_003009895.1. Taxonomy (NCBI): domain Eukaryota; kingdom Metazoa; phylum Chordata; class Mammalia; order Carnivora; family Hyaenidae; genus Hyaena; species Hyaena hyaena. The sequence goes on along the minus strand of NW_024080964.1, from coordinate 61,732 downwards.
TAAATTTTTTTCTTTTTTCTTTTTTTTTTTTTTTATTTAACAAGGATTATAAGAACAATGGCCATATTTTTCCTGTAGCTTAATGTGAAAGTATTTTTATTTTACTCATTTTGCAATGGCATATCAAATTACATGGAATTGGCAAAAATCAACATGATTTTGTGAAGAGCAAATCCTGCCAAACTAATTTCTTTTCTTTTCTTTTCTTTTCTTTTCTTTTCTTTTCTTTTTTCTTTTCTTAACCAACTGCAGAACCTGACAGATGGTATAGTAATGATTACCTCTACAAAACATCATCTGTGTCTACTTACTGGCATATATATCATGTGTTTTTAAACATAGTGTGGTGCTCAAGTCTGAGGTGGAATCACGAAAGGAATGCTTCCTCTCCCCTCATTGCCTCTCTAACGCTGATCTCAGCATAAAGGCGTAAACGAGACTGGAATCGGTTATTGAGTGCTCCAAGTACGCACAGATTGTAGATCATTCCTTGTCTCCAGAGAAGCAGGAAAGTGGAATTCCACCTGGCCTAGAAATCAAGTGACTCGGTACTACCAGGATATCTCCACAGTGTAAATAACATAATATCCCTGTACTTCTGCCTTAAAGGACCCTCTTTCAACAACTACTACAAAAAAATCTGGACACTGAGAAGAGGCGAAGAAATTAAAGTTCACGAAAAAACTCCTTTATATTTAAAAAATAACCTTTTAGGGGCACCTGGGTGGCTCAGTGGGTTAAGCATCTGACTTCAGCTCAGGTCATGATCCCACAGTTGGTGGGTTCGAGCCCCACACAGGGCTCTGTGCTGACAGCTAGCTCAGAGCCTGAAGCCTGCTTTGAATTCTGTGTCTCCCTCTCTCTCTGACCCTTCCCTGCTCACGCTGCCTCTCTCTCTCAAAAATAAATAAAACATTTAAAGATCTATATTTTATTTTATTTTTTTAAAGTATTTTGAATTTTTTTTTATTATTATTTCTAGGAGAGAGAGAGAGAGAGACAGCGTGAGCAGGGGAGGGTCAGAGAGAGAGGGAGATACAGACTCTGAAATAGGCTCCAGGCTCTGAGCTGGCAGTCAGCACAGAGCCCAACGCGGGGCCTGAACCCACGAACTGCGAGATCATGACCTAAGCGAAAGCCGGATGCTTAACCGACTAAGCCAACCAGGGGCCCCTAAAAATCTATATTTTAAAAAAATAACCTTTTAGTAACACCTAATGCTTCCTGAACTTGCGAGACGCAACATTCACATGCTGCAATGTTAACCTGAAATTTTATCCAATGTGTTTTGTTCAATATGAGAACTTCCTGCTTAGTTCCTTTTCTTTTGTCCATTTAGTGAATATGCATTTTGAATATTTATTACGCACCAGGTACCAGAGATATAAAGATGAATAAGATGTTTCCTTATGACATATGAAACATTAGGGACATTATAGTCAGCTAGGAGATATAGACAAACGGTATTCCAAAACAGTGCAATTCATGATATGTGCTAATCGAGGGAGGATTTAATGGAAAATCAAGACAAGCTTCACAGAGAGGTGACTTTTAGCCAGGCCTTGAATGAAAAGTAGATGTTCAATGGGGAGAATAGGTTCAGGGAATTTGAGGTGGGAGAATGACAGAAACAATGCATCAAAGTACAGAAGAGCATGATATGTTTGGGGAGTCATGAATAGCTTCCTGTGGCTAAACAATACTTTCCTAGGGGTGGAAAATGGTGGGAAATGAAAGCTGAATTCATATTGTAAAGAGAGCGAAATATCATACTAAAGAACTGGCATTTATCCTATAGGCAATAGGTTCAATTGGAGCTTAAAAAAAAAAAATCAAGGTAATGATATCAGATTTCTCCTTTGGGAAGAAAATTCTAGCAGCACTGTAGTCAGGGGTTGGAAAGAGATGAGACTGTAGTCAGAGTAACCAGACAGGAGTTCCTCCTGCTAAAGTTCTATAGGTTCAACTTATGCTGCTTTTGTTTGTTGCAAGTTTAATATTGACTTTCTTGAACTTTGTTGGTAGATAGGAGATTATGAATACTATCACCAGTCCAGTAACTTGTTGCCCTCTATTGGCAGAAAGGAAAGGAAATTACTGTCTAGGGCATTATCTCATACTTCATTAGCTGACAGTATTTCAATTTCTATTACAACTGTGGCCAGTAACTGTGCTAAGAGTAGAGGATACAAAACAGAATCTCAAGAAATCCATAATATAATAATAAAAAAAGAAATTCATAATATAAGATTAAAAATAAAATTAAAATACCGTTAATGTAGTGGTCCCAATGCATAAGTAATATTAACATGTGTTATACAAAATATAAACACAGCCAATTCACATCTGTGTCTTGAAGACTTATTATACATCTCAATATAGTCAGTATTAATCACATTAACAAAAACTATAACTTATATCTATGTAATTTAACTTGTAAGAATGTCTTCACTGAAGAAAAATCAGACACTGCAGATAAATACAAAAAAGATAAAAGAGAGAAAGGAAAGAAATTGGGAAAAAATTCCACTTACAATCTCATCTACCTAGATGTTTTCAGATTCCATACTCACACACACACACACACACACACACACACACAGAGAGTCATATCATAGACAATATATTTTTTACTTTTTTTTATTTTATACTTTTTTACTTACTTAACAATATACACATTATATACAATTTTATACACATAAATTTTATATACATGTTTATATAATATTGTATATTATATGCATAAAACCTATAATATGCAACATACAAATAATTCCCACTTAATAGTAAACCTATATTTACATGTCAATAGAAAAACTTTTAGAATATAATTTAGAAGAGAGAAACCAATTAAAATTTTTTCCAGGTTTGACAGATATTGACATATAACATACAGAAGTTTAAAGTGAACAATGTGATGATTTGATACACATATATATTGCAAACTGATTGCCACAATAAGATTAGATAGCACCTCCTTCTCCTCATATAATCACCATTCTTTTCTGTGTGGTGATAACATTTAAGATCTACTCTCCTAAAACTTACAAGTATATAATAAAGTATTGTTGATTACAGTCACCAGTCTGTATGTTAGATCCCCAGAGCTTATTCATCTTATACCTGTACCCTTTGACCGACCTCTCTCCATTTCCTGCACTCCCCAATCATTGGTAACTACCATTCTATTCTCTAATTCCCAAAGATTTTTAGATTTCACATGTAACTAAGAACATATAGTATTTGTCATTTTCTGACTTATTTTGCTTAGCATAATGCCCCCAAGGTCCATCCTTTTTTGTTGTCACAAAAGGCAAGATTTCTGTCTTTTTTATGGCTTAATAATGTTCCATTGTTTAACCATTTGTCTGTCATTGATGGACACCTAGGTTGTTTCCAAGTCTTGACTATTGTAAATAATGCTACCATGAACATGGTGGTACAGGTTTCTCTTCATGATCCTGATGTCCTTTCCTTTGGATACATACCCGGAAGTGGCATTACTAGATCATATAGCAGTTTTATCTTCAATTTTTTGAGGACTCTCTGTAATGGTTTCCATACTGGCTGTGCTAATCTACATTCCCACCAATAGTGCTCAAGGGTTCCAATTCCTCCACATCCTTGCCAACACTTCTTACTGTATGAGTTCCTTATATATTTTAGATCTTAGTTCTTTATCGATACATGGTTTGCAAATATTTTCTCCCATTCTATAGGTTGCCTTCTCATTTTGCTGATAGTTTCTTTTGCTGTGCAGAAGCTTTTTAGTACGTGCAGTCCCACTTCTTTATTTTTGCTTTTGTTGTTTGCACTTTTGATGTGGTATCCAAAAAATCATTGCCAAAAGCAAAGTTAAGGAACTTTTTGCTTATGTTTTTACAGTTTTAGGTATTAAATTTAAGTTTGTGGGGATGAGCACTGGGTGTTTTGTGGAAACTAATTTGACAATAAACTGTTTTTTTTTTTTTAATAAACTGTTTTTTTAAAAAATTTTTAAAAAAATGTTTTATTTATTTCTAGGAGAGAGAGAGAGAGACAGCGTGAGCAGGGGAGGGTCAGAGAGAGAGGGAGATACAGACTCCGAAACAGGCTCCAGGCTCTGAGCTGGCAGTCAGCACAGAGCCCGACGCGGGGCTCGAACCCACGAACCGCAAGATCATGACCTAAGCGAAAGTCGGACGCTTAACCGACTAAGCCACCCAGGCACCCAGGCGCCCCGACAATAAACTATTTGTAAAAAAAAAAAAAAAAAAAAAAAAATATATATATATATATATATACACAGAAGTTTTTGATAAACTAAAAAAAATTTAAGTTGTAATCTATTTCAAGTTAATTTTTGTGAGTGGTGGAAGTCATAGTCTCAGTTTCTTTCTTTTCATGTGAATATCCAGTTTTTTTAAAACCTTTTTTTGAAAAAACTACCTTCCCCCATTGAGGATTCTTGGTTCCTTTGTCAAGTATTGGTTGACCATAAATGGTATGCATTTATTTCTGAGGTCTGCCCTCTGTTCCATTTGTCTATATGTCCATTCTTATGCCAGTGCCATACTATTTTGATTACTATAGCTTTGTGATAAAGTTTGAAATTAGGTATTGTGATATCTCCAGCTTTATTCTTTTTTCTTAAGATTGCTTTGGCTATTTGGGGTCTTTTGTGGTTTGATATAAATTTTAAGATTATTTTTTTCTATTTCTATGAAAAACACCAGTGAAATTTTTACAGGGAATGCAATGAATCTGTAGATCACTTTGGGTAGTACGCACATTCTAACAAGAGTAATTCTTTTTTGAGGGCGCCTGGGTGGCTTAGTCGGTTAAGCGTCCGACTTTTGCTTAGGTCATGATCTCGCGGTTCGTCGGTTCGAGCCCCGCGTCAGGCTCTGTGCTGACTGCCAGCTCAGAGCCTGGAGCCTGTTTCAGAGTCTGTGACTCCCTCTCTCTCTGACCCTCCCCTCCTCACGCTGTCTCTCTCTCTCTCTCTCTTAGAAATAAATAAATCATTAAAAATTTTTTAAAAAAGAGTAATTCTTTTTTTAAAGATTTTATTTTTAAGCAATCTCCATACCCAATGTGGGGCTCAAACCCACAACCTCAAGATCAAGAGTCACATGCTCTACTGACTGAGAGAGCCTGGCATCCCAACAGTAATTCTTCTAATCTATGAACATGAGATGTCTTTGCATTTATTTGTCTTCCTCAATTTCTTTCATCAATATCTTAAGTTTTAAGTGTACAGATATTTCACCTCTTGGTTAAATTTATTCCTAAATATGTTATTGTCCTCTATGCTATTATAAATAGGATTACCTTCTTAATTTCTGTTTTAGATTCATTTTTGTTAGTTTACAAAAACACAACAGATTTTTGTTTGCTGATTTTGTATACTGCAACTTTACTCAATTTATTTATTAGTTCTAAGATGGTTTTGATGGGATTTTTTATATATAAGGATTTTCTATGTATGAGATTATGTTATCTGCAAATAGAGACAATTTTTACTTCTTCCTTTCTGTTTTGGATGCCTTTTACTTCTTTTTCTTGCCTAATTGTTCTGGTTAGGACTTCCAGTTCTATGTAGAAAAAGAGTCATGAGAGTGGGCAGTCTTGTCTTGCTCCTAATCTTAGAGAAAAAACATTTACACCAATGAGTATGATGTTTTCTCTGGCTTGTCATAGCTGGCTTTTGTTACATGGAAGTATATCCAATCTTTCTATGCCCAATTCTTAAGGAGTTTTTATCATGAAAGGATATTAGATTTTGTGAAATGCACTTGCTGCATTTATTTAGATCATTTTTTTAAGATTTTATTTTTTTTTAAGTAATCTCTTCTCTACACCCAACATAGGGCTTGAACCCATAACCCTGAGATCAACAGTCATATGCTCCATCAACTGAGCCAGCCAGGTGCCCTGAGGTCATATTTTTTTAATCTTTCATTCTACTAATGTGGTGAATCACATTTATTGATTTGCATATGTTAAGCCATCCTTGCATTCCAGTGAGAAATCTCACTTGGTCACAGTCTATGATCCTTTTAATTTTTTAAAAAATTGTTACTGTGGTAAAATGTGAATAACATAAAATTTTCCATTTTAATCATTTTAAAGTATACAGTTCAGGGGCATTAAATACTTTCACATGCTTATGCAAACATCATTACTATACATCCCTAGAACTTTTTCATCATTCCAAACTGAAACTCTGTACCTATTATATAATAAGTCTCCATTCTCTCCCCCTGACCCCAGCCATGGGAACTGTTCTACTTTCTGTCTCTTTGTAGTTGGCTAATCTATGTATCTCATATAAATGGAATCATACAACATCTGCCCTTTTTTTGCTCTGATGTATTTCACTTAATATATATCTTCAATGTTTATTCATGTTGTAGCATGTATCAGAATTATGTATCAGGGAAGTGAAAGCCCGGCTCCCTTGTCTCAATCTGGGACAAATTCTGAGGTAAAACTAACATCTTGGAATTCCCCATGGGACAGGCTGAAAGTACCCTCAGTGAGACTTTGCCTGAAGTCATACCTTTGGTTGGCTTCTTCCCCTTCCTTATTCTGCTTCTGATACTTCCATATTTTTTTTCTCTAGGGAGCTCTTTCTCAATAAATCACTTGAACCAGAATCCTCATCTCAGGATCTCCTTCCAGGGAACCCAACTTAAGATATCAAGAAACAACTTGTACCCAGAAGACTAAAAAAAAATAAGAAAAGGGTAAAAGACTTGAATAGATACTTCATAAAAGAGCACATCCAGATGGTCAATAAACATATGAAAAGGTACCCCACTTTGTTAATCATCAGGAAGATGGAAATTGAAATGACTGTGGTATACCACTATACACTCACCTGAAAAGCTAGAATGAAATTACCAGGTGTTGGTGAGGATGTGGAGCAAACAGAGCTCTTGGTGCTGGTGCGAATGTAAACTGACATTTTCGAAAACTCTTTAGGAGCATAGACTAAAGCCAAATATGCATACTCTATAATACAGTAATTCTACTCCTAAGTAAATATCCAACAGATATGTGGATATTTATGTCCCAAAGGCATGTTCTGGAATGTTCATGCCAGCACTATTTCTTTTTTTTTTTTTTAAAGATTTTTTAAAAATGTTTTATTTATTTCTAGGGGAGAGAGAGGGAGACAGCGTGAGCAGGGAAGGGTCAGAGAGAGAGGGAGTCACAGACTGAAACAGGCTCCAGGCTCCGAGCTGGCAGTCAGCACAGAGCCCGACGCGGGGCTCAAACCCAGAACCGCAAGATCATGACCCAAGCGAAAGTCGGACGCTTAACCGACTAAGCCACCCAGGCGCCCCATGCCAGCACTATTTCAAATAGCCCCTAACTGGAACTACACAGATGCCCATCAACAGATAAATGGATAAATAAATAGAATACTATACAGCAACAAGAATGAACGATCTACACAGAGCAATATAGATGATTCTCACAATACAATGTTGAATGAAAGGAGCCAGATTGAAATGAGTGCATATCGTACAGAACAAAAGTAGATAAAACTAATCTTTAGTCTTAGAAGTAGGAGAGTGGTTAGTTACCATAGGAGTAGGAATAGTAACAGGAAGCACAAGGTAGGCTTTTGAGGTACTAATAATGTTCTGTTTCTTGATCTGACTACTGGTTACCCTTGTGAGTTCAGTTTGTGAAAATTCATTGAGTTGTACACTTTGATATGTGCTTATAATTTGATATGTGGAAGGTTGTGTAAAAATCTTTTTTAAAAAATATGTGTAATTTAAAAGTAACTCCTTTTAGAGGCACCCGGGTGGCCTAGTCGGTTGAGCATTCAACTCTTGCTTTCGCCTCAAGTCATGATCCCAGGGTCGTGGGATCAAGCCATGCGTTGAGCTCCATGCTGATCATAGAGCCTGCTTAAGATTCTCTCTCTCTCTCTCTCTCTCTCTCTCTCTTTAGGATGTGTGCTCTCTCTCTCCTTCTGCCCCTCCCCTCTGCTTGTTCTCTCTCTCTTTCTAAAGTAAAATTTTTAAAGTAACTTCGTTTAGAATAATTGAAGTAACTATTGTACAGCAGTCCTAAAGGTATATCATACAGTTATAAAAGAGAAGAGGAAGAGCTCCATGAACCTGTATGGATTGATTTCAAAATAAAAATTTAAGTGTAAAAAAGCAGTGTGCAAAAGAGTATTTAGCTTCATGTAAGAAAAATAGGAAAAGAAAGTACATCTGTATCTGCTTATTTGTGGAAGGAGGAGAAAGAGGAGGAGGGACAGAAAAGGAAAAGAAACACAGGGAAAGGAAAAGAAGGGAAGGCAAGGGAAAGGAATAGAAGGGAAGGGAAGGGGAAGGAAGGGGTGGCGGTGGAGGAAGAATAAACCAGAAACCAATGAGGTCAGTTACCTACAGGGAGTGGGTGGGAGCCAAGTGGAAATGACGGAGGAGTAAGAACTGGATAGAAGGGCTGAGAGGGTACTGATGCTTTTGGAGGTAAACTTCCTTCTATAGCTCTGACTTTTAGAATCATGTTAATATTTCCCACACTCAAAAAATAAATATTTTCAATCAACCAAGATGTGAAAGGCATACAGATAGCATGGAATACAAATAGAATACAAATAGTAACAAATGAACCCAACTTTTACAAATGAATAATCTAATCACACTGAAGGAGCTAAGAGAGACAAACACCCAGAAAACTCTGGACTTTAATGTTTTGACTATATATTCTAAGACAGTGTTTGACAAATTAAGGCCTATGGACCATATCCAGTCCACTGCCTATTTTTGCAAATTAAGTTTTATTAGACTCGGCCTTGCTTATTCATTTATATGTTGTCTATAGCTTCTTTTGCACTATAATTGCAGAGTTAAGTAGTTGCAACAGAAACTGTATGACACCCAAAGCTGAAAATATTTCCTATCTGGCCCTTTAGAGAAAAAGTTTGCACATCTCTTCACTAAGGCTAAAAAGAAAAAGAACCATGCATGAATATTGTACTGTAGTTAATTTAAAAATTTGTTTTTTAGAAGGGAATGAGCTACAAATTCTGAAACCACTTTATGTCTATTATGGGATTAAGCCAATAAGCAAATATATTGTGAATACTGAGAGCAAGATTTTATGTAGTAATAATGTCAAGTGATTCTGATTTAATGGATTATTTTTTTTAAACACTTTTACTTATTATTGAGAGACAGAGAGAGACAGGGCATGAGCATGAGAGGGTCAGAGAGAGGGGGAGACCCAGAATCTGAAGGAAGCTCCAGGCTCTGAGATGTTGGCACAGAGCCGGATGCAGGGCTGGAACTCACAAACCGCAAAATCATGACCTGAGCCAAAGTCGGATGCCCAACCGATTGAGCCACCCACATGCATGCCCCTAATAGATTATTTTAATGAAATCTTTAAGGGAATTTCTTTTCCTCTTATCTTTTAGCATGGAAAATTTCAAACATAGAGAAAGTAGTATAATAAACCTATGACGTGGCTTCAGTAGTTAATACTATCATGCTGATCTTGTGTTATCTATTTATATTCTCCTTCCAATTTTTCTGGTTTTGACTGGTGTATTTTATAGCAAATCTTAAACATGTCATTTCACCCATAAAAATACTTCCAGTATGCATCTTTAACTTATAAACTATAACTTTTTATAGAAATCTTTCAAATCTTGGGGCGCCTGGGTAGCTCAGTCAGTTAAGCGACCGACTTTGGCTCAGGTCATGATCTCGAGGTTCATGGGTTCAAGCCCCACGTCGGGCTCTGTGCTGACAGCTAGCTCAGAGCCTGGAGCATGTTTCAGATTCTGTACCTCCCTCTCTCTCTGACCCTTCCCTGCCCATGCAATCTCTCTCTCACACACACAAATAAATAAAACATTAAAAAAAAGAAACTTTTGAAATCTTGAAAAATGATATTTAAATGGATCTGAATGATTAGTCGATAACATTTTAAAAAATAAGAAATATAGGAAAACTTGACTATCCAGGTAAAGAAAATGTATAATATTTTAAGGCTACAATTATTAAGACTATGTATTTGGCCAGAAGTGGAAGAATAGGGGATAGGGAAGAAACAATTTCATATGCTATTTAATAGGTGTAAATTGGTGCAATATTTCTGGAATGCATCTTGGCCATATGAATTAAAAGCCTTTAAAATGTATACCCTCTTACGCTAAGTGAAATAAGTCAGTCAGAGAAAAACAATACCATATGATTTCACTTATATGTGGAATTTAAAAAAAAGAGAGCAAGTGAACAAAGAAAAAGAGACAAACCAAAAAACAGACTCTTAACTATAGAAAAAAGCTGATGGTTACCTTACCAGAGGGGAGGTAGGTGGGGGATGGGTGAAATGGGTGTGGCTTATTAAGAGTACACTTATCCTGATGAGCACTGACTAATATATGGAACTACTGAATCACTCTTATACACCTGAAACTAATATAACACTGTATGATAAATATACTGAAATTAAAATCTTAAAATGACTATAAAAGTATACCTTTTATTATATGCAAATTACTCTTACATGATTCAGAGAGAGAGAGAGAAAGAACATAAATGTAGACAATGTCAATAATTCTTGAGCCTAGGCTTCATTTGTACTACTCATGTAATTTTTCTGTAGATTTGACAAATATTTTTTAATGTTTTATTTATTTCCGAGAGAGAGAGAGAGAGAGAAACAGCATGAGCAGGGGAGGGTCAGAGAGAGGGGGAGACACAGAATCCGAAACAGGCTCCAGGCTCTGAGCTGGCTGTCAGCACAGAGCCTGACGCGGGGCTTGAACCCATGAACCATGAGATCATGACCTGAGCTGAAGTCGCATGCCCAATCAACTGAGGCACCCATGCGCCCCAGATTTGACAAATTTTAATATACAGAGCTTCGTGGTTTTTTAAGGTTTACTTTATGTTGAGAGAAAGAGAGAGAGAGAGAGAGAGAGAGAGAGAGAGACTGAGTGGGGGAGGAGCAGAAAGACAGGGAGGGAGAAAGAGAATTCCAAGCAGGCCCGACGCTATCAGCATAGAGTGCAACTTTGGCCTTGAACTTATGAACCACGAGATCATGACCTAAGACGAAATCAAGAATCAGATGCTTAACCGACTGAGCCACCCAGGCACCCCAAAGCTTCGTTTTTTGATGTGCATCTATTTGACCTACAAGTTCTAGGAAATTATTCAGAGAATTGAAGATATGTGCAAAGATAAATGTACAGTGAAGAATGTGGAAGGATGTTCACCACAATGTTGTACACTATAGTGAAGAACTTAAAACAACCAAAAGATTTAAAAGCAGAGGCCTGGGAATCATTGGGGTACATGCATATAATTAAGTACTGTGCAACCATTTGAAATCTTGGAGAATGTATACATTGCCATGCAAAATTTTCATAGAATATTTTGTGAGTTAGAACTCTGTCTGCAAGTGACAGAAAATTATCTGAGCTGCCAGGTCAGTTATCATGTGACTATCTCTCTGCTTCAAACCTACCCTTCCTTAGTGTGTTTTGTGATGCTGGGACTTGGGACCCTCTAATCATTTCTTCCTGTTCTTCCTTCAAGCTTTCAAGGTTTAATGGTCCCAACCATGTTCCTTCGTTCCATCCAACCCTAATGGTGATATCTGCTTCCTGCAGTTGCTACCTCCCGGATACCTTGATGTTTTCTTTTTGCCTTTTCATTTCATCAATACCTAGTTAGCGACTCTTTATATCAAATCATTTCTATAAAAATAACTAGTGTGTCTTCTGACTCTTGGCAGTTTGCCTGAGCCTAAAGGGAGAAAGTAAAGCCCTAATGCATCTTATAGAATTTGAGGGCAAAAGGATCTCACAAAGAGCATGGGATAACAAAGTAGTTAGCAACCAGGAACCCAGGAAATGCCTTCTCATATCCTGTCTTTGCTTCTCTATTTAATTGTCATCTCTGTGCCTAGCAACTGACTCGGCTGCTCAGTTCACCCATCAGGTTCCAGCCATATTGCAGCTTTGAAGTTTAAAATTTTCCTTCACTCAAAACAGTGACTCATTCTGGGGGCACCTGGGTGGCTCAGTTGGTTAAGTGTCTGACTTCAGCTTGGGTCATGATCTCATAGTTCGTGGGTTCAAGCCCTGCATCGTGCTCTGTGCTGACAGCTTGGAGCCTGGAGCCTTCTTCTCTCTCTTTGCCCCTCCCCTGCTCTCACTCTGTCTCTCTGTCTCTCTCTCAAAAATAAACATTAAATTTTGTAAAAAAACACAGTAACCCAGTCTGAAAAAGAATATTATGGCTCCAATTTCAAATTCCTGGTAGAAAACAACTGATGGAGCAAGTTTGGGTCAGATTTCAACCCATGATGTGATGATCTGAGACCAAGGATTGAAGTCATACAAGCAGCAGTATGGTTGTCTGGGGTCTATCTTTAAGGAGAAGGAAGTTAAACTAGGTCATTATGGGATGAGCCAACACCCAAAAGAATCGAATACAGTTATTGAGTGGAAACAAAACAAAAGAGTCACGTATAATACAATCCCATTTCTGTAAAACAGAACCAAACTATCTATATACAAAATGTCTATTACTAATACATATATTAGAGGCATCTGGAAAGATTTTAGAAAACAGGAATTTTTTAAAAACTTTTCATTATGAAACAATTTCAGACTTACAAAAGAGTTGCAAAAATAGTACAAAGAATTCTTGTATACCCTTAAGTCAACTTCCCCAAATGTTAAATGTTGCATAATCACATTAAAATTATCAAAACCGAGAAAGTAACACTAATAAATACCACTAACTGATCTACAGACCATATTCAAGTTTTTCCAACTGTCCACTAATGTCTTCCTTTCCTTGGGCCAAGAGGTAATAACTCAGGATAAGACAATGCATTTGGTTATCATGTCTCTTTGATCTGGAATGGCTTCTCAATTTTCCTTTGTCATGAGCTTGACACTTTTTCTCTTTGCCATAGATAAGTATCTTCTGGGGAGATACTTTGACATTATGTATAAATCCCATCTCTCCATACCTACGCCTTGTCTGAAACAATGTTCACTATGTGTTTGGCAAATAGTGATTTATCATATCCATCACTTCAACATTTATTACTTGGAATTCTACTGTAACAAAGAGATTTCCCTACTCTACTGATTGTTTTTATATAATCTTTTATGAGATAGTCTTATGGACATGATTTTTATTCCACGGTTTATAATATATTATTATCATGGGGCACCTGGTGGCTCAGCCGGTTGAGCGCCCTACTCTTGATTTTGGCTCAGGTCACGTTCCCAGTGCCATGGGATTGAGCCCTTCGTTCAGTTCCATGCTGAGTGTGGAGCCTGCTTTGAATTTTCTCTCTCTCTCTCTCTCTCTTTCTTTCTCTCTCACTTTGCCCCCTCCCTTCCTCTTCCCCTCTCTCTCTCTAAAAAGAGAAAAGAATTCTTAAAAAAATATTATAATCATTATTTATTTTGTTGCTTAAATTGTCCCAGATATGGCCATTGGGACCACCTTCATACTGGTTCCTGTGTTCTTTCAAAATGTCCCCATCATTTTTTGACCACTACTTTTTGGCATTACAAGATGTTCCAGTTCCTCTTGTTTTGTTCTGTTTTAGCCCTCGAATCAGCCATTTCTCTAAGGAGCTTTGGTTTCTTTTTATTTTTTGGAAAAATATAATAATCGAACAAAAGCTGGGCACTGAGTATTGCTACTTGGGTATCATTGCTTCTAGGCCCTCTCAGCAGACAGAGCTAAGAAATGTAGGTAGATACACATGCATTAATATCTCTATATACATGCACACACCTCTATTTCTATATTTCTATATTTTTCCAAAATCATTATTTTATACTGATACTTTTAAAACCAGTTTTAGTGCAATATAATAGACAAATAAAATTATATATATTTAAAGTGTACAATGTTATTTGATACATGTATACATTATACATACATCAGTTAATACATATATTACCTCACATAATTATCTTTTCTGTTTGTGTGGTGAGACTACTTGAGATCTACAAACTTGGCATTTGTTTGGGATAAGCACTGGGTGTTGTGTGGAAACCAATTTGAACAATAAATTATATTTAGAAAAAAGATCTACAGACTTGGTGGGGTGCCTGGGTGGCTCACTTGGTTGAGTGTCCAACTTTGGCTCAGGTTGTGGTCTCATGGTTCATGAGTTTGAGCCCCACATCAAACTCTCTACTGTCAGCCAGGAACTGGCTTCAGATCTTCTGTCCCCCTCTCTCTCTGCCCCTCCCCTGCTCGCACTCTCTCTCTTTCAAAAATAAAAACTAAACGTTAAAAAAAAGATCTCCAGGGGCGCCTGGGTGGCTTAGTCGGTTAGGCGTCCGACTTTCGCTTAGGTCATGATCTCGTGGTTCATGGGTTCGAGCCCCGCGTCGGGCTCTGTGCTGACTGCCAGCTCAGAGCCTGGAGCCTATTTCAGAGTCTGTGTCTCCCTCCTTCTCTGACCCTCCCTTGCTCACGCTGTCTCTCTCTCTCTCTCCTAGAAATAAATAAAACATTTAAAAAAACAAACAAACAAAAAAAAGATCTCCAGACTTGGCAAATTTCAAGTATACAATGCAGTAATATTAATTACAGTCACCATGCTATAAATTAGATGCCCTGAACTTATGCAAATAAAGTAAAACTGTTCTTCTTGCCTCTTCATGTGTCTGTTCTCAGATTTTTTTTTTTTTTGTTCCAGGTGTGCTGGAGCTTCTCCAATGGACTCTCAGATACTGACAAAGGTATTCTCACCTGTGAGTGATGGTCAAGATGGATGTGCTGTGGTGGGACAACAGTAGAAAACTCCTATTTCACCATCTTGCTCCTGATACTTTTTTTTTTATTTTGCAAATAGTTTATTGTCAAATTGGTTTCCATATAACACCCAGTGCTCATCCCCACAAGTGTCCTCCTCCATGCCCATCCCCCCTCCCCCCCACATCCATCAGTCCTCAGTTTTTGTCAGCATTCAAGAGTCTCTCATGGTTTGCCTCTCTCCCTTTCCCCCACCATTTCCGCCCTTCTTCTCCCCCTTGTTCCTCGTCAAGTTCCTCCTAATCCTCCTATACGTGCAAACATTTGATATTTGTCCTTCTCTGCCTGACTTATTTCTCTCAGCATAACACTCTCTAGGTCCATCCATGTTGCTACACATGGCCAGTTTTCATTTTTTCTCATTGCCATGTAGTATTCCATGGTATAGATAAACCACATCTTCTTGATCCATTCGTCCGTTGATGGACACTTAGGCTCTTCCCATGTTTTAGCTATTGTGGAGAGTGCTGCTATGAACATTGGGGTACATGTGCTCCTATGCAGCTCCTGATACTTTTTATTCCAATCCAACATCATAGGGGTTATTCTAGCCTTCCTTCTTTTCATATTGTAATTTCTTCTGAAACTGCAAATACTAATAAAAGAATTAAAATTTATTGAGTACCTACTCTCTATCAGAACTGTGCCAAGTGCTTTCCATACAGGTCTCTCTTAATCCTCATGACAGCTCTATGATAGGTAACATTTTTACATGCATTTTATAGAGACGAGAGTGAGATATCAAGAGGTTAAGTAATATTGCTTCTTATTAGGTGGTAGAGCCATGATTTGGACCCATGGATTCTGACTCCAGAATTCATGTGCTTGACCACTAAGCATAGCCTATTAATAAAACCTGAGGAAGCTAGCACAGTATCAACCAATCTCACCTAGGCATAAAGACAAAATTGTATAACCAGAGACATTAAATAATTACATGGAAAATTTCAAATAATAAATAAATAAGTAAAATATTTATTCAATCTCAGGATGAGAGAGAATTCTCTGACCTTACAAGCATCCACTCCCTAGCTGCATCAGTCGCTTCAGGATATACCCTCTCTTTCAGCAGGAACCAAGTTAAAAAAGAAATTGTAGCTGTAAGTATTTTTGTCAGAAATCATTCTTGGCTCATCTGCCTTCCTCTCTGTTTGAAGCCTCTTTGCACTGCCTGCTCTGTCAGACAGATCAGCTTTGAACTTGAGATTCCTCTTCTTGTTGTTCTGGCTGAATTTGGCATCCTGACCCTAGACTATTGCTCTTGGCACTACTGACCCAGTAACTCCATAGGAAACTGACCTGGTAATTATCCTCTTGGCTCCATTTACCACAGCCCCATGCCTACTTCCAGCCCAGGAACTCAGGGCTCTACCATGCCTCTCAGCCCCCCATCTGTCCAAGACAGGAGTTCTCGCCAAAATACACATGAAACAAACAAGAAAAGATAGATTTGACTATAAACAATGGAGCATAAAACTTCTATTCCTCAGGACAACATACAATTCTATGATTTTATATATATATATATATATATATATATACATATATATATATGCCGTTCATGTACGCAATAAATGATTTTTAATTGCTAACATTTCTTAGTATTTAATATTTTCCCTGTACTTTTTTTTTTTTTTACAAATTTACATTTTGAAAAATTCAAACCTACAGGGGACTTTACAGTACAATGAACACTCATGTACCCTTTACCTGTATTCAGCAATCAAGAATTGAATTTTCCCACCAGATTTAAATACTTAATGTCTCTACCAAAAAAAAAAAATTCATGTGCATTTGGAATTTTGTTGCATGCCATAGGGTCTCATGACAGCTATACATGTTTGGTTTTCAGCTAGAAGGATTTATAAGACTCAATATCAGGTTATACTCACAGCTAAGGTTTGC
This sequence comes from Hyaena hyaena, assembly GCF_003009895.1. NCBI lineage: Eukaryota > Metazoa > Chordata > Mammalia > Carnivora > Hyaenidae > Hyaena > Hyaena hyaena. The sequence continues at coordinate 44,999 of NW_024080964.1, read as the reverse complement.
TGCAGCAATGGATACAGTGCAAAAGCAGCAGGAAAGAGATATGCATTTGGCAGAATCCAGAGAGATTAGATACAGACTTTTAAGTCCTTCCCTATTTAGGGCCACATAGGACGTGCTTTCTCTCTAGCTGAGGACGTGCAGAATGCCCTCACTCAGGGGAGTCAGTTCAAATGTGAGGGGCCAATGTTTTTATGAAGGCCTGGTCAGATAGGCATATTCTGGTATGTGGCCATTCTGAGACTCAGGGCCCTAATAATGAAGTCAGTGCACACCAGCAGTCTTGGTATTTGTGCGAAGCTATTCTGCAAGTTGGTAAATCATGACCCATTGCTGCAGGTGTGTATGACAAAATCATCAAAATTCAACATCAACTTACAGAACCTTCCAAGGACCACACACCCAGAGGTTGGTGATAGTCAGTTATGGGTCCAGGCTAGGAGAAGGCTGACAGACCTACTGTGTTAACTCCTCATATTATAGCTTTGCTCAAGCAGTTCCTGACATTTGAGTTGCCTTTCCCAGATGCCTAGCTCAAGTGCCACATTCTCTACAGCACCTACATAAGGCCATTCCTGGAGCAGGCATTTCGTAAACATGTGCTCAGGGAAAGAACCTTGAGTGAAGCCTTCCCAGATTTTTCAATCCAGTGATCTCTTCCTTTCCACTGATTTTTCCATTTATTTTATAATCAATCATATAACGACTAACGATGAATCTTCTACTCCTTTCTGATACTTGTCATTAATTTTTCAAGTTCACATTTTCTCCTTGACCAAATGTTAAATGACAATAATGTCTTCGGCCCTTTATATATATTCTGTTGCTCCTAGAACAGAGTATCAGTTGTAACATGCACTTAAGTATTTGTTGATGCTGATTGATTGCTAGTTCAAAAAGTACCTTCCTACGATTTAATTTTTAATTAGTATATGAATAGTAAGGGGTGAATTGGCTAGAAATGGCTAGAACACATGTTGAAATGAATTTGCCCTAGTACTAAGTGACAGAGAATTCAAGCCTTCCAGTCTTGTGAAAAAAAATAATTTAAACTAAAAACAAATTTTTAAAGACTACATGTTATAGAGAATAGATGCCTTAGTAAGAGTAAGGATTACAGACGGCATTGTGTATATCATATGGCATTGATGAAAGATAAGAGTTTAGAACTCTACAAGTGAAAGCAACCTGAGCAGTTCTTATTGACGACTTACAAAAACTGATGAGGAAAATGAGACTATTTCAGCCCATCTCATGTGTGAGATGGAGGTTTCAGCGAAAGAAGTCATTGCAACACCGGAGGTCTCCTGGGTTGGCTTACCGCTGCAAGTATGACACTAGAAAAGGGAGACCCGTGCATCACACACATCGACATCATCAAGTCCTATTGCTGGGGCAGTTGCACAAGCCACCGGGAGAGCGCTCATCACCAATTAGGTTGATGCTCCCCTGACTTCAGGGTACACCAGAAGCATGCAGAAGACTTGTAAAACACAGACTGCTGGCCTAGCTCCCAGAATTTTTGATTCAGTAGGTCTAGAGTAGGGCCAAAGAATTTGCATTTTAAACAAGCTCCTGGGTGATGCTGATGCTGCAAGTCCATATACTATACTTGGAGTATCCAGATACTATACCATTCATACACACACAACAGGATACAATTTCAGTATCCCAAGTGCAATTCTCAGCAACCAACCAGGGCCCAAGTAGCAGAAGTTAGACATATATAGCTTGTCACTCCACCCACCTCACAAGACGACTGTCTTCTGTATGTGATTAGAAATGTGTCTTTTTGCTGCAGTGGTAATGCTCTTCAGGATATATTTAATGATTGAATTGCATGCCAGAAGCTTTCTAATAATTACATCAGAGTGTTTCTGTTAACACTTAAAGTTGCAATAGATACCATTTGTCAAATTTTAATCCACACTGCTGTAAATTAGTCATCATAATATAACGGTCAGTTATCTTGCCACAATTTATTGTTTGAGTGTTATTCTCGCAATTTGTTCTCTTTGTTCCTCTTTGAAGCTTCCTAGTAACTGAGAGGAGTGGAAAAACAATGGTGTCCACATTGCATGTGGTCAGTTTTTGACCTGGCACATGATGTCTGACAGACATTATGTGGAGCGAGCTATTACCAGCAATCTGTTCCTTCTACCCTCCAGTAGGGACAGCAAATAGGATGTGCTCCAAGTGGGCTGTAGGTCTCCTTGAGAGCTAAGTACCACATATGGCATTTGTTGAATCATTTTATTGTCCACAAAACAGAGAGATATTTATCAGGAGCATCATTCACTGGTAAAACCCAGGAGCTTCTTATCTAAAGATGAGGATTAAATGGGTAAACAGGCCATCTTAACCAGCCTCCAATTCAATCAATTTCAATGTTTTAATGATATTTATTTAGGTTATGATATTTGCTGCTATGGCATATTGGCATTTTTTTCCAGGTCAATTTTAGATCACATCTGCTTATGAAAACCTTCAGATTTCCATTTTAATGGTATCATCTGGGGGGGCGGGGAGGGTGGAAATCCCAGAAAGTTCTTATGCCAGCTGTTTACATGGTCTCTGCTAGTGAAAAACAGGAGGGAGATCAAGGTTTATGTGCTACAAAATCTTAAGATACAGAAAGTTTTAATTTTTCTTGTTTTTCGTAATATCCAATTTAACCCATACAAGTCAAAGAAAGCAGGGAAAGAATAGGAAAGGTTAGGGAGGTTGTGAAAACTACGGTTTTGGGCAGTTTGGCTCTACCTTTTCTTTTGATAACAGTCCTCTCCCACCTATGAAGCTCAGGGCAAGTGGCCCAGACTCAGAGAACACCAGCCTCCTGCCAGAGGATTATCCAGGGGTTATTACTGAGAGCAGGTGGCACAGATTGAAATAATCCACATCTTTCCTCATCAGGTATGAAAGGGGCCCCCTGGCTCTGGGGTCATGGAGCTAGAAGGAAGTGAAACTAGAGAGGCTGGCATGCCTTGTAAAAAGTCTTATTAGAAATAGGAGAGGGGCGCCTGGGTGGCTCAGTCAGTTGAAGATCTGACTCTTGATTTCAGCTCAGGTCATGATCTCAAGGTGGTAGGATCCAGCTCCACTTTGGCTCTACACTGAGCATGGAACCTGCTTAAAATTCTCCCCTTCCCTCTTTCTCTCTGCCCCTCCCCTGCTCCGGTTCTCTCTCTCTCTCTCTCTCTCTCTCAAAATAAATAAATAAACATTTTTAAAAAAGCAATAGAAGAGAATGAGGCCAAAACACAGAGAAATATATCTGTGAGGAAGAAACACAAAGCAGAGGGAAAGAGAGAAAAGGAAGAAGAGATTTCAATATCCTTTGAATCCCTGGGGCCAGAGTGCCTTTCGTTTGATCCTTTCCTATTCTTGCCAGAACCACGATCCACCAACATCTGCTCTGCTTAAATTAATTTGAGTAGGATTTCTGCCCCTTGACTAATAGTAAGGCATATTACATGTTCTCCATTTCTGAGTCATGGTGACTATTTTTAAAAGTCAATCTCACTTCCACCCCAGGAGGAAAAAAAAATGCTGTGAGAAATAAAATTAGATTTAAATATTATTAGTTAGAGGTGTCTGATGTTTTGTCTGGAATTTGCTTGAAAATACACTGGTTGAATGCAGAGTTGTTTGTAAACTAATCTACATCCCAGGGACAATGATTTAACATTTGACAGTCTGGTCAGGAGTCCACACCCCAGGCAGAGGTGGTTAGTTAGCAGGCCCAAGGACCCTAATCACTAGTCCATCCCTCAAGGAGGTTCGTGCAATACTTTACATATTGCTATCTGAACACGCTCCAAGAGATAACAGGGGTTTTTTGTTTTGTTTTGTTCTTAGTGAAATAAGTGTTATCCAAGGTACTTCCTAGAGCAACTCTTTGGGCGTAACTGTACTATTCAGGTACCACTTTGCATAAATAGAGGATAAGCACCTGGTGGTCCAGGAGGCTGACAGATTTTGAGCCCCCAGAGCTTCTAGTAGCTAGCTTCTTGTTTCCTTCTATGTCACCCTTCTTAATACAGAATCCTTTCACCTGAACTGATTGAAAGGGTGGCTCATTTTGTCAGCATCCAATACGTTGGCATCCCAGTGAATCTTCCAGGCAAGTTATCTTGTTAGAGTGCTGAGAACAAGAAGTGTGGACTTCACTAAGTTTGGAGCAGCTGTGTATGCTACTACTATAGTCTCTATGGCCTATTGGCTAATACACATTTGTATCTGTGAGGAATTCAGTTCTGAGTCTAGGTTACATCACAATAAATCATAGCAGCAAAATTGTAGGGGAGGAACCAGCATCCTAAAGAAAGTCCTTACCTCTTCCAATATCTGGAAGCTACTGTTATCTTTGCTGGAAGAAGCTGACAATTACTGAACTGACAGATTGGTTTAGGTCAGACCTCAATGGTGAGGAAAGCTGCCCCATGCCCCCTTATGACTTAGATTCTCAAACTTTCTCTGGGATGTTATCCAGTTTGGTTTCTTGACTCCTATTCTAGCTTCCCACTTCTATGATCTCTTTTTCTTATTACAATCCAGCTTAGTTTCTGGGTGTTAGTTTTTATGTTTGCTTGCTGTCCACCTCTGGTTTTGCACTTGGACCAATTCACATAGTCGAACACTGCATGGATCCATCCCTTCCCTTTACTCCCAGACCTGTTGCATCTAACACTGAAAGAAAGCATTTTTTTCTATTTTGAATATGGAAAAACTATCACTGTACATATCACTAGCAATAATCTGTCCCTAGTTAGAGTATCCTGAATGTCTACATAAAAGTAGAATTTATAGGGGTACCTGGGTGGCTCAGGGGGTTAAGTATCCCACTCGATTTTGGCTCAGGTCATGATCTCCTTTCTGGTTCATGAGTTTGAGCCCCACTCGGGCTCTGCACTGCCAATGTGGAGCCTGTTTGGGATCCTATCCTTTCCTCTGCCCTCCCCCACTCCCTCTTGCATGTGTACATTCTCTCTCTTCAAAATAAATAAACTTTAAAAAATTTAAAATAGAATTTATATACTGAAAAAGTCTTCTATCTTCATTTTTTAATAGTTTTTATTGATTTTTGAGACAGAGAGAAACAGAGCATGAGTGGGGGAGGGGCAGAGAGAGAGGGAGACACAGAATCTGAAACAGGCTCCAGGCTCTGAGCTGCCAGCACAGAACCCAATGCGGGGCTCAAACCCACAAACTGTGAGATCATGACCTGAGCCAAAGTCGGACACTTAACTGATTGAGCCACCCAGGCGCCCCAAAAGTCTCCTATCTTAAATACTATTTCACCATGTAATTTCTTGAGCTTCAGCTGTAAGTATGTGTTCTTGAAGCAGAGACTATTTTTTACCGAGGCAAGTAAATTTATTCACAGAGCAGCATTTTCTGCCTCGTTCTTAGTTACTAGCCTTAAGAGATTGAAAAGAATAAAAAGGTTATTCCACCTCCATCAGAAAAACTATATTTGGGCTCTTCTCACCTATCAGAGGGTATTTCCAATGTCTTTGTATTGACCTCAAGAAAAATGGACCCAACAAGCAATCACACTGGAGCTGCCCCCAAGAGGATGGGGAGGAGGGTTTGATTTGGGCAGAGACCTATGTCCCGCTTTTACACGATGTGTGGATGGGAAGATGTCTGCCTCGGGTTCCAGAAGAAAGTTAGATATTAGATGCCATGGCTTGGGAGATTTGTCCACGCCCAAGTTTGGCATGGAGAGAGAGGAGCGAGCTGCTTTCAAAAGACTGTTTCAGATTAAGGAACACCTGAAGTGGTAACCACAATGGCCTTCCCTAAATGTTTTAGACTTTTTAATTCTGTTTCCTGCATTTCCAGTAGTATTACCCCAGGATTGTGGTAATATTTATTGTACAACTGTATCATGAAACAAATTCACACTTATCATGAGTAAATCATAAGTAAACAAATCTAGATAAAGCCATTCACAAGATATTTAAGCCAAAAAATGACTTCTTCTTTTCCCCAACAATGGCTTCTTGAGACTATTTTCTTTAAAGACTATGTATTATGGAAGTTTGCATCTACATGAAGTAAATGCATACTTTGGCTACAGCATAGATTTCTAAGCAGCAAGCATGGTTCTAGCTAACTGAGCCATTGACTGCCCTCAGTTCTTGGAGCAATTGGTCAGAATCCCTACCTGGCTATCTTCAGCTGTAAGGAGTTTTTTCTTCTTGCCCCAGTATGCCATACATATACTGCATTATTATTTTTGTGTGTGCTATTTTGTTGAGAAGCATTGGTTCATATGATCTATACTAGTTCAGTGCAAAGGGCAATGATGTTCTTTAGCTACGTCTCTCCTACTGACCAAATTATTTTTATTTATTTATTTATTTATTTATTTATTTTCTGATCAAATAATTTTTTTTTTAATGTTTTTTTTTTTTTATTATTTCTAGGAGAGAGAGACAGCGTGAGCAGGGGAGGGTCAGAGAGAGAGAGAGTCACAGACTGAAACAGGCTCCAGGCTCCGAGCTGGCAGACAGCACAGAGCCCGACGCGGGGCTCGAACCCACAAACCGCGAGATCATGACCTAAGCGAAAGTCGGAAAGTCGGACGCTTAACCGACTAAGCCACCCAGGCGCCCCTATTTTCTGATCAAATAATTTTAAACAGTAGCTATCTGAACTCAAGAGATGCTTTATCAAATGGAAGAGCAGAGCCAAAATAAAAACAAGATTCATCTCAGGAGCTATCTAAGTTTCCATGACATTAGACACTCAGTAAAGTTTTGGGATAGCACTTCTATCCAGGTATAAAGGTGAAAAATAGTATTTCAGGAAACAGTTTTTTCCCTCTACCTCTATAATCATAGAAAAGTGGAGATTAAAGTATGAACAGAAGTAAAATTTACGAATTGAGTCCAACCATTCTTGTCCCCCCACGGAGGTCAAACCTATTATAGAGCTTCTGACTCCCCTGCGACTCTCTCTGACATTCTTTCCTTCCTTCCTTCCTTCCTTCCTTCCTTCCTTCCTTCCTTCCTTCCTTCCTTCCTTCCTTCTTTCTCATTTAATCATAGTGTCCTGATTCAGGAGGATCAGGCTTTTCTATACTCTCTGTTTCTCTATAATTAGAGAGGAAATAGTGCTGGGGAAGTAATTTTTCTATCTTGGCTGCACACTGACAATCAGCTGAAGAATTTCTTTCCCAACAATCTGTTGCTTGAGTCTTACCCTAAATCGGTAGTTCTTAAATGTGTCCCCCGGGACTGGCAGCATCAGCATTACCTAGGAACTTGCTAAAAATGCAGATTATTGGACCTCACATCAGTTCTACTGAATCAGAGATCTGAGGCTGGGCTAATTTATTACTTAGCAATAAATTTAACCAAGGAGAAGCAAAACTTACTAACTGAAAATGATCAAACATTGCTGAAAAAGCTAAAGAAGACTTAAATAAATGGAAAAATATCCTTTGTTTATGGATTTAAAAACTTGATACTATAAAGATGACAATACCTCTCAAAGTTATCTATAGATTCAATCCCTGTCAAAACCCTAAGCCTTTTTTGGAGAAATAGAAAAGCCAATCCTCAAATTCATATGTGATCTCAAGGAATCCCAAACAGCCAAAATAATCTTGAAAGAAAAGAACAAAGCTGGGGAGCTTAGATTTTCTTTTTTTTCTTTTCTTTTTTTTTTTTAATTTTTAATGTTTTATTTATTTCTGAGAGAGAGAGAGACAGCATGAACAGGGAAGGGTCAGAGAGAGAGGGAGACACAGAATCTGAAGCAGGCTCCAGGCTCTGAGCTAGCTGTCAGCACAGAGCCCGACGTGGGGCTCAAACCCACAAACCATGAGATTGTGACCTGAGCCAAAGTTGGACACTTAACCGACTGAGCCACCCCGGCGCCCCTGGGGAGCTTAGATTTTCTAATTTCAAAACTTACTATAATACTGCAGTAATCAAAATACTATGGTATTTGCATAAGGAGAAACATGTAGATCAATGAAATGGAACTGATAGTCCAGAAATAAATACACATATCTATGGCCAATTGATTTTTCATAAGGGCACCAAAACCATCTAATGAGGGAGAGAACAGTCTCTTCAACAAATGGGTCTGGAAGAACTGGATATCCACATGCAAAAAATGAAGTACATTTACATATAAAAACTAATTCAAAATGGTTGAAAGACCTAAATATAAGAACACTAAAACCATAGGGGTGCCTGGGAGGCTCAGTCGGCTGAGCATCTGACTCAGGCTCAGGTATGGTCTCACTGCTTGTGGATTCAAGCCCCGTGTCTGGCTCTGTGCTGACAACTCAGAGTCTGGAGCCCACTTTAGATTCTGTGTTTCCCTCTTGACCCCTCCTCTCCCCCCACCTTTCTCTCTCAAAAATGAACACTAAAATTTTTTAAAAATAACGATAAAACTATGAACTACAAAAATCTCAGAAGAAAACATAGAGGAAATCTTCATGCTTTCGTCTAGTCAATTCAGGCTTCTATAGCAGAATAGCATAGACTGGGCGGCTCATAGACAATAAACATTTATTTCTCACAGCTGTGAAGACTGGGAAGTCCAAGATCAAGGTGTGGGCAGATTAAGTGTTTAGTAGTCATTTTAAAAATGAGTGAAGGATTTGAACACACTTTTCCCCAAAGAAGATACACAAATAGCCAACAAGCATATGAAAAAATGTTCAGCATCGTTAGTTATTAGGGAAATGCAAATTAAAACCACAATGAAATACCACTCCGTACTAAGTTGGCCATAATTTTTTAAATAGAAAGTAACTGTTGACAAGGGTATGAAAATTTGGAACCCTTGTATATTGCTGGAGAAATGTAAAATGGTATAGTCACTGTGCAAGATAGTTTTGCAGTTCCTCAAAAAGATGTACATAACATTACCATCTGATTTAACAATTGTACCTCTAGGTATATATCCAAAGGAATTGAAAACAGGTATTCAAACAAGTACTTGTATATAAATGTTCCTAGCAGCACTATTCATGATAGCGAAAAGGTGGAAACAACCCAATTGTCCATTGAATAATGAATGGATAACTATACATTCATTCAGTAGATCTATACGGTGGAATATAATTTGGCCATAAGGAAGAATGAAATACTTATGCATACTACAATGTAAATGAACTTCAAAATATTATACTAAGTGAATGAAGCCATACACAAAAGGCCACATATTGTTTAATCCCATTTACAAGCAAAAATAAACTATTGGGACTACATCAAAACAAAAAGTTTCTGCAAGCAAAGGAAACCATCAACAAAACTAAAAGACAACATCTTGAATGGGAGAAGGTATTTGCAAATGACATATCCAATAAAGGGTTAGTGTCCAAGAATATAAAGAACTTACAAAACTCAAGACCAAAAAATCTAATCATCCATTAAATAATGGGTAGAAGATATGAACAGACCTTTTCCCAAAGAAGACACACAGATGGCCAACCAACACATGAAAAGATGCTCAACATCACTCATCATCAGGGAATGCAAATTGAAATCACAATGAGGTATCACCTCACATCGGTCAGAATGGCTAAAATCAAAAATATAAGAAAACAATAGGTGTTGGAAAGGACGTGGAGAAAAAGGAACCTTTGTGCACTGTTGGTGGGAATGAACACTGGTGCCATCACTATGGAAGACAGTATGGACGTTCCTCAAGAAATTAAAAATAGAACTACCCTACGATCCAGTAATTGCATTCTGGATGTTTACCCAAAGAATATAAAACCACTAGTCCAAAAGAATATATGCACCCCTATGTTTATTGCAGCATTATTTACAAGAGCCAAACTAATCGCTTCTTGGCCTTTTGGCTAAGATCATGTGTACAATAACCAAACTACGGAAGCAGCCCAAGTGTCCATGTGCTATTTGCAATGACATGGATGGATCTAGAGGGTATAATGCTGTGAAATAAGTTAGTCAGAGAAAAACAAATACCATATGATCTTTCTAATATGTGGGATTTAAAAAGCAAAACAAACAAATAACAATGAGAGAGACAGAGACAGAGAGACAGAGACAGAGAGAGAGAAACCAAAAAACAGACTCTTGACTATAGAGAACAAACTGATGGTTATCAGAGAGGAAGGGGTGAGGAGATGGGTGAAAGAGGGGAAGGGGATTGGGACTGTACTCGTCATGATGAACACTGGGTAATGTGTGGAATTGTTGAATCAGTATATTGTATACCTGAAACTAATATAACACTGTATGTTAGCTATAGTAGAATTAAAATAACAAACAAAGTTTTTAAATGGTCAACAATCAATTTTGTTATGTGAGTTTTACCTCAAATAAACAAAACCTTTCAGGCAAATAGATATCAGGTAGGAGATGCAAAAGCGGATAGAAAGACATGATAGAGGCCCTATGATGACTATAGTTCTACAGTTGTTTGTGAGAATATGTGGTCCTCCTTTTGGGGATGTCCAGACAAAGGATTATTCAAGGGGAGCTGGCTCATACATATTCAAGTGGAAACACAAACAGGAACATTGTGTTTTGTAAAGTTAATGTGACAACATTTCTATACTTGGGCTGCTGAAGCTCAAGCCACATGAGATAAATAAAGGCTCTGATGTTATAAGAGCCTTGAGACATTTATAACTAAAGTTCCATAGGAATAAGAACGAAGAAGCAATTATGTCTTTCAAGAGAAATCCAAACTAGTTAGGAAGGCAACTTTCAGTGAATATTGGTTATAGAGTTTGTCTCTTCAAACCCTCACAATAACCCTGATGGCTTCAGTGGCCGTGATCCCTTTTTGGCCTTGTTTGGATACTTTTGCCCCAATGAGGGGACTCTATCTGCACCTTCTCCGCTTACGTTGTACTGCTCGAAATACTAAGTCCCTGGTTGCACAATACTGTGAATGTACTTGATGTCATTGAATTGTGCACTTCAAAATGGTTAAAATGACACATTTTATGTTACATATAGATTATCACAATAAAAAACTAACAATGATCTTGATAGAGCCAAATACTGAAAACTATCAGGAAAGTAACTTTAGAGCAATGAAACATAAATATATAGCTTTTAATCTTTGTAGGGATTAAATGATATGTGATAATATGTACTTAAATAAATCAAGTTAAATAAAACTGATACAGGTATGTTTGACTTTAGGCATGACACAGAGAGGCAGACTTCGAGAAACACAGGTGACCAGATCTTGACATTTCTTCTTTCCCTCAATGAAGAAAAACATTTTTTTTTTTGGGGTGTTGTCAGTTTCAGTACTGGGCACTGAAAAGACTTTTAAAAACATCATTTCTAGCACAAAACAGTATTAGTCTAAAGGGTTATATTAGTAATACGGGGGGGGGATATCCCTTGATATTATATCTGTAAGATTTGCTTCAAAAAATCCCTGGAGACTGAAGGAAGAAGAGAAGTGTATAGGTATGTCGGAATAGCCATGGATTGATCATTGCTGAGAATGAGTTTGGGTTTATGGAGATAAATATATTGTTTTTTCTATTCTGTGTATGTTGAATTCTCCACAGTAAAATTTTTTAATTAAATCTAAAAAAAAAGAGTTCCAGGACAGAAAATGTAGTTGGTCTAGTTTAGGTCTCATGCTCACCCCTTGACTACAGAGTAGTAAGAGGGAAGTGTCTAGTGGGGAGCGCTAGGGGGACACCTTTAGTTTCTGTACCAGGAGAGCACTTAGATTTACCATCCTATCAGTGACACACAGTGGGGAAGAGGTAATTCCCTCAGTGGACATTGGGGTGCAGTTAGGAAGTGAAATGATAACTGAGGGGCCAAATAATAACAAATGTCCATTCCTTTGCATGACACATGGGGTACTTTATCAACTTTCCTCCCTTATCTCCTGTCACCCTTGCTGTACCCTACACTCCAGCCAGGCCGGCCACTTTCTGGGGTCATGCCTCTCATGCTCTCTCATCACCCAATGCCTTTCCATATACTGTTGTATCTCCCAATAGTTTCTGCTGCCCCTCATCCCAAGTGAAAGTCTACTTGTCCTTCAGACGTCACCTCCCTTGACTTTCCAAGCAGGAGGTGGTATACCTTGGATGATTCTCAAGTCTTCATCTCACAGTGATAGTTAGAGCAATGGTTCTGCCTCAGAATCAGCTGGGAGTTGGTTAAAAACATAGATTACTGAGCCCTGCCTTGAGAGTTTTTAATTCAGTTAGTCTGGGGTGGAGTCCCAAGGATTTGCATTTTTAATGTGGTCCAGGGATCACACTCTAGGAGTCTCTGCTTTAGAGCATTGTGTCTAAATCTGACAACATTTCAGCATCGCCTATGGAACTGTTAAAAAATATTGCAGGCCCACAGGATCAGATACTCAGAGTAGAATTTAAGAATTTGCATTTTCACACGGAAAGAGCCTAAATGTCCATCAACTGACGAATGAATCAAGAAGATGTGGTTTATCTATACAATGGAATACTACATGGCAATGGGAAAAGAATGAAATCTGGCCATTTGTAGCAATGTCGATGGAACTCGAGGGTGTTATGCTGAGCGAAATAAGTCAGGCAGAGAAAGAGACCATATGTTTTCACTTATAAGTGGATCAGGAGAAACTTAACAGAGGACCATGGGGGAGGAGAAGGGGAAAAATAGTTGGGGAGAGGAAGGGAGGCAAACCATGAGAGACTCTTGACTGCTGAGAACAAACTGAGGGCTGATGGGGGTTGGGGAGAGGGGATGAGGGATGATGGGCATGGAGGAGGGCACTTGGGATGAGCACTGGGTGTTATATGGAAACCAACTTGAAAGTAAACTAGGAAAGAAAAAAAAAAGAATTCGCATTTTCAACAGATTTCACAAGTATTCTTTCTTAAGTGGCTCTGACACAAGTTTTGGATAGACACTTGGGGATCATTGTAATAGTCTGTTGGCACTGATTAGCCAGAGTGGCAAAATGACAGAGGAGACTAACATATTTCTTCCTAGTGACAGAGTCAGTTCTGAAAAAAAGAGTGACTTCCCATTGGTTAAAAGATGTGTAAGTGAAGATGAACATAACTTTATACAAATATTGAGTAAGAACTGATCCTTGCTAATAATTTAAAATTTTAAATTAAAACCAGATTTCAATGTCCACCTCTTATATGAGCATCAAAATAATTTAATACATTAGAAAGAGTGGGGTAAGTTGCATACTCTTATGCTGTTGGCATGGTACACTGATACACTCTCTTTGAAAAGTAATTTCCAAATTACTTTGATGGCAATCTCCAACAAGAGCCAGAAAATATATTTGATTTTGTGATCTTGATTCAGTTATGTTTGACTCAATAATATCACTTCTGAGAATTAGTCCAAAGAAAATAATTCATAATATATTAAAATTCATATAAACAAATAAAAACATTATTATTACTATAAGAGTAAAATGCTGGATGCAATCAAAATACCTAAAAATTGAGTATTGGTTAAGTAAATATATACACTTAATGGAATATTATAAAGCAATTTAAATGACTGATTATTTATTCATTAATGCAAGAATAACATAGTTGCAAAGTTGTCCCCAAAGTGTTAATGTTTATCTTTCTTAGCATTGTACCTGTATCTTCAATGACCATGTACATTATTGTTTTTAAAAAGTTATCAGTGGTATCATGTGTTGTTTTATATATTAATTTCACCATGGAAAAATGTTAAAATTGTGCTTTTAAAAGATTATGTCAATTAGCAAAGGATGTATATATATGCCACATTTAAATATCAGTGTTTTTATTTTTTATTAAAAATGTTTTTTTAAGTTTATTTATTTTTGGGAGAGGGAGAGAGAGAGAGAGAGAGAGAGAGAATGAGAATCCCAAGCAGGCTCCATGCTCAGCATCCCAGTGAAGGGCCTGATTCCACGACCAGGAGATCATGATCTGAGCGGATATTAAAAGTTGGCAGTTTAACCAACTGAGCCACCCAGGGACCCCTTATTTTTAAAAAAATTCCTATAATTGTATGTAGCTTAAATTTGGAATTGGGTTAATTTGGGATAATTTTTGCCCCTAAAAAGAACTATTCATAGAAGGTATAATGGTATCTTCTATTTTTCCTTTTACTTAAGCCTATATATTTGATTCACTTAATCCCGATTGCCCATGAAGGACAAATTTCTCATTTGTGTATATTTGTATTCATCTAAATAATGATATTTAAAACATATCATGAGCCTTTAAAGTGTTCCAATATTTAGTCCCAGTAATTATATTTCTGAAAACAAATGCTAGGGTTATAATTCAAAATAGTTGTAATATTTCAAAATTATCTAAGAGAACATTTTATTTATAAACTGGTTTTAAAACATGGGAAAATGAGAGCATCTGGGTGGCTCAGCTGCTTAAGTATCCAAGTCTTAATTTCAGTTCAGGTCATGATCTCACAGTCCTGAGATCGAGTTCCTGAGTTGGGCAGGGAGCCTGCTTAAGATTCTCTCTCTCTTGGATGCGGAGAAAGAGGATCTCTTTTGCACTGCTGGTGGGAATGCAAACTGGTGCAGCCACTCTGGAAAACCGTATGGAGGCTCCTCAAAAAATAAAAATACAACTACTCTACGACCCGGCAATTGCACTACTAGGTATTTATCCAAGGGATACAGGTGTGCTGTTTCGAAGCAACACATGCACCCCAATGTTCATAGCAGCGCTATCAGCAATAGCCAAAGTATGGAAAGAGCCCAAATGTCCATCGACGGATGAATGGATAAAGAAGATGTGGTATACACACACACACACACACACACACACACACACACCGGAGTATCACTCAGCAATCAAAAAGAATGAAATCTCGCCATTTGAAACAATGTGGATGGAACTAGAGGGTATTCTGCTAAGTGAAATTAGTCAGAGAAAGACAAATATCATATGACTTAACCCACATGAGGAATTTAAGATACAAAACAGATAGCATAAGGGAAGGGAAGCAAAAATAATATAAAAGCAGGGACGCCTGGGTGGCTCAGATGGTTAAGCGTCTGACTTCCACTCAGGTCATTATCTCACAATTCATGGGTTCGAGCCCCGCATCAGGCTCTGTGCTGACAGAACAGAGCCTGGAGTCTGCTTCAGATTCTGTGTCTCCCTCCCTCTCTCTCTACCCCTCCCCTGCTTGCACTCTGTCTCTCTCTCTCAAAATTAAAGGCACATTAAAAATTTTTAATTAAAAATAATATAAAAACAGAGAGGGGGACAAAACCTAAGAGACTCTAAATTACAGGGAACAAACTGAGGGTTGCTGGATGAGTTGTTGGGGGGGGAGGGCCAAATGGGTAAGGGGCATTAAGGAAGGCACCTGTCAGTAGGAGCACTGGGTGTCATACATAGGGGATAAATCACTGGAATCTACTCCTGAAATCATTGTTGTATTATGCAAACTAACTTGGATGTAAGTTAAAAATTTTTTTTTTAAAAAGATTCTCTCTCTCCCTCTGCCCTTCCCCGCTTGGATGCATGCATGCACACACAGACTCTCTCTCTCAAAACAAACAAACAAACCTGGGAACATGTTATAATACTAAACAGAAAAAACAGGAGATTAAGCTTGAATACTTATTATGATCATACTTGTGCAAAATAAATTTATTATGATTATAATTATGTAAAATAACCATTTCAAATACCGCAAAATCTCTAAAATGCTAGCCTAGTTATACTCAAAGCATGAAAGAATAATTATCTTTTTTTTCTACTTACCTGTATCTTCCAAATTTCTTTTCCAGTAAGCATGCATTACTTTTATATTTAGAGAAGTAAAAATACATAACGACTACTTTAGCTGAAATTCACAGACACACAACTCTAATTTAAGCCATAGAGGAAAATGAGTTGAAAGGAGTAGAGAAGGAGGGAGAGAGAAGTTCATGGAAGGATTTGGTTTCAGGGCCAGGTGGAAATTATATCATCAGGTCTCTCTTTCTTCCACCCTCCCCCCAAATCTCAGCTCAGCCTCCTCTGTGTAGTGACCTCATTTTCTTCCCTCTTCCAGACTGCCAGAGAATCAGGTTGCCCACAGCTCCAGGCCTGCATCATCTGCTTTAGGAATCTCAGTGGAAAGAGGCCAACATCTCTCCCCCAACGTCTACATGTGAACTCCAGCGAAAGACTCATAGTCTCTGTGCAGGCCACATGCCCACCTCTATACTAATCACAATGTCTGGTGAATGCAGAATTAAGATCTGGTGGATTTGTGACAGGTGCCCCTATCTGTTCCAGAAGAGAGAGTCTGATAGAAATAGCATGATGGCCAGCCGAATTATGGAAGGTATTGAGCAGCACAGTATGCTATCGCAGTTCACTGTTATCATTCACACTCTCGACTTTTTTTTTAAATGTTTTATTTATTTTTGAGAGAGAGAGAGACGGCGTGAGCAGGGGAGGGTCAGAGAAAGATGGAGACACAGAATCCAAAGACAGGCTCCAGGCTCTGAGCTAGCTGTCAGGAGAGCCCAACATGGGGCTCGAACCCACAAACCGTGAGATCATGACCTGAGCTGAAGTTGGATGTTTAACCAACTGAGCCACTCAGGCACTCCACACTCTCGCCTTTTTGAAAGTGCGATTCCAAAAATGTCTCATACTGAACTTAATGTAACCCTCCCATGTACTGTTCACCTCCCAACAAGACAATCCCATGGTCTCATCCAGTGGCCACCTTGTCTTAAAGTCTAGCATCTCTGGGCCACATGCTTTTCTCCTGGTCAGGTGGAAACGGGACTCCTCCTGGGTCTGCAATACAAATATCATCCAAATTGCTTCCCTTGCAGTGAAGTAAGTTATTCGTGATTCAATCTTGCTACCCTAGGTCTGGACACGTAGGAAACAAGTCTCCCTTACCCATCATATTCCAGGATGGCACACCTTAGCCACCACCTTCTTGTTCGTCTCATTGTGGAGCCTGGGTATGGCCATAGGCTTTGAATATTCAAGGGCTTGTTTTCTTTCTTTTTTTGCTTGCTTGCTTTCAACATTTTTTAAATGTTTATTTATTTTTGAGAGAAAGATAGAGACAGGGCATGAATGGGGGAGGGGCAGAGAGAGAGGGAGACACAAAAACGGAAGCAGGCTCCGGGCTCTGAGCTGTCAGCACAGAGCCCAACATGGGGCTCAAACTCCCGAGATCATGACCTGAGCTGAAGTCAGATGCCTAACCCACTGAGCTGCCCAGGCAACTCCCTCTTCCTTCCTTCCTTGTTTTTCTTTCTTTCTCTCTTTCTTTCTTTCTCTTCCTTCCTCTCCTTCCTTCCTTCCTTTCTTTCCTTTCTTCCTTTTTAAAAATAAAGTTGATTTATTTGTTTTACGGGAGAGAGAGAGAGAGAGAAAGAGAGAGAATCTCAAGCAAGCTCTGTGCTGACAGTGCAGAGCCAGATGCAGGGTCCAGTCTCTTGAACCGTAAGATCATTACCTGAGCCAAAATTAGTCAGTTGCTTAATCAGCTGAGCCACCCACATGCCCCCAAGGGCTTATTTTCAAGTTGGGTTTTTCTGGTAATATAGCCCTCTTTAGATCTCAGCTGGATTTTTGCCAACTTCATACCAGGAGATTTCATAAAGTAAGCACCAATACCAGAAATGTTACCCTGTCCTCATAGTTTCATTCTTCTCTGATCAAGAGCTTTCTGTCAGCTTTGAACCTCAGATCTCAGCTTTGCTCATCCGATAGGCTCTCAATTTACTGTCTCCCGTGATGGTTAACCTGCCCCTAGGATGCAACCCAGTGGGTGGTGTTTTGCCATGGGCATGATTTCTAATTATGCTTGGCAAGGAGTAGCACAGTTACATAAGAGAAAGGGGCAAGGGAAACAAGCTTCCCTAATTTTTATGGAGTCTCTGGTGTGTTTCCTGCTTCATTCCTTTGAATTAAACTTAGACTGAGAGATACGGTTCAGCTTTTTCAAATTAGCAAGAATCATTGTTTGACCCTCAGTGGTCCTGGAATGCGGGCAGAGGCAGAAGGGGCAACCCAGTATGCTGTTGCCTTTGTGCTGTCAGACAAGTGAACTTGAATTCAAGCTTGTCCCTTTCTCTTAGCTCAGCAGGGTTCTTCCTAGTTCCTCCATGTTTGCATCATCCTGGTTTATCAGTATGTCCAGACAAATGGGGTACCATGTTTGATTGCGCCTGGGTCATGTGTCCCCCACCCCCAATTGTACAGGGTTTACTGGAGAAAAGAGAGGAGGGGTGGGAACCCATGCTGAGGCCAACTACAAACTGCCGCTTCAACTTTATTTTTTAAAAGAATTTAGCACTTCATATAAAAATATAGCAAATTTGAAACTGAAAATGTATGAGTAGAAAAGATTCTTAGGATCACACCCTCATGTTTAAAAATTGCAGGGTGATCTCAAACAGTATGAGAAAAAGCCGTAACCAGAGAGCAAGGAAAACAACAGAAGACTTTGTCCCCCCGACCCCACCCCTGTTTCACAACATCAGAAAGGTGAGAGTCGATTCTGTAAATGCTTAGCAACTTCCTTAGCTTTCAACAAGTGACAGCTTTCACATGTTTGACAGGTACAGTCTAAACTTCAAAAGTAGTTTTATTTATTTGTGTGTGTGTTTTTTGTTTTAAGTCAAATTGGCTTTCAAAAGTACTTTTAAAAGGTGCATCAATCGGTGCTGTATCCAAAACGTGTTCTTAGCTACACATTTGGTTTTTAAAAATATATTCTGTTATTAAAATCTCATTTCTAGGTTTGTATTAGCATTTAACGACTATATTGACAACCTAGAGGATGTCTTCTCTGATTAAGAGCTTTCTGTCAGCTTTGAACCTCCTCACCTGGAAATTCTTTTGGTTCCAGCCTTTCTGCTTTTGCAACTTGGTTCTCTGTCTTGTTTTTCCCCATAATCCTGAATCCAGTCCAGATCCCTGGAATTGTGGGCCTGTCTCCCCTCACCACCAGCCCCACCACTCATAGAGATAGACTAGAAAACATAACTTCAACATTCTGCTAATTTTTTTGAGTTAAAAATAACATTTTTTTTTAATTTTGGAGCAGTTTTAGATTTAAGAAAAGTCACAATGATATATGTCTTTCATCCAATGTCACCTAATGTTACCATCTTACCTAGCCAGGGTGCATTTGTGGAAACTAGGAAATTCACATCGGTACATTACTATTAACTAAACTCCAGGCTGTATAAGGACATTATCAGTTTTCTACTAACATTCTTTTTCTATTCTAGGACCCAGTAAAGAGTAGCACATTGCATTTAATCTGCTAAATTTTAAAACAAATTCTTTTTCAAGTCATTTACAGTTAAGCTATGACAATTATGAAGAATGTGGCATTTTAATAAGATAAACTATTCATTAGCAAAAACAACACAAGTTGTCAAGATGCCACTTGTTCTGTAATTATGAGCTCCTCTGGGGAAGAGTCTCTATTATTTGTTTGGCATATTTTAGCTATATATAGTTTCCTACATTGTCTTCAGAAAGTAACTTTCACAGCAGTAAGAGTTGAGAGAAGTACAAGAAAGTTAAAAACATTATATCCTAGGAAAAAAAACCCATTCTAACTCAGTAGAAAACAGTTCCATTGTTCCCGATGTAATTAGTAGAGATGTGATTTTCTTCCAGTGACATGCCATAAAGGTTGTGGGAATATAACTTCTGAATACATTACAGATTGGATCCAATCATCACAGTCTCACAGTCTAAGCCACAGAAACCACAAAAGACCACAGAAACTGATTCTTGTCCAACCAACTTCTCTGGGGGAACAGTACTTGTCAACAAAACCCAAAAGCTCTCTCTAGGAAAAGAAGGCTCTCTCAAAAATGATATCAGGAGGAATTAGGAGGAAAGTGAAAATGACTATGTAATTTTAGGCACAGCCATAGAAGCTATCTTGATACAAGACCTTTTTTAAAAAAAATTCAGATGTGTCTTTTCTTTTAAGAGAATAATATTGTAGGTATTATAACAAAAGAGCTATAAAGACTTCAACTTGAAGTCAACTCAAGGACTTATCCAATCTCAGAGAAAGACATGGCTTTGCTAACTATATGTTCCATCTAGTTCCTGCCACAATTAGTAGTTCTTTTCAGGTGTTGTGATCAATCACAGCAATCACATGTAAAATTCCTGTAAAACTCTCTCTCATTCTCCATTCCAGAAAAAAAGATCCAAGACTTACCTAAATTATGTTGTAAAACCCAAAGAAAGCAAAGACAGGTGAGAAAAGCAATGAGAAACAACAAAATATTTTGCCAAGCATAAGCCTATAAATAAAGAAGGCGAATGAAGATATTATGTATTTAGAGTTTCATTTGGCAATTTGTTTTCTGGAGGAACAGGGTATATAGTAATTTAGTTAATTAATTTATAAAAGAAAGAAAAACTGAACACTTACATAGCACCTTACTGCTTCTCACTCATTCCTCATTATAATACATTGACTAGTTAATAGGAAACCTATAATTTAGGCACAGCTGCCCTGGGTGCTGGCACAATGCCTTCTGAAGCTGCTTCATGATTTTATGGTTGTTGTTTATTTCGAGAGAGAGAGAGAGACAGCATGAGTCGTAGAGGGGCAGAGAGAGAATCCCAAGCAGACTCCACACTGTCACCACAGAGCCTGATGTGGGGCTTGAACCCGCAAGTGGTGAGATGATGACTCGAGCTGAAACCAAGATTCAGACGCTTAACTGACTGAGCCACCCGGGAGCCCCTCTGAAGAAGCTTCAGATGTAACCTCCTCTGTGAAGTCTTCTAATTGCTCCCAGCCTCTCCATCAAAGAAGAATCTGCACTCTTCCCTCTGTGTTCCCAAGATATGTGACCACTTTTACATCCTTCTATGAGAGCACTTATCACTTTGTCACTTATTTTAGGAATAGCATCTTATCCAATATTTTGTCTCTGTAGGTAAGTGGCAGTGTTACAGGCTGAGTCGTTTCTCTCCCTCCTCCCCCAATTCATACGGTGAAGCCCTAACCCCCAGTAACTCAGCATGTGGAGGTGAGGTCTTTAAAGAGGTGATTTAGTTAAAAGTAGGTCTTCAGGGTGGGGCCTAATCGAATCAGTCTTTATAAGAAACACCACATGAGGACATAATAAGGAGGCTGTCATCTGCAAGGCAAGAAGACAGGGCTCAGAAGAAACCACAACTGCTGACAACTTGATCTTAGACTTCCAGCCTCCTGAACTGTGAGAAAATGAATGTCTGTTTAAACGATCCAGTCTGCAGCACACTGCTAATCATAGCAAATTAGTATAGACTGTCACAGGTAAATACCATATAGTAAGTAAGTGTTTAAAAAAAATGATAGTTATTGAGCACCTACGTGGTTCAGTCAGTTAAGCATCCGGCTTCAGCTCAGGTTATGATCTCCCGGCTAGTGTGTTCGAGCCCAGCGTTGGGCTCTGTGCTGACAGCTCAGAGCCTAGAGTCTGCTTCAGGTTTTGTGTCTCCATCTCTCTCTTTGCCCCTCCTCTGCTCACAATCTGTCTCTCTCTCTCTCAAAAATAAACATTAAAAACATTTTTTAAAAAGAAAATAAATGATAGTTATTATGTGTAATCAGCAGTTATTGTAATATATATACTTCTTGTATATAGATTATTCATGCATGTACTTAGCAAGTTTCAGGAATTTATGTGAATCTGCATTCATGTCATTAGGTCCTGTGAGTGTCTGTGCATTAGGTAGCTGAGTGAATTACTTTTCTAAAGCTTTGTATTCAAGAAATTTTGAAAGTATTCTTAGTACAGAGACTTCTAGCATGGATAAAATTCACTCTCTAATAATTTTGTTCTACAGTTCAGTTTTACAAACATTTTATTCAAGCAAAGAACATATAAATTTTTCAAGATTCAAATTAATTCAGAAGATAAGAACTCTCAATTTAATTTAGCTTTTCCGATTTGTTAAATAAAATTTCAATTTTTTCAAGATTCAATTTTTTGTAAGACAAATAGAGAGTGAGGAAATAAAATAAGAGTCGATAATTTTTGACAAAACACGAGAATAAAAATCCACAGAAAAAGCTAGCTCCTAAAACTTCAGGTCTTACCTGTTATGATTTGTGGACCCAAGGAAAATGTAACCGCGATTCTCAACACTGCATAAGCTTCCACTCACGTTTACCTTTTCTTGAGGGCCTTGAATGATCTGGCCCCAGACTGCCTGTTCTGATTTTACTTTCTGCCTTGCTCCCTGTTGCCCTTTCTCCCTGTTCTTTAGCTTCACAGACTTTCCCGTGGATCCTGAAACATGCTGAGCTAATTCCACTTGCCTGGAGGACTGCTTTTCCTGAGTCCTGTGACTCATCCTTTTCCCTTAATTATACTCTCTACTTCAGTGTCAACTATCAGGGATATCTTCCCTAATCATCTGCCTAAAGAGCATCCCCTGTCATCCTCTGTCTCCTTACTTTCCCCACTGCTCCCCACTCCCCAGTATCTCTTACTATCATGGCAGTATGTCTTTGTTTATTTGCTTATTGTCTCTCTCCTCTCTATCAGATTTTCAGCTCCATGAGACCAGGAGCTTGGTCAAGAAATGTTGTTTGGATGGAAATTTGTAGCGTCAAACATTATAGTCTGAGATATCAGCTTTAAAAAATTGTTTTTTTTTTTAATTTTAGAGAGGGGGGAGGGGCAGTGGGAGAGAGAGAATCTCAAGCAGGCCCCACACTCAGCTCAGCACAAAGCCCTGCAAGGGGCTTGATCCCATGACCCTTGGGGTCATGACCTTAGTGGAAATCAAGAGTGGGACACTCAATCAACTGAGCCAACCAGGTGCCCCTGAGTTATCAGCTTTTAGTATCTCTTAATGATACAATGAATATTGCAATGAAGTAGTCAAACAATGCTGAGAGAGGTTTCCCACTATTATGTACATTAGGTTATCCCAGAAATCTCTGTATGTGTTATTTGTAGTTGACTGCTTTAAAGCTATCTGTTCTGCAGAGATGTTTTTTGTCCTGTATCTTGGAACTGCCTCTGTTCTTAGAAATGGATCTTTCATAGCTGTATAGAGGAATGCTGTCCAGGAGAAACAAAATGTGCACATATATACACTTTAAAATCCTCCCACAGTAATATTTTTAAAAAGTAGAAAGAATAGTTAAAAGTAATTTTAATATTCTATTTAACCTAAGATATCTAGAATACTGTAATTTCAACATGCAATCAAAATAAATACAATTAATAGGATATTTTACATTCTTTTTTTTTCCACCAGTGTCTTCAAAATCTGATGAATGTTTCCCCCTGGCAGCACATCTCAATTCAGATCGTAACTTTTAACAATTAAAGTGAAACATAGTTCTACCCAAATAATGAAGCTACAGGTAGTGGAGGCATATTTTACATTGCTTCAGCTTTGAAATTTAAACCAATAACAAATAAAACGAAAAATCCATTTCCTCAGTATACTAGCAACATTTCAAGTGCAGGTGGCTGGTGATGGCTTCTGTTTTGTAGAGGTGCATATAGAACATGCAAGCCTGTCTCCTGGCCATACTTGATTGGAGCAGCCCCAGCCTTCTGACCACAGCTCAGCCAATCAGATTCTCCCACCCAGGAATTTGAATTTTGAACTGAGAAACCCAGAGATCAGAGATGTTTGGCTCTGAGTCACTTTAATGGCAGAATTCCAAAGAGATGGTGTGTGAGCAGCTGTTGTCATGGTCTTCAGAGCTTCTGCATTTCCAGAGGCCTGGTTGATAGTTTAGTTCTTCTTGGATTTCATGAGAGAGCCTGATAGACTTCAAATAAGTTTTTATTTTCTCTTGAGCCAGCTGTAGCTCATTTCTGTTACTTGTAATGACATTAATAAAAAAAATAAAATGAACAGAAACTTAACAAATTTCTTTAAAAGGAGATACATAAGAGAACATAATTATACAAACAGGTACACATTTATGCAAAAGTGCTTTTAGTACCTCAGAAAAATCATAACTGTCCAGAGTGTTATCGACTCTGAACAGAACTGAGCAGGGTACAGATAATTCAAAACAGTAAATTGTTACAAAAAGAGCATCTATTTGATTTGGGAATGCATTTCTGTGAATTGGGGGTGGGGATGGGGCCAGGGCAGAAATAAGATACAGCTTCCTAATTGTTTTACAGAGAATTTAATCAGCATGAATTCTCCAAGAATGACGTTGATCACACAGCAGGTGCTTGATAAATGCATGTTGATTAATTGACTTAGAATACACCAGCTGTCGATGAAAGAATGTGATCCACAATCAAACCGTTTGACAGAAGAAAGCCAGGATGTCTTTTAAAATTAGTAACAACATGGAATTCTGTATGCAAATAATCCCTTCTTTGGTTCTCTTTCTAGATGAGAACAAGATAATCCTACTCTGCTTTGGAAGGAAGGTGTTTAAGGTTTAAGTTTAAGTTTAAGCCTTAAAGTTTAAGGCTATATAAACCTAAGTAAACACATTCTCCAGTTATTTGTTCCCAGTTTCCAGTAAGCATTTGGAAGGCCTTTTGGTTGCATATATCAAGTCTGTGTGTGGGTGTGTGTGGAAGGGGGTTGGAAGCTGGGGGGTGGGAGGAGGTGCAATCATAAACCATCTCTCCTGATCATGGGGAGCATTGATTTTGTCTCTTCTTAGCATCAGATAATCAGTATTTAAATTCACAGGGTAGGAAAAAAATGTAAAAAAGAATTTCAAAATAATAGGTTTAAATGGCTGGAGGTGAATCTAATTAATCTAGCATAGTATAACTATCATACTAGTTATACTCTAATATAACTACCACTTTGTAGAAAGTATCAGAAATAAGAAAACACATTGGACACAATCAGCCAAATCCAGAATACAGAAAATTCTACGGAACAAATGCCTTTTTTTAACAAATAAAAATTCTATAATTATGTTGTAAATGTCACAATTACTGGAAGATAGGACCGCCTCTGCTATAACATTGTTTTACAGTGAGTTCCCTATTTGCAAATTTGCAGGTGGCACGTTGCATGCAGAAACTTATTGGAGAGATACTTCTGAGGAAGTGAGGGAGAGGAGACCAGCAGTGGAAAAGCTGATCCTAGCAAAGTTTCAGCCAGGGCCTCAGTCATCCTGTGGGGAGTTCTGGAGGGGGAAAGATTCTTCAGAGTTGTCCCAAATTGAGGCAAGGGGGACATGATTTCTATTCCGGCCTCAGTCAGTCATTTGATGGGCTGCCTCTTACTAGGGGCTACAACCTCCAGAGAGGCAGTTACATGCAGCCAAGAGAGTGTTCCTAGTGAGGGAATATGGCTGTGATATTCCCAGAAGCTGGTGCATGGCAGTGTTGGGCCTGAAAAGGCACTCTTTAGGGAGCACAACAGTATTCACTATAATAATGTAAAGTGGAGTCACTGCTGGGAAGAGATGTGGAGTCAATAGATGATTTTGTGGGAGATATTACAGAATGTTTGCTCCTAATGGCAATGATTCAGTGGGGAGAAACATGTCGATGTTTCTTGAGTGGCTGGAAGGCAGTGCACAGTGCAGGGGCCAGCTTGAGAAAGGAGAACCCGCGTTATATTTGTAGTTACAGGGGAGAAGGTAGAACACGGGGGTGCTGATGCTGGTAGGCTGGTAGCTGTGGTGGTAGCTGTGCAAATTCTCTTCTCAGTGAAGTAGGAAGCAAAATCATCAACAGAGGGATCAGGAGATGTTGGAGAGCTGAAGAGAGAGGAAAGAAATGAAACAGCCCTCTAGGAAAGATGGAGAGGTTAGAGAAAGTAATGGGACTTTATTAAAGGCCCATTTGAAGGTGAGGCCATGAATTTACTGTGAGCATCTTCTGCGTGGTTGTTCTTCTCCAGTCACATTTAACTGCTGGGTGTGGCACAGGAGGAGAGTTGATTTTGCTTGGGGTCGGAGTTTGGCCATAAAGTACAGTAGAGAGGAGTAAGGGATTGGAGAGAGTATGCAAAAGAGTAGTTACAATGATGGGTATGGAATATAAACTGGGGAAGTAGAAAAGAGAGGTGAAAAGGTGATTATGGCTTGTGTTTCAAGAGCAGAATTGTGGGATTCAAGGTATAGTCACAGCTGGAAAAATAGGTGGTGGTACATATAAAGCAAAAATATAGAGTCAAAAACTGGGGATTTGGGAAAATAGGCAGTCGTATGCACTGATAGTGGGAATTTACCCTTCTCTTGGTGGAAGGGGGGTGGGTGGGTAACATTGCAATATCTGTCAAAATGTTAAATAGTTTTTTCCTGGCAATTTTTCTTCCTGGATTTCATCTAACAATTACAGTTGCACTTTGCATTAAGATACCAAGGTGTTCTTTTTTTTTTTTTTTAATTTTTTTAAACATTTATTCAGTTTTGAGAGACAGAGCATGAGTGGGGAAGGCGCAGAGAGAGAAGGAGACACAGAATCTGAAACAGGCTCTGAGCCGTCAGCACAGAGCCCGATGTGGGCCTTGAACCCACAAACCATGAGATCATGACCTGAGCTGAAGTCGGATGCTTAACCAACTGAGCCGCCCAGGCACCCCGATACAAAGGTGTTCTTTGCAGCACTGTTTGTAAAAGCAAAATACTGCAAACAACCTAAATATCCATCAACAGGGGACCTAATGAATAAATTATGATACAACTCTAAAGACTTGGTATACTTTGCAGTCATTACAAAAAAATAATTTAGAAAATCATCCTATTAAAACCTCTGTGTAACTAATACAGGCAAGGGTCGTCAGTGGATGCTAAAATTATTGAATCAAAGGTGATTGGGGAATAGGATATTTACCTTGTCTTGAAGAATCACTCCACAGACTATTTGTGAATTACCAAGAGTAGGGGTACCTTTGCACCACAGAAATCTAGCTGATACCATCTGAAGAAGATGATCATTAGCATCATCACCAATGAGACAAACCGACATTATGTGTCTTCTGATGTGATGCAATGGGAAATGCATACTTCTATTATGATATTCTCATAAAAAATGTTTACTCTTAACAATCTAATCATGATAAAGCAATTAGATAAATCCAGAATGTAGGACATTCTTCTCCAAAGCAATTGCCTGCACTCTGCAAAACTGTCAAATGTCCTGAAAAGACACGCGCGCGCGCGCGTGCGCACGCACACACACACACACACACACACACACACACAGCAAGGGATAACACAGGAGACGAAAGAGATAGTTCCATTATATGTAACGAGTGAGCCTTGATTGAATTCTGAATAGAAAAAACTCTATAAAGGACATTTTGGGGGCTAACTGGGGAAATTTGGATATGGGTCATGTCCTAGTATGTCAGTATTAAATTCCTTGGGTCTGATAATGGGATTGTGGTTTTACAAAATGTCCTTGTTGTAGAAGAAACATGCAAGTGATGAATTGTCATGCTGTCTGCAATGTGCTTCCAAATGACTCAGCAAAAACAAAAGAGAAAGCAAATGTGGCAAAAATTTTTAACCACTTATGAATGTAGATAAAAGATGTGCAGACATTTATCATACTATTTTTTTCAGCCTTTTCTGTAGGTTTGACATTTTTTAAAATAAAGCTTCTGGGAGAAAGAGAGTAACGTAGAGCTCTAAGTACTGTTTGTTATGTTATTATTACTGGAACCAAGATTTTCAGCATAAGTGAAAAGAGATGGAAATATAAAATCAAACTAGCCAAGTCAAACTCAAATCTTAAATTTGAACAGTCTTTTACATGATCTATAACGGCCCCTGTGGAGAGGAAAATGAAATTTTAGTATCTAATACTTCTACCAACAATATTTACATAGTTACAATATTTACATTGTTATGGTATGTTATTATTGTTACTAGTTTTCAATTTTAAGAAGCAGCCTGTGAACTAAACATGGAAAACTTAAATATGGTTACTAGAGAAAATATAAATGCCAACCTTTACAGGGAACTAGTCTTCTCACCTAATGCAGTGATTTACCAGTAAATCAAGAAATAGCAGTAAAGGTCCCTTGTTTAGAACTAGGGAGGGGGTGCCTGGGTGGCTCAGTCAGTTAAGCGTCCAATCGGCTCAGGTCATGATCTTGCAGTTTGTGAGTTCAAGCCCTCCATCTGGCTCTATGCTGACAGCTCATAGCCTGGAGCCTGCTTCAGATTCTGTGCCTCCCTCTTTCTCTACCCCTCCCCTGCTCACTCTGTTCTCTCTTTCTTTCAAAAATAAATAAACTTTAAAAATTAAAAAAAAAAGGGGCGCCTGGGTGGCTCAGTCGGTTAAGCGTCCAGCTTCAGCTCAGGTCATGATCTCACGGTTTGTGGGTTCGAGCCCCGCATCGGGCTCTGTGCTGACAGCTAGCTCAGAGCCTGGAGCCTGTTTCAGAGTCTGTGTGTCCCTCTCTCTCTGACCCTCCCCTGCTCATGCTGTCTCTCTCTCTCTCTCAGAAATAAATAAAATATTTTTTAAAAAAATTTAAAAAAAAAGAACTAGGGAAAGAGCCATCAAAAAGTCTTGAAACAGAAACAATTAGAAGTGGTTCCTATTGGGAAATTGAATTAGGGGTGGGGGTAGATAGGGCAGTAGACAATGGTTTTCATTATAAGCTCTATTATATTATTGTTTTTTTCCCATATGTGTGATTATTGAGATAAAATGTTTTAAAACAAGAAAAATTTTAATAGAGCAAGGGGATTGGCTTACAATCCATAGTGCCTGTACAGGCATAATAAAAACCTGATGTTTAAATTTTATCAGTTTCACAGATTCCAGGGTGGAGTTCGTTATTAGAGGTTATATAAGCATCAACAGCAGAGGAGCCTCCTGTATAGGAGGAGGGGAGAGGGGTTGGAGGGAAAGGGAAAGAGACAGGGGAAGGAGAGGGAAAAGGAAAAAGTGGAGTGAGAAAGAAGCTTACTGTAATCTAAGGCTTGGCTCAGAGTAATTTTGAGTATGGTACAGTATATTAATCATATTATTCTCTATCCAGTGGTGTCCCAGCACTGGAAATGAGACAAATCCTTGGGGATAGATGGCTATTAATTTAAAAATTTTTTCAATGTTTATTTATTTTTGAGAGAGACAGACAGAGCATGAGTGGAGGAAAGGGAGGGAGAGACACACACATAATCTGAAGCGGGCTCCAGGCTCACAGCTGTCAGCACAGAGCCCAACATGGGGCTCGAACCCATGAATGGTGAGATCATGACCTGAGCTGAAGTCGGATGCTTAACTGATTGAGCCACCCAGGCAGGCGCCCCAAGATGGCTATTAATTTAGAAAAGGGAGATATCCCCAGAGTGTCTGAGTGTGAGATGTGCAAAGCAGTGCTGCTGTATAGACTGGAGGTGGCAGGGAACACTGCTCTCTTCTCAGCAGGCTAGGAGCTCAGGCTGCATAGCTACCAAGAAGGATCCTCCTCGGCACCTCTGGACTCCTTGCAGAAGCAAGGGTAGTGCCTGGTGAGGTCTGAGAGAGAGATGAGGTCTTACATTGCAGTGAGTATAGGCTAAGCTAGAAAAACACGGTTTTCTTTTTTTTTTTTTTTTTTTTTTTTTTTTTTTTTTTTTACAA
>NW_024080964.1:0-15070 GCF_003009895.1 Hyaena hyaena | reverse complement strand
TGCTATGAACATTGGGGTACATGTGCTCCTATGCCTCAGCATTTCTGTATCCCTTGGGTAAATTCCTAGCAGTGCTATTGCTGGGTCATAAGGGAGTTCTATTGTTAGTTTCCTGAGGAACCTCCACACTGTTTTCCAGAGGGGCTGTACCAGTTTACATTCCCACCAACAGTGCAGGAGGGTGCCAAAAACACGGTTTTCTTAATGTTATCATAAGCCATAGTAGCCACGGCCATGTGTGGCCTATAAAAACATGATCAGTACAACTGATTTTATAGCAAAAAGCATTAAGGGAGACCAACAGCATTATAGCGTGATTAAAGATACATTAAAAAGGGAAGCATAAATGCTATCATGATAAGTCTCAGATATAATCCAACATTAAAGTAGAGTTTTGAATGGATAGAGATGCAAGGATAAGCCCTCTGGTTGCAGCATTATGGGGGAGCACACAGCGGGTAGACTGTACCATTGTTCCCTATTATTTGTTGCTCTGCATATGAAGGGGTTGTTCACCACTGCACTGCCGTCAAGTTTAGCTTCATGACTTGCTTTGGTCTATGGGATATATATATGCAGCGTGATGTATGCCTCACATCTGAGCAGAAGCTTTAAGAAGCATCCTGTGGTTCAGCCAGGAGCCAGTATGTCTCACATAGAGGCTGCTCCTTCAGTACAGATCCTGGAATGAAAATCCTGGAACAGAGCTGTAGGCAATATGTGCAGTGATTGAGTAATAAACCTTTATTGTTGTAAGCTACTGGGAGCTGGATGGTTGGTTGTTCATAACATAATAAAAGCTAACTAATATATAACAATCTCCAAACCCTTTTGCTATCATCTAGAAAAGCTGGTTGAATTGTAACAGACATAATTTTAAATGCATGTGTAAACTCCTCCAGGACCTCTAAATTAAGGCATACTGAAACAAACTATAAGCATTTGAAATAATGCTGCAGCTATAAATAGCAACAAGAAAAAAAAAGGAGAGAAATGCAACAAATTAACCTAAAAAGTCTAGGAAATGACATGGCTAAGAAAGCAAGCAAGAAAAAGGGAATATTACAATTAAAACCAGAAATGAACAAATTAAGTACAGAAGAGCAGAACACTAAATACATGTACCTAATGGCTGTATTTATTTTAAATATTTTCAAAATATATGTATTTTTGAGAGACAGAAACTGAGCATGAGTGGGGGAGGGGCAGAGAGAAAGGGAGACAGAATTTGAAGCAGGCTCCAGACTCTCAGCTGTCAACACAAGAGCCCGACGTGGGGCCTGAACCCACTGACCATAAAATCATGACCTGAGCCGAAGTCAGATGCTTAACCGATTGAGGCACCCAGGTGCCCTGTGTTTATTCACTTAAAAATTGTTTCTAGAATGTACTCCCTCCCTGTTGTGGTTCTTCTCTCTTACAATTAGGCTTGATTATAAACTACCATGGGTTTAGTGTTCACTTTGAGAAAACTAATAAATTTTTGGTATATTAATAAATAACATTTAATAGCAATAAATTAAGGTTACGTATAGAAATGATTTAAACTCCAAACAAATGGTTATGCTTTTAAAATTAAACAGACTACATTCTCCAGCAAAAATTCTGCACTATCTAAGTCAATGTTTCTCAGTTGAGGGTTGCAACCTAATGAATCATGAAATTAGTTTAGTGGGTTGCAATTTACATTAAAAAATGGAAGAGAATAGAACTGAAAATATCAGGTAGTAAAGATAAGCAATGTTTCGCGAATCATTGTTTTGAGTTATATAATGTGTATGTGAGGGAGTTGTGTGTGTCCTAGGTTGAAATCAAAATTTCAGGTGGGTTGGAGTCAAAGTAATCAAAAGTTTGAAAGCCACTGACTTAGGTCCCAGTAATCAAAATTAATTGTCTAAATATTTCACAAGTCCGGGTACCTGGGTGGCTCAGTCGGTTAAGCATCTGGCTTTCGCTCAGGTCATGATCTCACTGTTTGTGAATTCAAGCCTCGCATCAGGCTCTGTGCTGACAGCTCGGCGCCTGGAGCCTGCTTCAGATTCTGTGTCTCCCTCTCTCTCTCTACTCCTCCCTCACTCATGTTCTGTGTCTGACTCTTAAACACTAAAAAAAAAAAAAAATTTTTTTTAAATTTATTTCTAGGAGAGAGAGAGAGAGAGACAGCGTGAACAGGGGAGGGTCAGAGAGAGAGGGAGTCACAGATTGAAACAGGCTCCAGGCTCTGAGCTGGCAGTCAGCACAGAGCCGGACGCGGGACTCGAACCCACAAACCGCGAGATCATGACCTAAGTGAAAGTCGGACGCTTAACCGACTAAGTCACCCAGGCGCCCCTAAAAATTTTTTTAAAAAATATTTCATAGGTGGTAAAGCTTGGGCACTACCCAGTCAGAACTAAAAGCTGGTTGCAGTGTCAGCACATGGCTCCAGAGACCACTACTATGCCAGGCTTTCCCCTTTTGTTCCTGGATTGAGAGTCACAAGAGTCAGCATGGCCAAGGCAGCGACGGGTTTCAGGCAGTAGATAATTGGGTAATTGGTTTTCTATTGCTGCAATAACAAATTACCACAAACCTAGTGGCTTAAAATAACACAAATTTAGGGGCACACAAATTTAGTGGCTCAGTAGTTTAAGCATCCAAATTTTGAACGCCACTCAGGTCATGATCTGCAGGTTCTCGAGATGGAGCCCCACATTGGGCTCCACGCTGACAGCACAGAGCCTGCTCGAGATTCTCTCTCCTCTCTGCCCCTTCCCTCTGCTCCTGCTCTCTATCTCCAAGCAATAAACATTTAAAAACAAAACAGAAATTTATTATCTTACAGTTTTGTAGGTCAGCAATCAGGTTCAAGTCTCACCTGATATCAAGGCATTAATACAGCTATATTCCTTTCCAGAGGCTCTAAGTGAAATCGTTTCCTTGCTTTTTTCAACTTCCAGAGGCTGCACACATTTCTTGACTTGTGACCTTCTTCCTCTATCTTCAAAGCATTCAACATTGCATCTCCCTTTCGCCCTTCTTCCATAGTCTCATCTTTCTCTGATCACAGCTGGGAAAAAGGTTGATTTTAAAGATCCATGTGATTAGATTGAGCTCACTGGATAATCTAGAATAATCCCCTTATTTCAAGATTGTTAACCACATCTGCGAAGTCCTTCTCGCCATGTTGGGTAACACTTTCACAAGTTCTGGAAGTGGAGGGAGTGGATATCCTTGGGGAGCATTATTCTGCCTACAAGAATGGGTATGGATATGCTTTACTGTTTGAACAAACAGCACAGCCACACCTGTGCAGATTGCCTGACTGGAAGTGAGTACAGGTGGTCTGTGAAATGACCCCTTTGGATCTCTATGCAGTACTCCAAGAGCATGTTTTGAATGTTCACCCTACTGCCTCGAAGAGGAGAGAGGGCAAAGTTTAAATTACACAAACCAATATAACTCAATCCACAGCTTTCACCTCTCCAGTATTTTCCTGGGAGGATTAACTGTTAAATGGGTTGACTACTTCAGATCCATAAGAACTGGGAGAGAATTGGGCATAAACTTAAGAAAGGTACCTGACCAAATATTCTTCCTTTCATCACATGTGGAAAATTTAAATGCACATATACATAAACTTCCTTTATTATTTTTATATTAATTTTCATTGGTTATATAGTATATATTTTGTGGTGACAGCAAGTGGCAGCTAAAAAAAAAAGTAGTTCCAGAAACCCATTCCAACTTGTATAATTCTAAAACATTTCGTGATTCTGAAAGAAGAACAACACTTCAGACTGGTACCCCACAAAATATAGTCATTAGCTTAAGATGTCTATACTCATATTTATTTACCATGTCAAGGAGCAAAGTTCATTTTAAAAGCCAATGTTTTAAGTTCCTAAGACTTTAACAATTTAAATGCACTTTACTAAAAGTAGAATCTTCAAAAACAATCTTTGAAATGATCTGTACATAATTACTTACAGAGTATCATCCTGCTCAGCATTGCTCATTGAATCTTAATGCCAACTAACAAAACAGGAATGAACTCACTTTTGAGTCAGATAAGCCACAGTATCCCAGTGAAATCTAACAAAGCATTTTGTGAATCAGAGTGAGGGTGAAGGAAACACGAAGTTTAAAAAATTCTGCATCAGGTATCAACTGATAGCAATGGGAGCCTTTTACAAACAGGCATGCCTGGGTGGAATATGAAAGGAAGTTAATTTGGGGACCAACTCTATTATGCTGTTTCACTCAGTTATCTAAAACCGTGGAAGGATGCTAATTTATGTAGCTTTTATATTTTTGGTGACTCCTTTTTCTTCTATTATAAAGGAGACTTTAAAATCTAGTAAGCTAGATATGTTTCTTCTTGTTGAAGCTCATTGGCTCTTTCTTCTCAGACAAAAGAAAAGGTTTTCATTGTTCTCCGACCTCAACCCTCAATTTCAGACCAAAATGTTTTCTAATTGGAAAAATGGAGTCTTTTTCAAAATGCATTCTGGCCTGTCAGGTTAATATCCAGATAAATGCCCTTAGACCTGTTCTGTCCCGTCCACTCTTTCTTTTCTCGACCATCCTTTGCTCTGTCTTGTGCTACTGCCACCTAAGCCTAAAGAGCAAGATTTCTCAGGAAATAACTGAAGAGTGATTAGTCCCATACACCTATCCAATCCTTTCAGAAGAAATTTTCTACCAAATGTAAATGATTACAAATGATTAGCATTTATTTAACTGATGTTATCGTACCAGTTATCTTTCTTCTTTTAATGGTTTTTTAAATTTATTTTGAGAGAGAGAGAGAGGAGTGAAAATTTTTAAAGCTTTTTCTTTTTTTTTAATTTTTATTTTTTTAAAGCTTTTTCTAAGTTCATTTATTTTGAGAGAGAGCAGACAAGTGGGGGAGAGGCAGAGAGCGAGGGAGAGAGCATCCCAAGCAGGCTCCACACTTAGCACAGAGCCTGCCTAAATGCAGGGCTGGAACTCACAAACCGTGAGATCATGACCTGAGCCAAAATGAAAACCCAGATGTTTAACCGACTGAGTCACCCAGGCGCCTCATGTGCCAATTCTCTTACTCTTGGCACAATGCCACACTCTCCCTTCTATATTCTATAATTGCAGGGGCTGGATGCCTATAACTCTATTCCCCAAATCCTTTACCAACTGGCTTCCAGCCAGGTTTAGACCATGGCAGTCACTGATAGGAGTAAAGAATAAGCCACTCTCGTCTGGTACCAGTGGTAGAAGTAGCTCAGTGGTCACGTGGTGCCCTTTCTGTGAAGGGTGGAATTCTGCACTGGCCATATGGTAACCTTCCAGTAGCAAGTGCAAGCTGGAGTGCTCCAGCCTGAGTAGTACCTTTCTCGTCTCGGGTAACGGTCCCTTCTTTTCTCTCCCTCTCTCCTAGCTCTTCCAACACTTTTGTAACCATTTGCCAGAATTAAATCCCTTTCTGTTTGAACTATGTACAGTGGTTTCTGTGTTCCTGACTGGACTGATTATATACCAGACTATTCCCTAAACTACCCAGAGCTTTGGGAAATCAAGATGTTTGTTTCTAAGTGAAAATAGCGTAACATTTCTCTGGAAACCACTCTTCTCCACAAACTGTTATCAGGTAAGTTTTATGCACTTCTTAGTTCTAAGCACCATGAAGCTCCACCCAAAAGCAATGGCTCATGGAGTTTGACCGAGTCTTGTTTCAGGGTACAAGTGAGACACCCAATGTGTAGTTTGGACACTCTGAACAGTGGCTATGGACAAGTGAAAGTCCTTGGCCAATGGGCAATATAACAGCTATTGCTCTGTTCAAAGAAACTGCAGACTGAGGTTTCAGGCTCTGAGAGTTCCTTGAAAATTCATTTGTAATTTGCAAGTGGGGAACAAAGTTGCTCAGGCAACAGAAGGGTTAGGTGTCTAACTGAATTTGGAGTGGTGGCATAGGGGCTGTCCTACCTAGTTTTTCATCTGTTTGACAAATGTGTCCAGTAGGACCCTCTCAAAGTCTATTTATAGACTTTGTTTCACAAGTCAGGGATTTCCGACGGGAAACCCTAAAAGGAGTGGTGTTAATTAGGATTAGATATCCTGTGGTGGGTAAGATCAGACTGAAGAGGTTTCCTGTGGCTGCCACAATTTCTGGACTCCCCAAATTCTCCACTTCAAGACCAGATGATGCATTTATCTGGATGAGTCTTTATTTAATTTTATTTAATGCCATATCTTCCCATAAGGTTTGTTTTGCTCCTCACTATATCCTCAGGGGATACAAAGTGCTACATATATTCATTCATTCAGTTAATATTAAATGCTGATTTTATTGCCAGCACATCAACATAACAGTAACCTCTGCAAAAGCTTCCGAAGTTTATGGCAACAAATTTTGAACATTCTTAGGGTAATATTTTTCTCTACAAAATCTCCCCTATGCATCCTTGAATGTTTAAAGAAAAATTGTTATTTCTAATTTTTTAATGTTTATTTATTTTTAGAGAGTGAGAAAGAGAGAGGGGTGGAGAGAACAGGTGGGGGAGGGGCAAGAGAGAGGGAGACACAGAATCTGAAGCAGGCTCCAAGTTCTGAGCTGTAGGCACAAAGCCCAACGCCGAGCTTGAATTCATGAACCGCAAGATCATGACCTGAACTGAAGTCGGATGCTTAACCAACTGAGCCACCCAGGAGGCCCCAGAAATTACTGTTTCTAAATTGATTTATAGGTATTCTGGAGTCTGATTTGCCTTTGTTATCCTAAATCTACTGGCAAGAGTCTTCTGTCTATATGTGCTAGGCCAGTGCTTCCAACCCCAGTAAATGTCAAACTTTAATAAACATGACATGTATGACATGAGAATGTACTACTTTTGATTAAGAAAATAGACAACAGGGACACCTGGGTGACTCAGTCGGTGAAGTGACTGACTCTTGGTTTTAGCTCAGGTCAGGATCTCAAGGTTTGTGAGTTTGAGCCCCGTGTGAGGCTCTCCACTGACAGTACAGAGCCTGCTTAGGGTTCTCCCTCTCTTCCTCTCTCTCTGTCCCTCCCCTGTACTCTCTTTCTCTCAAAATAAATAAATAAATAAACATTTAAAAAAAAGAAAATAGACAACAAAGAAGCTTCCATTTTGGGGAGAGGAATATAGAATATGAGTTTGGTAAAATGCTTAAAATAAGGTAAATATATAAAATTGAAATAACATTCATATGCACCAACAAACTCTGTTTGAAATAAATATTTAAAAACGAATCCCAGGGCGCCTGGGTGGCTCAGTCGGTTAAGCATCCGACTTCGGCTCAGGTCATGATCTCATGGTTTGTGGGTTCAAGCCCTGTGTCGGGCTCTGTGCTGACAGCCAGCTCAGAGCCTGGAGCCTGTTTCAGATTCTGTGTCTCCCTCTCTCTCTGACCCTCCCCTGCTCACGCTGTCTCTTTCTCTCTCAGAAATAAATAAAACATTAAAAAAATAAAATAAAAAGGAATCCCGATTTACAATAGTGGCAGACATGAATATATATTAATGAACTTTAATG
The DNA here is from genome assembly GCF_003009895.1 of Hyaena hyaena. Lineage (NCBI taxonomy): Eukaryota > Metazoa > Chordata > Mammalia > Carnivora > Hyaenidae > Hyaena > Hyaena hyaena. Next base: position 7,553 of record NW_024080964.1, on the reverse strand, counting down.
AAAATTATATCACTAATATGAAGAAAACTAGAAGATTTTCCTGAAAGATACTAAGTACAGGAAAAGTGTTACTATATTTTAGAAGACTAATATTTTTTGAAAAATTTTTAATGTTTTTTAAATTTATTTCTGAGAGAGAGAGAGCGACAGCATGAACAGGGGAGGGTCAGAGAGAAAGGGAGATACAGAATCTGAAATAGGCTCCAGGCTCTGAGCTAGCTGTCAGCACAGAGCCCGACGCGGGGCTCGAACCCACAAACTGTGAGATCATGAACTGAGCGGAAGCCAGACGCTTAACTGACTGAGCCACCCAGGCGCCCCTAGAAGACTAATATTTTAATACCAGTTAATTAATATACTTTAAATCATTAGGCAAAATTCCAATAAAAATATTTCTGGAAGAACTTTACAAAATAATTCTGAAAAAAAACAACAACCCTTTTTTAATGTTTTAGGGAAAGAGAACACACGTACACAAGCAGAGGAGAGGTACAGAGTGGGAGAGAGAGGGTAGCTTAAGCTGAGCATGGAGCCCGATGTGTGGCTCGATCACATGACCCTGCGATCATGACCTGAGCTGATATCAAGAGTTGGCCGCTCAACTGACTGAGTCACTCAGGTGCCCCAACATAATTCTGAAATTTACCTGAAAGAATAAGCAGGCCAAAATAGCTAGTATTGTCAGTCATCATAAAAAATGATCTTATGTTACATTCATCTTTAAAATGAAGTAATCAAGCAAAAACAGATAAAAAGAATTGTCTCGGGTTTTATATTATTTCCTGTGTTCACATTATTATTTTGTTAGCAAAACTTTTCCTAAGAAACAATGCAAACTTAAATTCTGTATCATAAATTGTGAGTTGGTGGGGATCAAGGGAAAAGATTATATTTTATCAAAATGCTAGTCTAATCTCAGTTACTGCTCTGAGGGAGGTGTAGCATCTCATTTCTGCTCCTTCCTGAAGAGTTTGTTACCTCTCTCAACCTTTCTTAGATGGACTCCACCGTCAGTCTCAGCATCTTAATAGAAACTTGGGTCCTTAAAGAACCATCCAGTCCAATATTTTAATGCTTTCAATATCTGGATTCTAAGGGTGCCTGGGTGGCTCAGTTGGTTAAGCAACCAACTTGGGCTCAGGTATGGTCTCACGGTTCGTGAGTTCCAGCCCCAGGTTAGGCTCTGTGCTGACAGCTCAAAGCCTAGAACCTGCTTCAGATTCTGTGTCTCTCTCTCTCTCTCTCTGCCCTTCCTCCACATATGTGTGCGTGCTCTCTCTCTCTTTCTCTCTCAAGAATAAATAAACATTTAAACAAATTAAAATAATATCTGGATTCCAGTCACAGGTAATTTCATTTAAAATTAGGTTTTTTTTAAACATATTTAGACAGCTACCATTATTCTCAACTGCTGAAGATTATGACTTAAATGATGAATTAATGTATTAAATGATGAAGCTTTAGCATCAAATGAATGGTTGTTCCAACCTCTCTAAAAATAGTACTTTACAATCTTCTAATTAAAAGATAATTCCCTGAAATAATCCCTTGATCCTATTAGGTCATTTGAAACCATACAACTTTTCAAATACATGTTCAAATTACTCCTACAGAAATACAAAAAACAACACAAGGCAGTACTGCTACAATCATGTAACCACCAAATCTTAAAATTTTAATAACAATGGAGCTAGAGGCGGAGACTACCCGTAAAACTGGTGAACACCGGTGCACATTTTTAGCGAGTTTAAAGTGTAATTACAGTAATGTATTCTGTAAAATGGTTTCATCTTTGAAAAGGAATTCAATGATATGGCTGCAATTTCCATACTAAAGTGCCAATTCTATTCTTACGTACTCATTTAATTTTTTTTTTTGCCAACTCTTCTTGATCATTTTTTTACCCATGCCCAGTTTATTGATATAATTATCCACCATTATACATGTCATATCCTTGTTTGTGTCAGTATTTGAACCAAACTGCTTTATTTAAGGAAATTTTAACAAAAATTCACAAGGTTTGGATGTGAAATTACAAAGACACTTAATGGCAGAGCTAAAGGCATGTAGACAAAGGGGAACAACAAGAGCAAAATGCCAGTGAGAGGAAAATCAGATACTTCTCAGAATGGCAAAAGGTGTCTCAGACAGGAGAAAAATATTAAATCCAGTTTTTAAAATGCAAGCATAAATGCAGAGACTGATATTGATTTTGAGCTGTGAAAACACTGGCAAGTATAATTTATTTATGCATAATAAGGGAATGTGGTGAAAACATTTTGGGTTCTTAATCTATCCATACTGATTAAATTTCATACTTTGAAGCTGTGTTGTCCAGTATGGTAGCCACTAACCACAGGTGGCTACTTAAATTTAAATTAATTACAATTAAATAAAAATAAAAATTCACTTCCTCATCAGCACTAGCCACAAGTCCTCAGAGCCACCATGGACACAGAGATACGTTGCCCACACAGGAATAGAACATTTCCATCATGCCAGAAAGTTCTGTTGAACAATGCTGTGATCCATGATGAGAAGAGTCATCATGAAGCTTTATCAGTATTATTGATCTGGAAGTTTACAACAACTACTTTATTATCCCAGCCATGACTTACTTCCAGAGACAAGTTAAACAACTGGATAAAATATGAGTCAAATTCTTTATTGCTTTCCATCCTCAACCAAGAAAGACTTCCTTGGAATATTATTACCTACTAGAACCTAAGAAATGCAATAGCTGCTTCTGAAAACTACACAGGCAGCAACTTTTGACATGGTATAACATTTCAGACGCTGAATCACTAGGTATAATTTTATTCTTTCCATGATTGAGCAGAACAGCTGAGAAAAATAAAAGATTTTGTCTGCTTTATGTAATAGTATAACCCACAGCACACCAGACAGAGATAATCTTTTATAATGGGTTTGGCAGGCATTTCTTTAACATGTTAGGGTGGGGAAAATAACCTTTATTATAGCTCTTTAAGGTTCTGAGTTGTAAAAACGTGTCTACTGTAACATAAGCATTTCTTTACTTTCATTTTAAAATTTTAAAAATAGCATTCTTTCCAGAACTGCCTTAGGAACATAATAATAATAAAATAGATAAAAATCATATATTTATTCTGGAACATAAAACAGAAAATGATTGGATGTTATCCAATTCTTTGATGAGCTAAACATAACTCCAACACTATAATCCAATAAAGATATGACACACCATTTACAGACAAAACTTACTTATGAATATTAAATATAAAAAGCTGACAATATAAGGAAACATTAATAACCACATAAATTGATTCAATAGGAAAAAATCCTATGATCCTCCCAGTAGATCCTGAAAAGCCACTGGATGATATCAACACCCATTTATAGTCTTTTATTATTATTATTAATTATATTTTTGAGAGAAAAAAGAGCAGGAGTGGGAAAGGGGCAGAGGAAGAGGGAGAGAGTCTCTCCCAATGCAGGGCTCAATCTAACAACCATGAGATCATAACCTGAGTTGAAATCAGGCACTCCAACAGTCATGTATATTCTTAATAAAAATATATTATTATATACAATCAAAATAAACATGAGTATCTATTCCAAATAAAAACCCAGTTATACATAGTACAGCTATATTATCATTACTATTAAATTTTTAATATTTTTATGTCATTTTTAGCCAATATAATGAAGCATGAACTAGAAAGAAGAGAAATAAACAGTAGAAAGGTGAATATAAGAATTTTATGATATTTTTCAGATTATGTAATTGCATAGCAAGAAAATTAGAAAGAAGTAACTTATAGCTATGGGGCGTCGGGGTGGTCAGTCGGTTAAGCGTCGGACTTTGGCTCAGGTCATGATCGTATGGATTTTGGGTTCAAGCTCTGTGTCGGGCTCTGTGCTGACAGCTCAGAGCCTGGGGCCTGGTTCAGAGTCTGTGTTTCCCTCTCTCTCTGACCCTCCCCTCTTCCTGCTGTCTTTCTCTCTCTCTCAATCTCTCAGAAATAAATAAAACATTAAGAAAAAAAGAAGTAACTCATTGCTATTTTTAATAAAAGAAAGCAAATTAAATATTTAATCTGCAAAAATCAATAATATATTTCTGTAAAATCATCAAAATCTGTTTAGAATATATATGAAATAAACCTATCCCCAAGTAAAATTCTTAATGAGTGATATGCATGATCTTTACAAGGAAAACTTCAGTCCTTATTAAGAGATACAAATGGAGACTTAAATAGTGGGGAAAGCATCATATTCTTTCATGAGAAAAATGAGTATCATAAAGATCGTGATTTTTTTCAAATTAATTTATAGGTTTGGTGCAATTTCAATTACGACATTATTTTTGGAGGCCTTAAAAATGATAATAACATTTATAAAAAAAAGAAAACAAAAGATGTTTTATCTGGTAATAAAATACATCACATAATAAACCACATTACCTCAGATAATTAAGTACATTACCATAGTTTAAATCAATGCCTCTGACTAATCTTCCCTGGCTCCTAACGTCCTCAATACTAATAGGAAACTAAGTTCTCCAAGACCTCTGTGTCATCCTGGAGTAGGATCTTGGTAGGTCAAGATTTCTTCTCGTTTTTCCTTTTCCCGTGGTCTGCCATCTGGTGGCCTGAATCAGTAACTTGGTTTCCACTGCTCCAGGACACCCAGGGTTGGCCCTTGCTACTTCCTCCTTTAGTTTACACTTTTTCTGCTTAGCCATAGATTTAGCGGTGAGTGCCTGGGTCAAGGGGCACTAAATGACATTAGTGTTATTTAAAAGCACTCCTATGTGAAATGACATGGTGTCTGAGTTTGCTAAAAATGTTAGTTGCTGTTAGGTGCTTCTTTTGCATGTATTTGCAAATTTGTACAATCAAAAGTTAAAACTAGAAACAAAACAAAGAATTATTGCTCTCACGAATATAAATGGCTGCTATATATATGAACGAATCCTCAATCTCATTAACAATAAAATGGGCAGGGGCGCCTGGATGGTTCAGTTGGTTGAGCGTCTGGCTCTTGATTTTGGCTCAGTCATGATCTCAAGGTTTGTGGATTGAGCCCCACACTGGGCTCTGTGCTGACAGCATGGATCTTGCTTGGGCTTCTCTCTCTCCCTCTCTCTCTTCCCTTCCCCTGCTCATGCTCTATACTTCTCTCTCAAAATAATAAACATTTTAAAAAATTAGGCAAATTAAAACAAGTAAATACTTTTTACCTTTCAGATTAAAAATACTCACAAGACACTAATAGTTTTTAGTGTTGAAAAGGTGTGGAAAAATAAATACGTAATCTTTTGATGACAGTATCCGTTGATATTGCCTTTTGCAGGGCAATTTGGTAGTACTGATGGAAAATTTTAATGTTCCAAAATGTTTCATATCATTACACTTGGAATTCCACCTCTCTTTTATGAAACTACTCAGGCATTCTCATGCAGAAATAATGTACACTAATGTTCATTGTAGCATTGTTTATAAGAGTAAAATATTGGGCATGAGCATATGTAAGATACTCATTAAATAGAGGCATATCTATATAATGGAATACATGCATCGATTTAAAAGAACAATCTATTGTATTAATATTGAAAGATATTCTTGGAAAATAAGAAAAAGATGCTGTATAAATGGGAATGGTCTTATTTTGGTTGAAGAAGACAATAATAATTGTTAACACGTGCATTTAAAAAATCTGGGGGCACCTGGGTGGCTCATTAGATTAAGTGTCTGACTTTGGCTCTGGTCATGATCTTGTGGTTCGTGGGTTCAATCTCCATGTTGGGCTCTGTACTGACAGCTCAGAGTCAGGAGGCTGCTTTGGATTCTGTGTCTCCCTCTCTCTCTGCCCCTTAACCACTCACACTCTGTGTCTGTCTCTCTCTCAAAAACTCAATAAACATTTGGGGCGCCTGGGTGGCTCAGCTGCTTAAGGGGTCGACTTTAGCTCAGGTCGTGATCTCACAGTTTGTGGGTTTGAGCCCTGCATCGGATACTGTGCTGACAGCTCAGAGCTTGGAGCCCACTTCGGATTCTGTGTCTCCCTCTCTCTCTGACCCTTCCCCACTCATGCTTGCTCGCTCTCTCTCTCTCAAAAATAAACATTTAAAAAATTTTTAAAAATCAATAAACATTAAAAAAAAATTGTTTTTAAATCTGGAGACCAATGACCACACAATTACAGTGGTTTTCTTTAGGTGGTAGGAAAAACAGGAGACTTTCACTTTCTTCATTGTATAGTTCTATAATCTTTGAGCTTTTTTCAATGCACATATATTACTTTTCCAAAAGAAAAAGCAATAAAGACAAACTTTTTAAATGAATAAATAAGGGTTTCTCTGCCAAACTTAAGAAATGTTCCTTTATTATGCCCAATTCCCTACTGCCTCCCACCTCAGCAAAGTTCCCAGATAGGATGGTTCTACCTATTCTGAAGACAGAAGTGGTTTTTATTACCCTTTCTTATTTGAGTCTTGACCTCAATGACCTTGGCTCCAAATAAGACTCCCAAAATTGTCTTTACTGTTTCTCCCATAATATTCTAAAATGTAATTGAGTAAATAGGATGCTCAGTGCCTTCCTTATAATGAGAGAAGACCAAACTATCAAGTTTATAAAACCCAAACTAGGGGCTTCCACAGTGATACTCAGGAGAAAGTATCAGAATTTCAACCTATATATTTTTATCTCACCCTTTGTTTATTTCAATTTTTTCAAGTTGTGTTTTTTAAATTATATATTATACAATTGTTTATATTCACATATGTATATGTGCATGTGTGTAGTTCTTTAGTAAATATATATTTACATATTAAGGGAGAGTATCTAGACATTTTTTACTGATGGACTAACTGGTCAAAAAAAATTAGAGGCCATTCTAGGCTGCCACTGCTTTTAAGAGAATGAAAAACAGATATAAGGCATATAAAAAAACATGTTCTATGAAATTAGTCATCCTCCCCAAAGCGAATAACAGTTAGAAGAAAACAAAACAGAAAAATAGATGAGAAAACACATGGAAGACAAATTCAAGTGTCAGAATAGTAGGTAATAAAAGGTAGAAGGAAAGAGAAGAAGGAAAAACATATAGGAAAATTAGCTACACACAAACAAATGAAACAGTGAGGGGGAAAACCTATAATGAATAAAGAAAGAGAGATGAAATAAAAAGAAGAAAAGTTACAAAAAGACCCTGAACATTGAGAGATGAAATTAAAAGAAGCAAACTATTAGGCCCCTGGAATTTAGAATGTACCATAAGTAGAGCTCTTTATTCTCAGTGTTGAGTATAGTGGTTGCTACATAGTATGCACTCAATGAATAAAGAAAGGATTCAAATCTAAGCCAATTTATACCAAATATATGTGTTTAGCCATTATTTGAAAAGTCGTTGTATTTTATTTGCTGCCTTTCTCTTTTTTTTTTTTTTTTTTTTTTTTTTTTTTTAGGCTTCTTGCCCAGCATAGAGCCCAATGTGGGGCTGGAACTCATGACTGAGATCAAGACCTGAGCTGAGATCAAGAGTCGGACACTCAACCAACTGAGACA
>NW_024080963.1:1968710-2001327 GCF_003009895.1 Hyaena hyaena | reverse complement strand
ATGAAATCTGGCCATGTGTAGCAACATGGATGGACCTTGAGGGGGTTATGCTGAGCGAAATAAGTCAGGCAGAGAAGGACAAATATCATATGTTTGCACGTATAGGAGGATTAGGAGGAACTTGACGGAGGAACAAGGGAGAGAAGAAGGGGGGAAATGGTGGGGGAAAGGGAGAGAGGCAAACCATGAGAGACTCTTGAATGCTGACAAAAACTGAGGACTGATGGACGTGAGGGGTAGGAGGGATGGGCATGGAGGAGGGCACTTGTGGGGATGAGCACTGAGTGTTATGTGGAAACTAATTTGACAATAAACTATTTGTAAAAAAAAAATAATAATAATAATAAAATAAAATAAAATACAGAGAGTGAGATTCTTGAAAGACCTGGAATATTTTAGGAAGGCCAGGCAAATCTTTCTCAAACAAAAGCATTCACATATACACATTACTTTTTCCTGTCTATTCCAATGAATGTGCACACAAATACACACACCTATATTCTAAGATAATAAATGTCTCCAATATTCTAAAATGCCAGAGCTAGTAGAGATTTAATAGCCACAATATATCTAACCCACTCTTACGTCTTAAAGAAATAAATTGACTTTTAGTAGTATATATCAGTAAATCGAAAGTCTTATTCAATCTAGATCTTCCCTTTCCTTCTTTTCATTTAATAGCACATCCTCTTGAGAGTTGAGTCAGACCTTTGTTTAATGTCACTTCCTCCAAGAAGGCTTTCCTGATCTACTCCCTCCCCAAGCACACCCATCATTCTCCTTCCATGGATCTGTTTACTCTTTATGTCATTGATTATCACCTGACATATCATTGGTTAATATTTATTTTATGCTCTGTCCTTCATATTATAAGGTACACTCCTTGAAAGCAAAGCTTTTATTTTTAATTATGTTATTCTAGGTGCCTAGAACAGCACCTAGAATATAATAGCAATTCCATGAAAATTTGTTAAATGACTTTGTTAAAAAGGAATTTAAATTTAAAAAATCAGGAACTAGGGGCGCCTGGGTGGCTCAGTTGGTTAAGTGTCTGACTTTGGCTCAGGTCATGATCTCGCGGTTTGTGGGTTTGAGCCCCGCGTCGGGCTCTGTGCTGACTGCCAGCTCAGAGCCTGGAGCTTGTTTCAGTCTGTGACTCCCTCTCTCTCTGACCCTCCCCGCTCACGCTGTCTCTCTCTCTCTCTCTCCTAGAAATAAATAAAATATTAAAAAAATAATAATAATAAATAATAATAAAAAATAAAAAATCAGGAACTAAATTATGCACATATCATACACACACACACACACACACACACACACTCCAGTTATATATAAGTTCACCAATAGTTAAATAACATTGAAATTGTAAAATTGGTGGGATATGACTGGTTTTTTCTGTATTTTAAATGCTCTTATGTAATTACATTACTTTTATTGGTGGGCTATGTACCTGGGTAGGGTATTGTCAGAGTGGGCAGTTTGCTACCAAGAATTCCCATGTGAGCACTTAAGTGAATACGCAGTGCTGCAGAAGCTTTTGTTCAAACTGGCAAGCTCAGATGGGTTTTTTCACAACCTGAGAGATCTTTCCTCTATGGAGGCACTCACATTAACCTTGCCTACAGAAGACTGATATATAAACCCAAAGGTAAATTAAGTCTTTAAAATAAGAAATTTAACTGCCCAGGTAACCTTATTGTAACCTGTTGACTTAATGATTATAGAATCAGATCAACAGTATTTGGTTTTAAGATTCTGATCTTTAACATGATTGATTGTTCTTTATGGGGACTTGCTGACTGCCTCACCTGAAAAAGCTGTTCCTGTCCACAGGCAGATGAAGCCTACAGCCAGGGGAACCCCTCTTAGTCAGATCTAGTATCTGCTTCTGAGACTTTACTAACTTCCATTACTGCCCATCTACTTCCTTTTCAGATTGACATGCTTTTTTCTTATAACATGTTAATACAACTTAACCTATAATAGTTTTTTGACATGTTAATAGAACCAATTTCATTGTACTTTCTGCTTCCGGAGCTGAGCAATATCTATATTTAAGTCGTGTTTTGCATATATCTAACATCATTATTATGCTTTGATTTTATAGATAATTCCCAGAGACTGAGGAATCCCTTTTCACTGTCTCTTGCCTTAGATTTACAAAGAAATAATTTCTAAAGTGAGAAAGGCAAATAATCTACATTATGAGAAGTTCTTTTTTATATCATGTTTTTAAAAATATAAATACCTCACAACCCCAGTTTTCATTGACTGATGAATTGATAAAGAGGGTGTGGCATGTATACTCAGTCATAAAAAAGAATGAAATTTTGCCATTTGTGACAACATGGATGGAGCTAAAGAGTATTATGCTAAGTGGAGTAAGTCAGAGAAAGATAAATACCATATGCTTTCAATCATGTGGAATTTAAGAAAGAAAACAAACAAGCAAAGTTGGGGGAAAGAGTGAGCAAGAGAGGCAAACCAAGAAACGGACTCTTAACTATAGAAAACAAACTGGTGGTTACCAGAAGGGAAGTGAGTGGGGGGATGGGTGAAATAGGTTATAGGGATTAAGAAGGGCACTTGTGATGAGCACTGGGTGATGTATGGAAGTGTTGAATCACTATATTGTATGCCTGAAGCTAATATAATACTGTATGTTAACTAACTGGAATTAAAATAAAAACTTTGAAATATATACACAAAAATGCTTCAGAACTTATAACAGGGTTCTGAGGTTTGAATCTGAGGTTTGCTCCCCTCAAATGTAGTATATCCAGATATTACAAAAGGACTGGTGGAGTAGGCTCACCAGGGACCTCATTTAATGATGATCGTGTCTTTCCTAGGAAAAAACTCATCCTAAGGAGCCCTTGCTTTGAAGGGAGAAGTGAACAGGAATATAGCATGTGACTGTCACTCAAATTCTCTTCCAGCACACAACCATGGCAGATTGCACCCATAGAAGCCAAAATGCTTCTTTCTCTGAAAGTCCCATGTGACCTTCAGGCTGTGAAATATTAGCAACATTCGTACTAGTGGTGGCTAGGTGGTGACAGGAACAACTTTGTGCACATTGTCACCACAGATGGTGACAGCTTCAAAACCCTACATATCAAGGGCATAGAGGTCAGTGGCTTCATTGCCAGGCAATGAGTAACATGAAATCGGCCACTATGGTAACTGAGGTGGCACTGGTGACACGGCTGAGAGTGGCATCTCCAGTAACTGGAGTCGTCACAATAGTGAGCCAAGAGAGGAGACATTTTTGAAGTTAACATGACAGACATTTCTTAGAGACCTTTAGACAATTTCACCAAATTTAAGAGAGGTGAACTTTCTGCAGACCAAGTGAGAACAGATATGCAGAAATACTACTTTGTTGGGGCACCTGGGTGGCATCCAACTTCGGCTCAGGTCATGATCTCACAGTTCATGAGTTTGAGTCCTGCACTGGGCTCTATGCTGACAGCTCAGAGCCTGGAGCCCACTTCTGATTCTGTCTCCCTCTCTCTCCCCCTTCCCTGCTTGCAATCTCTCTCTCTCTCTCTCAAAAATAAATTAAAATATTTTAAAAAATTGTTTTAACTTAAAAAAAAAAAAAGAAATATTGTTTTGTGACTGTTGTTTTAGCCTCCTTTACCAAGGTAGAGATAGCCTGGAAAATAGGGTTAATACACCTAAAAGTTCCATTTCAGTTGGATAGAATCATTTCATTTAAGGAAAATGACTCATTCTCAGATGACAGAAAACCAAGTAACCTCTATGATTCCTATTAAAATCACACTATATCTAGCTCTTTTTTTTAATGTTTTATTTATTTCTGAGAGAGAGAGAGAGAGACAGCGTAAGCAGGGGAGGGTCAGAGAGAAAGACACAGAATCTGAAGCAGGCGAGGCTCTGAGCTAGCTGTCAGCACAGAGCCCGATGCGGGGCTCGAACCCACAAACCATGAGATCATGACCTGAGCCAAAGTCAGATGCTTAACCGACTGAGCCACCCGGGCTCCCCCACCTAGCTTTTAAAAATGGTTGTTTTACAATTTGAAAAAAAATATTTTTTTTAATGCAGAAGAATACAAATGAAATAAACACCCTTCCCACCACTCAAATGAACATTAATATTTTGTCATGTGTGCTCTAGATCTTTATCACTTAAAAAAATGCATCACCATCAAGGATACTGTTTCCTACACTGCCTTTCCCATCCCTCACCCTCCATCCCAACAGGAAATGATGGATGATATGTTTAAAGACACAACAAATAATATACCACATTACTTACAGATACATAAATACAGAGCAAAATTATAAAGACAAGAAACAGATACAGACCAAGGTAAAATTTTTAAATAAGAGATGGGCATAGAATGCTTTATTCTTCCTATAAATACTGTAAACTGTGAAGTACCTGATTCCTTTTGAATTCAAGGAAAAGTAATCAAGGATGGTGGAATACTTTATAGAAAAGTATTAACAATCCATAATCTCACTCCTCCTTTTCAACTGAATGTGAGAAAATGATAGAAGGCAATTGGGAGCTGGGAACCAGAGATAAAATAGTTTCTTCCTTCGGCAATTCTTCCTTTTCAGAAACTGGAAGAGGAGGAGACTAGGAGAGACCTGCAGCTGATCTCTGAGCGGTAAGTAGCTGGAGGTACCATGACACTAGCCAAGCCTAAATGATAAAGCAAATCCTCAGGCATGGCTTTTGATTCCAAGCTACAAAATTCAAGGTAAGCCACAAAAAGCATTCTAATCAAGGCCAACATGTGTTTGATTACCATAAATAGGTACATCAGTAAAGTTAGTTAAAAAGCGACTCAGTTTTTTCATAATCTTCCCATAGTCTTTATTTGCTTTCAGAGTGACTATAAAGTTTCATTTAAGCACAAATAGTCATTAAAATTATTTAATAATGTTTTCTATTGAAGAATGAAAACAATGTACAAATTGAGGATTATATATCAGAGGTCAGATTTCTAATTAAACAAGGACATTAAACCTATTATTTATCTCTGCTCCTTCCTAAAACCCAAGCAAGATTAATGTTAAGGGGATAAAAATATATTAACTCTGATGTCTTCAGAGCATGAGCAAGGGCTTAGCATCTACCCCTAGACTGGGGAGATACAATGCAAGCCCCTCAGAAAGCAAAGTACAGGAAACAAGAGGGTAGACAAGAACAGAAATATCAGCAAGGTTCTGGAAGCTAGTAAAGAGGAGGTCTTGTGGTGACTGAGTTAGTCAGAGGGAACTGGAAAGCACTGTCGTGGAGGATCTGGAAAGAGGATAAGGAAGTCCTATCTCTTCACACCATAGGACTCCAGAAAGATTCAGGATTTGGAAATGCTGGGAGACCAGACTAACTGACAGATAACACCACCATTTTTTCCCCTCAATTGAGTAGATAACCATTTAAGACCTCGAAGCAGCAGCTGGATAACAGGAGATCAAAATGTCACATTGAATGTGGAATTCTGGATTGGATCCTGGACTAGAAAGATTTGTGGGAAAGCTAACAAAACTCAGTAAGGTCCGTGGATTGGTTTATTGTAATGTATTGTGAATCTCCTGCTGTCGATCTTTGTACTGTGGTTACATAAGGCATTAACATCAGGGGAAGCTGGGCAAAGAGTATATGGGTATACTCTGTACTATTTTGGTTACCTGCTCATAAGTCTAAAATCATTTCAACAGTTCAAAGGTTTTTAAATGTCTCCTTTATTTCTGATCAAGCGCTTATTAGAAAACACAGGTTATTCTCCCTGAATCAGATGAATTTGCCAGGTCCACTCCTGATGAGATCTGTCCAATCATAAGCACAGGCAGTGATGGGTCACCTCCCACTGCACCACAGGGTAAATCAGCAGGCCCTAAGCTGACTTGTGGCCAAAAGCTGTTGAGAAAATACTCTCTAAAGATGAGCAAACCTTAAATTTAAGATCTTAGGATCGCCTAAAAGAAAGGGAAGAAGAAAGGACTGAGTGTGTCTGCCTACTTCTCCATACACTCCAGTTATGTCACTCTTCCCACCTAGGGAGGAGGAAGGAGGGAGACGGCAGAACCCAGGAGTATTATTCTAATGCAGTGATATCAGACTTTTGGGTCCCAAGACCCTTTCACACTATTAAAAATTATTGAAGACCCTAAAGAACCTTTGTTTTATTGGCTTTATATGTATAGATATATACAGGTACAGAGATATCTACCAAAAAAAAAGCTGGCATTTTTTTATATTTACTTAATTAATTTAAGTAATATTAATAAACCCAGCACATGTTAACATAAGTAACACATTTAATGAAAGATAATTATGTATTTCAAAACAAAAAAATATATAATGAGTGAGAAGAGTGGCTTTGTTGGACATTTTTACAAATCTCTGTAGTAGTGTCTGGGCTTAACAAGACGGCTAGATACTCTTATCTGCTTCTGCCTTTAGCCTGTTGTGATAGCACACATCATGCTGCCTCTAGAAATTTTTTCTATATGCTCATATCAGAATGTGAATGAAAAGGGCAAATGATATCTTAGTATTATTATAAAACTTCTTTTGACCTTTCAGACACCAGACCATACTCTGAGAACTGCTGTTTTAATACGTGCCCCTCTACATGCAATAATGCAAAGCCAATGTTTCCTCAAAGGAGACAGCGATGACCTGTGAAGACTGGAGGAACGGTGAGTCTGAACCAAAGCAACATTGGGTGAAAGACTGCTTATGAAGCAATTGAATCCCTCCTCCTAGGTCTCCTTGCTTAGCCAGCACAATCAGGTGACTATCTCTTTCTATGCTGGCAATTTACTGAGAGGTGAAGCCCAGACAAGCTCCAGACTCAGGGATGCCAGCCAGAGCTGAGGAACACCCTACTAAAACAGGAAAACTGGGCAAAATCATGCATAAGGTATAATAAGATCCCAATTGTCTTAGCCCCATTTGGCTTTTAAAATCCTAGCAGCCTGGTTTGTTCTCTCTCCCCCAACACACAAATCCTAAGCAAGAGATTGAGTAATTTTTCTCTGAGGAAATTGAACAAACCAAGAAAAAAAGACCTATAAATACCAATAGTTGGGATATCCATCAGTGAAACAGCATCAACCAATTACCCTAAATTAAACCCCACATTTTGACACGGCCTGCCTCTGCACACCATTCCAATCAGCTTTTGATGCATCACTCTTCAGTGCTAATAGACAGTCCATGATGACTAACATTTTCAGAAAGCATCCATGGTGGGCGGGGGGGGAGTAACCAAATGATAAAGTAGAATTAAAGTGCAAAAATAGAAAAGAAAGAAACACTCGTCAAACAACAAAGAACTTCTTGAAACTTAAAAATATCAAAGCAGAAATTTAAAAATCAGTAAAAGTTTTGTAAGATACAACCAGGAAATCCTTCAGAAAGCAGATCACAGAAAAATTGATAGAAAATAGAAAAAAAATACTAAGGAAACCAGGAAATCAATACAGGTTAAACATGCAATAAATATGACCCCCAAAAAGAGATAACTGAGAAAATTATCAAATAAATAAAAATAAAGATTTCATTGAATTAAAGAGTTTGAGTTCCCAAAATGAAAGAGCCCATCACATATCCAGGAAAGTTTGTCTATGAAGCAGGAAAATTCCCACTCTTAGGTCCTCTCTCTCAGCTGACACAATCAGGTGACTATCTACGTTGGCAATTTCCTGAGAGGGAAAGCCCACACAAGCTTCAGAATGAAGCTTGATATATGAGGAACACACACACACACACACACACACACACACAGATACAAAGCTCCAGATTACAGAGGATAAAGGCAAAAGACTAAAAGCTTTAAAACATAAGAAGAGGGGGAACACACAACAATGGAGATTCAGAATGGCATTAGTTTGACAATAATAATGCTAAAACCTGCATGATAATGATAATGGAGCAATGCCTTCAAAATTCTGAAGAAGAATATCAACCTAGAATTCTAAACCCAAACGATCATTCAGGGATGAGAATAAAGACATGTTCACAAATGCAAAGTCTGAAAAAGATTACTTCCCAGGTAAACTTTTTCAGGATATTACCAGAAAATGGAATTCACCAAAAGGAATTAGTCAACCAAACAAATAACAAGCAAACAAACAAACAAACAAAAAACCCATGAAATCCAGGATACAAGATGTGGTAGCCAGTCTTCAGACTGGACCCAAATGAGGCCCTCCTCCTGGGACTCACATCCTTGTACAGTTCTCTCCCATGTTGGACAATTATTAGTCTGTGTGACCAGTATAATATGGCAGAAGTAACAATCTGTCACTTCCGAGATTAGGTTATAAAATACATTGAGGTTTCCATCTCGGTAGCTCTCTTGTGCCCTTTCCTAAACCACTCACCGTGGGGGAAGCCAGCTTCCATGATGAGTAGCCCATATAGAGGACCATCTGGTAATAGATTGAATCTTCTTGCCAAGACCCACGAAAGTAAGTTTAGACGCAGATTCTCCCATGCAAGTCAAGCTTCAGATAATAGCAGACTCATGAGAAACCCTGAACCAGAACCATCTAGCTAAGCTGTTCCTGGATTCATGATCCACAGAAACTGAGAAAATAAATGTTTATTGTTTTAAGCTGCTAAGTTTTGGTGTGATTTGTTACACAGTGATAGACAACTAATATGCAGGGAATCTAACCCAGAAGAGAAGTGAAAGAAATTCCTAAGATAAGAAAGCCTCAGAGGCTCCTGGGTGGCTCAGTCGGTTAAGCGTCCAACTTCAGCTCAGGTCATGATCTCACATTTTTTGGTTTCGGGCCCCGTGTCAGGCTCTGTGCTGACAGCTTGTTCAGAGCCTGGAGCCTGTCTTTGGATTCTGTCTCCCTCTCTCTCTCTGACTCTCCCCTACTCATGCTGTCTCTATCTCTCTCTCAAAAATAAAATCATTAAAAAAAGAAAAAAAGAAAGAAAAGAAAGCCCTAGTGCAACAGCCCTGTAGCAATCTTAACATCCAGTCCAGGTTTGAGCAAGAAATCATAGGGCTCTAGAAAGGATATCTCCCCCACCCCTTAAAAAAATAAAAAGTGGATATTATTGTCTTATGCATCTTTTTTGATAGAAAAACATGCGTTTACTTCAATATGAATATACACATTCACAAACGGTTTCATTCCAGATTGAAGTATTAACAGGTACACAAAAAGCTAAGCAGAAGAAAAATTGAAATAATTATTAACTGTAGGAGAAAAAAGGTTATTCAAGAAAGGAAATGTAACTAAAGTACATATGCAGTCCAACTGTGAATACTATTTATAAAGTTATACTAACGCAGACACCAGACACTGATTTACACCAAAATTATAATAATTCTACTAAGAGTACGAAGAAATGGGAATGTGTGTAACAGGGGATGGGTGGTGGTAGGGTGTGCCATTTAAGGAAGCTGAAACTTAGCTTCTATAGTAGGAAGTCAATAGATAATGCGTCAAATATAAAGATCAAAAAATTGCAGTGTAAGTATGTTACAGGGAAATTCAAAGGTTAATACCTTGAATAGATAAGAAGAGCTAAAATAATTGGGAGCAGTTAACTCTGGAGGAGCTGAAATTAAGGGTGAAGGGCATGGGGCCATATAGGGCTCTTCCACCATAAGCCTTATTATTCTCCTTGTCTTAAAGACAAAGAAAACACTTTGATTAAAATAAAATTTTAATTTAGTAGTATTCACTTACCATAGGATAAAATCAATATACAATGTCTATAATTAATAAATCACAAAATAGAAGATGTCTTTAGCTGTTTGTCAGTAGCCACCAGAAGACACCAAAAAGAGAAATGGTCAAATGTGCTTTCCTCTGGGAGGCAGGACTAGGAATGGCATTCCAATATTTATTGCTGTATTACAAACAACCCCAAAACTTAGCACTTAAAAAAAAAAAAAAAAAAAAAGAATCATGACCTGCAATAAAAACAATGCAGAGCTTGGTAGGAAAGGAAAGGTTTGTCTCTATTCCATGAGAACCAGCTAGGATAGCTCAGCGGGGCCTGAGTGACCCTCATAACCAGACTCGTGCCACAGCCTCACAGTCTCTGAGCACCAGCTCTTAGATTCTGACTTCTTGTGTTCTGCTCTAAGCCCACACTAAATTTCTAATGTGACTTTATTCATTCATGCTGTTTTGCAAACTGGCTGTCAGCCTCTAGGAATGAGAGAGAAGATCATCAAGATTAGAGAGAGACGAAGGGCTGCAGAACATGTTGGGAGTCCTGCCAGAAGAGCTTCACTCTCCCCAGAGCTGAAGTCGGGAAAGCTGCGAGAGATTTGGAAAACGCTAATTATGCGATGGTGTCCCCACACTGAGGTAGCCCTTGGTGTTTGGGTTTCCTCTCTGAGGCAACCAGAGATGGGCCATTTACACATTTCAGGATGAGGCTGTCATGAGGCAGCCATTTCCTTTGTTTCTCCTGCACGTTTTCAAAGAATTATGGCCAGCCCCGGCCGTTTACCTCACCTCCACAAGGCCCAAGTCACAATCTTGAATGACCATATGGGTGACAGAGGAGCTGTCTGTCATACAGAGTCCTGCCAGCAGATGAGCAATTCTAAATCAAAGAATGAGGAAAGAAATGCCATTTCCAGACCTCTTGGGAATTGTCCCAAACAGAACCTTGACTCCTTTGTGTCTGAAGTCAAGTGACTGAATCTGGTTGGATGACTTTTAAGGTTGAACATAGGTGACATTTTTAAGGATTGTGTCTGAAACACCCCTATTGCTCTGACACTGGGTAGTGAAAAGGAAAACAATATAGCCACAGGTATTTCTTTTTGAGAAAAGAGCCCATCAAACAATTTGACTTCATGCAAGTTATAGTGATTTACCTTTTGCTTTTGTCTGAAATTCTACTGTACTAATAATATAAAATGTAAACTAGGCTGGAGCTTTTCTATTCCCTGTGTGAGTCACGATTAGCAGTTAAACTGGGTCTAGGGGGCCAACATGGTAGAGAAGTAGGGGGATCTGTACTTCCCGCATCTCTCAGACTGGGAAGTAATACAGCAAGGATAATAGCAATCAACAGTTATACAAAGACCTTAGCTTCATGCTCATGAAAGCCTTTTTCTGGACTTACTATCATTCTCTCTGTTGAAGATGTTTACATATAATGGAATCACAAAAAAAAAAAAAGGCTAAAAAAAGACAATTTGCTTAAGCCTCCTCTTAAGTTTACCATCCTTTATTCAACTCTTCTAAGTTGTCTGCTCTTTTAGGTTTTTTATTTAGATATTTTAAAATGCAAAGGAAATTGCTAACTAGAAATTTCCAAATATACAAGAGGATGAACAATATGTACATCAATTAAGAGTTGCCATTCGATTAGAGAAGACTGAAAGAAGCCTCCAACAAGAAACCAGTATACTTTCACCTCCAGAGTTCTGCATCATTTGGCTAATCAGAAAATAGTTATTAGGGAAGCATCTTTCAGGCTCTATTCTAGGCTCTGGGAGACATAGGAGTGTTCTGAATGTCTATTGCTGCTAAATGAGATATCCCAAAATATAGTGGCTTATAAAATAGCAACCATTTTATTATTATACCACATAGTTCTCAAGGTTGACTATAGTAACCTAGGCAGTTGTCTCTTGGGTTCTATGATACAATTTCAGTCAGATGGTGTCTGGGAACTGCAGTCCTCTCAATGATACGAAGTCTTCTCAAAGCCTTCTCAATGATATGTCTGGTAATTAATGCTGGACCTCAGC
Source organism: Hyaena hyaena (assembly GCF_003009895.1). Lineage (NCBI taxonomy): Eukaryota > Metazoa > Chordata > Mammalia > Carnivora > Hyaenidae > Hyaena > Hyaena hyaena. Next base: position 1,989,590 of record NW_024080963.1, on the reverse strand, counting down.
TAGGAGTGTCACTCTATCAATTAAACATAACCCATTCTTGTAGCCTGGATTTGCTCACAGCATGGGAGCCGAGTTCTAAGGCTAAGGATCTCAAAGGACCAGGAAGCCATATTGCCTTTTATGAGTTAGCCTTGGAAATCACATGGCATCGCTTCTGCCAGTAGTCACAGGCCTGCCAAGGTTCATAAAGAAGAAGCATAGACCCACACATCTCTCAGTGAGGGAGTGTCAACATCACATTCTAAGAAGACAAGAGCTCCTGTGGCCATCTTGGAAAATTCAGTATGCCATGAAAAGCAAATAACAATATAACATCTCTGCTCTTATACACATGTTTAGGGGCAAAGGGAACCTGGCAATACACAAATCAAGAGATAAATACAGTAAATATCAGGTGACGATTATTCTATGAAGAAGGATAAGGGAAAGGAAGGAGTATTAAGAATATCATTTATTTTATGGAAAGTGGTCAGAAAAGTCTTCTCTGATAAAAGGACTTTTGTGCAGATTCTGGAGCAAATGAGCCATGAAGGAAGCAGGACAAGAGCATTCCAAGTTTAAGAAATAGCAAAGACAAAGATCACAAGGGAAGAAGGTACTTCATGTGGTCAGCGAATGACCAGGAAGCCAGTGTGGTTGGAACAGTGACAGGAACTCAACAAGAGGGCAAAGAAGTTGCTAGACACCAATCTCACTGTGGCCATAGTGAAAGACTATGGTCCTTGCTCTGAGTGAAATGCGAAGACATGGAGAGTTTTTCCATGTAGGGAAATGGCAAAGCCAACTTACATTTTATAGAAAAGCTCTGGCTGCTGTGTGAAAAGCAGAAGCACAGCAGCCAGATAGAGGGTAGAAGAGGCAGACAGATTTAGAGACTTGCCATGATCCAGGTGTGAGATGATGGTTCCTTAAACAAGGTCTTAGCCGTGGACATGGTACAAAGTGATCAGGTTTTGCTGCTAAAAATATTAAACTCCATTTTTTTGCATTCAGATAATAAGCCATTTTTTATTTATTTATAGCCATTATTTTCTTTTTATTGATTTAATATTAAAACCTGGCCTTAAATAATAAATGTTGAAAGATAAAAATGCATCAGTTGTCATTGTGCTTTGTATCACAAGCAAATTTTCTTTAATATTATGGATTATCCCAAACACACTGGAAAATATTCCCTTCTACAACTTTGATATATTTCCTCCCTCTTATATATCCCTCTTATATAGTCTAGTCCCCATATTCAAAGTGAAACACAAAATTAAGGTAATTATCACTTAGGCCAGAACCCATTTGACTGAAATGTCTAGGCAATTGAAGAAAAGGTGTTTTTAGGGGTCCATATGATCTAGGTAACTACCTCAAATTTACACTTCCCTTTACATATGCAGATAACAGTAGCATCTAGGGTGAAATTCGGGTAAGAAAAATGTCACCCCTGTGAGGTAAATGGCTTTTTGTAGGAGAAGGGAGTAAATCACTCTTCCGGGTACTAGGTGCCCTAAAGGAGGTCATTCCCTCCCACACATCAGATCATTTAATTCCCAGGGAGTTTTACATTCATGCCGGCTCACTGACCACACAGTCAGGATGGTTAGGCAGCTCTTAATAGATTATGGGTTATTTCCTTATTATGTTTGCTAAATGGTGGTGCATCTAATCATTTTTATCATGTAGGGAAATTTCATGAGGTCTCTCTGGTCTGGCCAAATCCCAAAACAGGATTCCCCATCTATTCCCTTATGCCGTAACTAAAAGTTAGTTGAACCAATTAAAGAGAACATAATAAGCCAATTAGTTGTTCCTCACTTTTCTTAATGAGTGTATAATGTGTGCCTACTCAAATTACAGCTCGTTTGATAAGATTCTTTGCTACGCTACTACTACAATTTGGCATTATTTCATTTCTTTCAGTATCCACGGCATCAATCCAGTAGCTGAGATTCTCCTGTGAGATTCCAATGGAATTAAGCCTTTTTTTTTTTTTTACAAGATAATCATTCACCCTGCAAATTCAGCATCATGACCAGCAATTTGAACTGATGCAACATGGCCCCTCAGCAAAACTAAGCTGAAGTCAAACCACATCCTGAAGATGAGGCACTTTCCTGGGGAATCAGCTGATACTTCAGATATAAAGAATTATTATTTCCAAATGTACACTATTATTTTTCTGCAACCAGAGTTTAATCACCATGTTCTGTTAAGCTCTCTTTGCCATGATCCATCCACCAAGATCAAGCATGTAAAACCCATCTAAGGCCAAGATCCTGTCCATAGATTATGAGGAAAGAGAAACTCTTGGATTATCATAAAGCAGCCAGCTCTAGTATCCAAAGAGAAAACAAGAGTTAGGGGGAAAAAAACTGAAAAAGAAGAAGAAAGAAAGAAAATTTTGTAACTTTGTCAACATGTATTTTCACCAAACAACTCATTAAATCACCATAAAAGTCAACGCATATGGTTGGATATGACAGTTTAAATTCCAGAAAGAGTTATAAGTCAAGTTAAACTCATAATACATAATGCAGTCTGGGTGTCTCATCCATGAATTATAACATTTTTATTACATCCCAACTGCAAATTATCAACTTGTTCCCTGTCCTGCCAATCTCTTGATTAAATGGGGGACTGTTAGGCATTATGAAAATATATTATGGTAAAGAATGACTCCATCATTTGTCTCGGTGATTTCAATATCCTTATTTAAAGCTTTATCACTAGAACGGCTGGCCCAAACTGAATTGTTGATTTAGCAAAGTGATAGCAGCAGGGATGAAATAGAAAAACAAAATTTTTTTGGCCCAAAAGGCCTATGTTCCGTAGTCATTATCTTGCTGTGTCTCCTCATATCTTTCTCTAATATTTGTGTGCCTTTGATACTTTGGTGTCCATTTTGGTCACTTTGGCTCCTTCTCTTCAAAGTTATTCTTGCTTTACAGGCCTCATTCCCATGGGCCCAACTGAAGGGTATTTTATTCTGTCTTACACTGATAATGGGGCGATAACTTGTACCCATCAAGTTTCCCCATAAAGCGGTTTAATGTCTTGAAGCAGTGCCAATATGTCAGCTGAGGGAGTGAATCAAGTAGATATCATTTCACATTTACCAGAGAACCATAGTGCATTAGGTTCCTGTAAGGAACTTGCTTAAAAACTACCCTCTTTTAGAAGTTTAGATTCTAAAACTAAAGGATACATAAATACTTCAAAATATAAAGACCTCTATATTGATGAATTTAAATAATTTTCCTTTCATTTGTATTTGTTTTGATCAAAGTGGTTTATTTACTTTTTTGTAGTGGCAAAGAAACACATATTCATTATAGAAAGTTTTAAAAATAAAAAAGTCCTTAAAAAAAGAAAGAAGAAAGAAAGAAAGAATCACCCACCATCCCAATACCCAAAGAATGGAGTAGTAACATTTTACAGCTTTCACAATTAATTCTAATTTTATGTTCTCCATTCACAGTAAGAGAAAAAAGTTAATGCATTGCTAGCAGAACTCTTCTCAAGGAAGAAACCATCCTTGTTTAGGAACACACCTAAGTAGTCATGTTTGATGGTAAACTTGAAGCCCCCAGGCTTGGCTTGAAGCTTCTAAGACAAGACAAAAGAATATCTAAATGGTTTTCCCCCAGAAGTGGACAGGAATCATAATCTAAAGGAAAGAGAAGAAATTAAAGAAGAGAATGGTGCTCCTGGCATGGTAGGAGAAATACCAGTAATTTTTTTAAGACAGGTCTGTCTGAAGGGTAGAATAAGAATGTCTAATATGCTTTTAATAGAAGCAATGAACACAGACCCTCTGACCCTCCAGGTCAACTGCCATCAACTCCAAAATTTTCAGTAAAGTCTGAAACACACAGCAACTTAATTTGGTGGGACTTTAAGGAGAAAAGACATTGAATAAGAATAATATGCAGCAGGATAGAGGCGCCTCAGTGGTTCAGTCAGTTGTGCATCTGACTCTTGGTTTCCGCTCAGGTCATGATCTCACAGTTAGTGAGTTCCAGCCCCACATCAGGCTCTGCACTGACAGTGCAGAACCTCCTTGGGATTTCTCTCTCTCTCTCTCTCTCAAAAACTAAATAAATAAACACACACACAAAATTTAAGTCTGCAGCAGGATAACATCCTGCAGGGTGAAAAAAAACAGCATCCAAGACGGCACAATGCAGACTGGAAATCAACTAGGGAATCAAAGCAGGAACTCACAGCCAGAAGCAATTACAAAAAAATGTCACTTCCCTAAAATCCCAGAGATAATGGAAGAAACATTGAGTTTCTCACTGGGATAGGGACATAAGCCAAATTTTATTTAAATATCAAAACAGATGACTCCCAGCAGGCTGGAAGTTTCAGACCCAGTATGTGGGTTACATTTTAAAGAAAATACTGGAAACTTTAGATAATGATGATGATGATGTTTACACACTTAAAGTTAGATGTGATGGAGAAGACAATGGGAGTAGTCTAAAAAGGCTATTCAGTCAATCAAGTAGCCAAATAAAATTCTAGTATTTGCCAAGCACTTCCTGAGATAATTTGCTCAGATAGGTAAACACAACCCTTACAGCATCCAGGATTCAGATCTAGTCACATTAACAGCTTCTAAATCTACTCTCCCTATCTACAGCTAGCTCTTTAGAGACTCTTTGGCATTGGTTACATGGTAATGAGGGAGGAATATAGAAGGTAGTAGAGAATGGGATTGACTAAGTATAAGCCTGCTTGCATTCTAACCTTGTGCTATGTCCTAAATCACAGGCAAAAGGGACCACAGGGAGATGATAACATTCAATTCACAAAGAGAACCACATAAATAGTTCAGTGATCAGGGGTGAGGGAAAGTCACAAAAGGGTGTGGGGAGGCGGAGAAAGAAAGAGAGAGAGTAAGAGTGAGAACAAAAGAAAAAAGGAAGGCAAGGGAAGGGAAGGAAGAAAGAAGGAGTGGAAGGAAGGAAGGAAGGAAGGAAGGAAGGAAGGAAGGAAGGAAGGAAGGAAGGGCAGGCAAGAGAGAGAGGTGAAGGGAAGAGAAGGGTAAGGAAGGAAAAGGAAGGGAAGAAGGGAGGGAAAAGAAAAGAGAAAAGGAAAGAAAAAAGAAACAGATGAGGAAAGATCATTCCAGGCTGGACAAGGATTTGTTATGAAATTGGAGATGGGAGAGAGAAGAGAGTAACCCCATCAAGCAGAAAGTTTAAGTTCTGGGCGGAAGTACAAAGTAGGATCACATTATGAAGGCTCAAAAGAAGACTGAGTCTCAGTTAATTAGGATTGGAGAACCAGTATAGATTCCTGATCAAGGACTGCATGACAAAAGTGGCACATGAGAAAAATCTGTTGTATGTGGCACCTGGGTGGCTCAGTCAGTTGAACGTTCGACTTTGGCTCAGGTCATGATCTTGCAGTTCATGAGTTTGAGCCCCACATCAGGCTCTGTGTTGACAGCTTAGAGCCTGGAACCTGCTTCTGATTCTGTGCCTCCCTCTCTCTCTCTCTCTCTCTGCCTCTCTCTGTCTCTCAAAAATGAATAAACATTTAAAACGAAATAGGAAGAAAAATCTGTCATATCTAGGGATAAAATACAGAATGGAGAACACTGAGAAGGTTGCTACAGTAATCCAAGTTCAAAGTGATAAGAGATGTAACTTAAATGGGCTCAATAGTGCCATCTTCATGGTGAAAATGGCTACATTTAATAGGAACCTGAGAGCAATTACACAAGAATTTAAGTGCCTATTTCTAGTTTATTGTCTAAAGTTCTAATGGATTCATAAGAAAGACTAATAGTCCTCATAGCACAAGGTGAAGCGGAGAGAAGAGGGAGAGGGTGAGGAGCTGTGTGGACTAAAGAGGTTAAGTAGGAAAACAAGCAAACCTAGTGTGTTCCTTTCCTATTACTGCTGTAACAAGTTGTCACAGACTTAGTGGGTTAAATAACACAAATGCCTTACCTTCTAGAAATTTGTAACCAATATCCTCTGTTTACATGCATTGGCCAGCATCTTGTCATGTGGTCACACTCAGCTGGGAGGTGAAGATGTGTGGATCTGAGATAGGCCAGCCAGCCAACAGCGTCTGTTACATCCCCAAAACTATTTCCTTACTGGAATCAGAAAGCTTTCAAATGGAAAGTAATCATTGCTCCATGATTAAGACCAAGAATGAGAAAGAGAAGAGGCACCTGGGTGGCTCAGTCGGTTAAGCACCTGACTTCACTCAGGTCACGATCTCACAGTCTGTGGGTTCTAGCCCTGCATCGGGCTCTGTGCTGACAGCTCAGAGTCTGGACCCTGCTTCAGATTCTGCGTCTCCCTCTCTCTGCCCCTCACCCGCTCATGCTCTGTCTCTTGCTCTCTCTCAAAAATAAACATTAAAAAAAATTTTTTAAAGAATGAAAAAGAGAAGAAGAAAGAGAGATGAAGGTATAAAAACATTTCCTTATAGAGAGCAGTTTCTTGATATTTGAAAGCATTAACAGGACATCAGAAACTATTTCCTAGTGAGGTGGTAGCATGTTTTTCTTTGGAGATATTTAAGGATTTTCAATTGCAATCAAGTGAATGGAAATGTTTTATGATTTCTCTCCTCTTAGAAAGCAAGGAAATGGACAAAATAGTCCCTTGAGTTGCCATTTAATCCCAATCTGTGCTTCTGGAATGTTAGGTTTCTGTCTTCTCAGTACTGTTTAGGGAAGTGTTCCTGGCAATAATCCAGAAGCTTCAAGTACAGGAATGAGGTCAGAAGGGGGGTGGGGGGGATGTCAGATATTTAAAAAATAAAGATATTGAAATATTCCCAGGGATACATCGAGGTTGTGAATGATTTGATATATGTCATTTTTTGTCTGCATGATAATTTTAGACTCATGTCACCTTTAATGAGTCAAATTCCACATACCAGCTGCCTCCATATCTTCAAACATGTAAATCCAAGATGAAAGTAAAAAAAAAAATCACAAAATCTTACAAGAATCTAGTCACTTAGGAGAGGATACTATCATCCCAAATATTCAGGGAGGACTATCCAGTTGAAAGAGACATGGCACATCTGTGTGAGTGTGTAAGTGTGAGTGAGTGAGTAAGTGTGTATGTGTGAGAGAGAGAGGAGAGACAGAAGGGGAGAGAAAATTGGGAGGGGGAGCAGTACAAAGAAATAGAAGTATTTTTATATTAATAAAACTCTGCAAACACTGCATTCCACCTATGCAAAAATTATTGAAAGCAGTGTTATTTTGCTGACCCAGCAAGATATTTGGTTAGCAGATCTTCTGACTACAAAAGAACACATTGTCAAATTATTTAACTTGTAAAGAACTTCAAAAAACAGAAGTTCTTGGCAGCCTCTCTGTTATAGAGGCATATTTCTGGATTGTGAGCTCTCATTCATTGCTCTTTCTACAGCAACTATTCCCATTCCTCTCTGACCCGGCAGAGTCTTCCTCTTCCCACTCTTGGCTCCAAATTCCATTTTACCCACTCCTCTGTGTCCAAGAACCTGCATTACAATCCTGCAATCTCATGTGTACTTGCACAGACTGAGTATATTCATTGGTTCCCTGCAATACCCTCTTGTCTAGGCTTGTATAATTTATGAAAAGAAAATTTGTGAAGGTCTAAATGTAGTCTGTGCCATATTCTATTTAATTCAATGAATATTTATTGAGGGCCCACCTAGAAATGTGCTATGCACTGTGGGGAACATAAAAGAAATATATAGCACAGTCCTTCCTGTCAAGGAGTTTGCAATATTCCTGGGAATAAACCTTGGATGCTGAAGTAATTACAGGATACAAGACAGTATAGAGCAACACAATTAAATTACGTAACCAAGGCCAAAATACAAGGTGCAGGCAACGTTATGTTTGGGCAGGCAGGATGGAGCTATGGGAATCACAAACAGCGGAGATGGAACTTGAGCTTGTCCTTGAGAGATGTATGGATTTGGCTGGAAGCAGCAGGAGAGAAGGGCACTTCAAGGCAGTGGAAGGAGTATGAGTAAAATCAGAGAGCAAGGACAGCAGGCATGATGTGTCAGAGGGCATGTGAAGACACTAGCCTAACTAGAGAGCAGGGGAATGGACATCTTCATTTTGTGTTAGAGAAAGCTCGCTGGAAAGAATGTAATGAAACTACAGAAAGCCTTGAAGCGCACAGCACTGAATTTGAACAGTACTGAACTTGAATTTGAACCTGAATCATATGCAGTACTGAATCTGAACCTGAATCATATGCTCATAATCTCTCTATATCTCTTTCTTGATGTTGATTCATTCATTGCCATCAGAGAAGTCACTCTTTGGCAGCTAGCATGCCATGTGGAGAATATGGGCTACAGAGCAAGAAAGCATGGACTCTGCCTCATACATGACCTTGGCAAAGTCATGTAACTGCCTGAGCTTCAGTTTCCACTGCTGTATAAATTGGGCAAATCGATGCCAGTAATGCAGGGTTGTTGTGAAAAATAGAGACGATGTTAATAATGTACCTTGTGGGTATAAATAGACGGAATCTTTTATAAGAGTTTCATTCATTCTGTAACTATCTGTTGAATGTGTGCCGTACCAAACACTGTGTTCAGCACTCGGATAATGAAAACAAAAACACACAGTGCTTATTCTCAACACATGAACAATACAGTTGTTGTTTTTTATATTTTTTTATTTTTTATTTCTTAGAGAGAGAGAGAGAGCGTGAGCAGGGGAGGGTCAGAGAGAGAGGGAGATACAGACTCCGAAATAGGCTCCAGGCTCTGAGCTGGCAGTCAGCACAGAGCCCGACGTGGGGCTCGAACCCACGAACCACGAGATCATGACCTAAGCGAAAGCCAGACGCTTAACCGACTAAGCCACCCAGGCGCCCCGAACAATACAGTTTAAAGCAATGAAAAGAGCAGCAGCTTGGAGTTGAAGCCCATTACCACCATTTACTAGGTGTATGAATTTGGGGAAACTATTTAATCAGTCTGAACCTTGGTTGTATTGTCTGTACAACCGGCCTAACAGTATCTACCTGGGAATTAAATACAACTATGTAAAGAAACTAATACAATATCTGACAGTTGGAAACCCTCAGTAAATAACATTTGTATTAGGGTAGAAAGGTAGCCATGGAAAAAGAAACAAGTGGTAAGTAACTGGAGGAGAGTTGGAGACATTTTCACAGAAAACAAAGTCCCTACACTGAGACTGAAGTAGTGAATAGGATCTGCTGAGGGAGCATGTATTGGGAGAACATTCCTGGAAGAGGAAACAGCATGCGAAAAAGCACAGAAACATTAAGGGCTAGCATTTTCTAGGGCAGGCAGATAAGTCAGTATTGTGAAATTGTAAGTTCAAGGCGGAGGGTCCAGGAAGTGAGAGTGGCCAGGAAGACAGGGGCCAGATTATGAAGAGCTGGAGTGCACAGGAAGGGGTCTAGAGCCCATCCAACAGGCAATGGGCAGTCGTTGTTTAATGTTGAGTGGTAAAGTGACATGATCAGCTCTATATACTGGAAAACTCTCTGTGGTATGGAAAAGTGGAACAGGAAGAGCAATAAGAAAGCTGTTGAAAAGATCTAGATGGGACAAGGAGATGGAGAAGATGTGACAATTATTGGAGATACTTAGAAGTTGGTTCCAACAAATTTAGTCATGATTAGATTTTAGAGGAGAGTAAAGGTGAGCAAAACATTTAGGGTGCTTTTCTTATCCTGGCTGGAAGATGGTGCATTTCTCAGGAATAAGAATACAGATGGGAAGCAGGTTTAGAGTCGAGGTGATATATCCTGTCTGGGACATAGATTTGAGGGGCATGTGGAATATCCAAGTAGAGACTTGGACATATGGTTCTGGAATGGAGAATGAAGAACTGAGCTGGCTGCTGATATGAACCTGGAAGTTGTTGAGATATATGGATGAAGGTTAGCCTTGAAAATCGACTTGCCCAGGGAAGAGGCAGTTCTCAAGTCAGGCCCTTCCCACCTACTCTCAATAATTGAGCTGCTCAAGTAGGTGATGTGCAAATCCTTGAGGGCAAAAAGATAAACCTCAGAACTAGAGGATGCTGTGGTGTAGCCAAGGTCAAAGAAATCCATTTTCTGGCTTACCTTTTCTCTACAGAATGTAAGTTTCATTTGTCGGAAGGAAATGAGATGGAGCACATGGAGTACAGCTCGTGGATATTGAAGGACTACATACAGAATGACAATTACAAACAACGCTGTCTCTAGAAAAGCATGTCATTTACAAAACAGATTTGACAGCTCAAGTTGCTTTTTGGCGGAGCAACCCTGCCTGGCCCCTGTGCGACCTGGTGAGCTTCGATTACAGCTCTGATGCTAGCTCTACCACAGAGACCCCCTAAAAGGGGAGTGATAAATGAGGTCCTGTCAGGCTTCATTCCCTGGGTGGCCTTGAATCTCTGCCATTATCTGTTACCCTGCCAGTACTGACAGTGATGAACACAAGGCAGGCAGCTAACGACACCCCGATTCATTACCCAAATAGAAGGGAGAGCAGAAATAAAGGGAAGGTGACTGCCATGTCGAAGCTTCACTCACGTCAGTGCCATCTTCCTCCTACAGGCCTGAATGGTGAAGAAATGATGGAGTCCATTTTTCGCAAACAAGGGCTCTAATGATACTGAGAACAGAGCAAGTCACAACGAAGCTTGCCCAGGAAACTGTACACTGGCCTCTTCATGGTAAAGCTCTTCACACACTTTACAAATGTAAGAAAAAATATTTATAGGGCCTGATTTTTTTTTCAGTCCACTCTTTCTCTAGAAAAACATAAAAAAATCGAAGACACATAAAATCATCAGTCTATACTGCTTGCCCATGCCAAATTGTTATTCATTCCAAGAGAGTGCAGTTTCTCCCATAAGATTATATTAAGCCCATGAGTCTTCAAGAGCAAACGATTTAGGCAGACCCAACCATTGCTTCCCATAATAGATATTTATATTTCAAGTGGTATCTGGTTCCTCTCAAAGCAATATTTCATTGACATTTTTGTTTCAACTGGTTTTTCTCTGACCTCATAGGAAATTAAGGTTTTCACTTCATTGGCTACCTTTTCTTATTAATGGGGTTTCCTGTGATACCTGAAAACATTGTGCATGTTCAAAATAAATACATCTTGAATCCAATTCCCAGAGAAGACAAGATTTTCCATCTTAATCCAATCTATCTTAATCCAGGACGTTAATCAGAGCATGGTTCTGTGAGACCTCAAGAGGAAGGAAGTTTCAAAAAAGAGGAAAAATAGTTCCATGGGCAAACAGATTTGAAAAACTCTGGCTTTACTCCTTTCCTACAGATTTCTTTCCTATGGGACTTATTCACAGTCCTTACTATACTAATGTAAGTCTTGACTCTCCTGCAGCAAACATAATATGTAATAGTTTTCAATCTGTTTTCTCCTATCCAGAATTTTTTTTAAAGAATATGTTCATGAGATATATATCTAGACTAGGGTTACACAGACCCACGCTTTGGAAACTATTGGTCTAGACTTGCCCACAAATCCTGTTTTCTTACTCATTTATCCCAGGAACAAAATCAAACGATTTTGATTCAAGCTGTTGTTCTAAATATTCGTCAAAGTGAGACAGGCTGAGGCTGACATCCGTGCTAAAGAAGATATGGTTCCTCTAGAGAATGAATACTTCTTACCCTATATTTTGTCCCCACATATTCTACCCTTTATCTTTATTTTCCCTGCCTAAAAGATGAAGCGTCAGTTAAAGATGCTGAAGCAGAGAGAGAAGCAATAATCTTAAATTTGGGACAAAGGCAGTGGAGATGATTAATACATGGATTTTATCCTTGCTCTTTGCTAAAGATCAAATTCTCTTTCTAAAAAAAAGTACCATAAGACATTACCATTTCTTTTGGGGAGCATTCCAATTTTTGTAAGTATGAATGAAAGTGGTCAGAGCTTCAGATTACCTACAACTACTGCATAAGTTCAAAAACAAAAAGTGCCAAATGCAACAGCAAGCACAAAAAGATAACTCACTTCAATATTATAAGACATATGTGTCTTACTAAGCACGATATGTTCTTGTTATGTAAAACATATAGGTATTAGCAGTATTTCTTATGTTGCCTATTTGGTTTCTTCTAATAAAGTAAGCCACTAGTTATGTTCAAAATAACTTAGCTGAGGAGATCTGAAATTTGGGCTTCGGCACAAACAAATTTTAAAAAGAGATATGAACTATCCAGCTTTATTCATAAGTATTTGTTTGTCAATTAAGCTATGGATCAAAGAAAAAAAATAAAACCAAACCAATATTTTCCTTATTCAAAGAAATTTAAATGAGTATCAGAAGCCATGTGTAAGTTGCAAACTTGTAATGACTAGAAATGGATTCTATAGCCTCTGTGATCTTTTTCATCTTTAAAAAGCAATCAAGATTCAGGTGGGGAGAAGCGATCATCCAAGAACTAAAGTAATATCTGGAAGAGATGAAACCATCATTATAAATTAGAAGTAGCCCATCATTCATTTTTTTGCTCTCCGCTCTTCAGGAGAAAGTAGACTCTCCAAAAAAGCTTACTGTCTTCTTTCTTCGTGTGCTCCAGGAATTCAAAAGTCAATTATGATGTTTCCTAAGTAATGTACAAAGAAAGACATTTTCATTTTTCCCCCTTATTCCCGGTGGCAGATTATCTGGATCCAGACCTCACAAAATTTACCAGTGATAGGATGAATATAATTCATAATAAGGTTTATCTTTCCACCATATCCATGCAAAATTCTTTCTTTCCAATTTCCTACAGCCAACCGTGTGTCCTCTACTTGTCCTGCAAAGGCATTTATTTAGGTCTGGACAATCTGAAGTGTTCCATTGCCTTGCTACCCACTGCTGACAAATATACTTCTTCATTTCTAAGTTCTCTGAGAGCTGGAGGATTGATGGGCATGAGTAAGAAGTGGGATCGCCAATGCAAGAAAGGAACTCATCTTATTAGCCTCTGATTTGAGTCAATCACCAGGGAGATAATATTTTAAACTGAAAAAGACTTCTTGGAAGTTTCCAGAATTTCTCCAGAGACACAGATCAATAGACCAGAATAATCAAGAAAAGGGAGTGAGTTTGCCAAATGCCACTCACTTGCTAGGGTGTTTTACTTGAGTAAGCAAAAGACTTTTAATGGAATTATTCCAACTCAGTAGAAAGAAGGAGCAAATCAACCCTCCAGGGAAGTGCCTCCAAATCACAGCTGAAGATAAAAGAAAGGGTGACATTTTAATTTCAATCTCCAACCTTCAACACAGGGATGTAGGTGGCACTTATTTGTTATGTTGCTCGGTTGATAAACAGCTTTCCCATAGCACTGAGCAATCAACACCCTGTCCACTCACAATAATGCATGATAATATGGGGGTCCAGGGCCCCATAATTTTGCAGAAGATTCCTCTCTTCTCTTTTAGCTAAAATAACTGAAAATGAAGTCTGCCTGATTGCTAGGAGGGCTCCTTGTCTTCTTTGATGTTTAAGTATTAGCCCCCATTGCTTAGAGCTACACTCCCACTAACATAGCAGAGTTATCTGCCCTGCTACCCTGAACCGGGCATAAAGATTCAAATTTTTTAAAGTAAAGCCTAAATTTTTATTTGTTTAAATCTTTCTAATGTTTATTTTTGAAAGAGAGAATGAGAGTACATGGCGGGGAGGGCAAGCAGAGCAGAGGTATGGGTGACAGAGGGGATCTGAAGCAGGCTCTGTGCTGACAACAGAGCCAGATGCAGGGCTCAAATCCATGAACCATGAGATCATGACCTGAGCTGAAGTTGAACCCTCAACCTACTGAGCCACCCAGGTGCCCCTAAAGCCTAAATTTTTAAAACAAGGAATCACACATGGTAAGATGCAAGCAACAAATAAACCTCCTGCTCCCAAAAACATTTCAAAAACTTCTGTCTTCGAATCGATATGCTCTTCTTATTTTCTTATCGTTTCTCTCGTGCACTCTCTCTGTCTCTCTCTCTCTCTCTCTCCTCCATTTCTTTTTCTGCTCCTCTTTATTCCTCTCAATCTCCCTCCAGGTGCCTTTCTTCTCTGGTTATGGCAGCCACTTAAGCATCCGTGGGTGCTCAAACTTGGCTTACCTGGCAGGGGGCCATGGAGGCTGCCCAGGAGAAAGGAGACACGAAGAAAATATAAAAATCTGAGCTGGAACAAAGCATTTCTTTAACTTGAAGTCAAAAGTTATTTTCCTTAGCCCGTGCTGCCTGCGCTGTATTGTTAACTTCTATCAAAGGGGTTCATATCTCAGGAATCATGGGAAAGTTTCAAACATGACTGATGGCTGGTCAAAAGAACATCCACGGCGCGATAAGCTGCAGAGAGGGAATGTGCTGAGCCGGTTAAGCATTGCCTGGCTGTGCCTTTCAAATTTCTTTCATCACAATCGGTGACTGTAAGCACTGCAGGGTGAGAACAAGCCAGGACTTTGTGGAATATTCTTAACTGCTGATATGTAATCCATACAGCCGCTGGTAGCAGCCCGAGGATAAAAGATTTAAAGAAATGGAGACACAAGGACTGATTTTTTTGAAAGGCAACTTGGAAGGGGGGAAAAAAGAGTGAGAACAGTAAGATTTATGTTAACCCATTGGGAGTGCTCTGGAAATCTCTTTGATGAAGGATTGAGATTGCTTTGAAGCAGACTTTATTGAAGCAAAAAGTAAGTGTGGTGCCCAGGGACTCAGGTTGACTGGGTCACTTATCAGTCCTCCTGACTTTGAGTTTCCTTTTTCTTGCAAATTCTGCATGCTACCAAACTCCTAAATGCTGTTCTACAAAAATATTCTCCTTCTGAAGTGGAGGCTTTCATTGAGCCTTAGTAATTAGTAGAAGCTTGACCAGTGGGGCATAAGGTTAAAAAAAAAAGGATCCAGAAAAGAGAATACACACACACACACACACACACATGCATACACACGCACACACGCACACATCCCCATGTAACGTATAAAAGGCTACTACAAAATCTTAACCATTATGCATGACTTTTCTTACTATGAGTTCAGATTTCAAATACAACACTGCAGGAGAGTTGTGACAAACCCAGTAAGTGTCATGGGGAAGCGAAGCGGTTATCAGTTTCCACTGATGGGGAATAGTAGCTGGGCCAGTATGACCTCAGGAGCCAGAAGTAAAGATGGTCTTGGCTAGAAAGGAGAGAACAACAAATAGAATTTTGAACGCTCAAAGAATTGGCATGGAACTAGGAGTATAAAAGCTTCCCTTAAACAAGTGAGACTATCAGTTCAGAGATCCTAGAAGAAATCCTCAAAAGAAAGATTAAAAAAAAAAATCACGGAGGAAAAGAAACAAATCCTACTCAGTGAAATGACTAGAGAAGAAGAGAATGCTGCTGATGAAGAAAAAGCTGAAAACTGTCCTTTCTAGCACAAGCTGTCGACTGTGGCTGTGTTATTATAATTATTCTTTTCTATACTTGTCAACTGTGACCATACAGTAATGAGGCTAATTTTTTTCAGAAACAAACTACAGCTTATCCATTCAAACAGCGTGGATTTTTCAAAGAGATCAATACGGGTGTTGGATTTCTAAGTTCCTAAGAATCAGTAAACTCTTGTCCATGTGGCCAGTGCTTTGCCTCTGAAAGCGGTTTCCATTCTGGAAGTCCCAGAAATGATTTGAGCAATCATACAGCAGTGTTTGCGATACCACTGGACTTAGCGTTTAACCTTCCCAGAAAACTCTTTGGAAGAACAACACTAATTTGGGGATACAAGTTCAAAACTCAGAACACTGGTCACAAGATGAACTTACAGGATTATTGGAGCAAGGAGGGATTGATCCTTCTCTACAGGCCTTTTGACAGATACTAAGAAATAAAACAAACTGGTTACACTGACAAATGAAGAAAGCACACTAGAAAATATGAAAGCAAGCGCAGCAGAGACTCCACCTATTCGATCATCAGAGCTCCTGAAACAAAATGAAATCATTATGCTGCCATTTGCCTTGATAAATAAATATAAACAAGTGTGTTTTCAGATGTTTAGCATACTGATACGTTCCAAAGAGAGTCACAAACGCAACACTCATGGCCAAGGTGATTCCTGGGGAAATCAATAATACCACTACTTGGCAAATGCTGAAACCCACTGCCCTCCCTTAGAAATTCCACAAGAGAGTAAGAACACTTTATGACACAGAAATTTTAATATCTTAAATGAATAACTATCTACACACAACCCATCCTTTATAAGAAGGAAACAGTCCAGGGTCATAACAGTAAATAGATATATCCCTCTATAGGAGAACACCGAGCAGCACCTCTCCAAAGAGTGCCAAAATGACAAATATTATGTTGTTTTGTAACATCTGGGCCACTTTCCTGTGTTTTATTACAGTGCCCACCATTGTTGGAGTTCCTTCAGGGTGGTCAACTCCAATGTCTTAGAATTATGGCATTCTTATTTGGTCTATGGGAAAATAAATGTAGTGAACACATAAACTTTGGGAAAAGTTTTTTCTACTATTTTCCAGCTTCTATAAAATCTATTAGTTACATGAAGCTTTTTCCCAAATATGAGGGAACTGACTCAGTATCCAATGTTAAATCTTGGTACTCAGAGGAAACCCAAAATCCTCAGTTGACAGGCTGACATACTGGTAAATATGATGAGTTCCAATGTGGCATCAATTCCAAGGCTCTGAGAGATGAGCAGGGACCAAGCAGGGGAAGTCTTGAGGCTGTTGCAGTGGCTAGAGTCAGAAAATTATCATAGGTGATTTCAGACCTGAGGATAAGTCATCAAAGTCCAAGGAAAGCACTAAAAACAATTTGAGAGGTGCCTGGTTGGCTCAGTCGGTGAAGCATGTGACTCTTGATCTCAGAGTTGTGAATTCAAGCCCCATGTTGGGTACAGAATTCACTTAAAAAAAATAAAATTATAGATAGATAGACAGATAAACAAGTAAACAAAAATTTGAGGAAGAAATGGTTTCTTTACCATAACTGGACAATTTCTCTGACAAACCAAGTTGATGTTTTCTGTTCAGCCTAAATTCGTGTGCTAATGCACACCAATGGAGAAAGAACAGAACAAAATAACATTTTTTTGAGCCTCTGTCATGTGCCAGACACTTTACTTCACAATAATCCAGTGTGAGAAAAATCATCACCCCCATTTCTGCCCATGAATCAGTTGAAGATTCTGAAGAGAAGTGATTTATCCATAGTCACAGAGCTTACAAATGGTGGATGCAAGATTCACACCTGGTGTCTCTGGTATCTAAAGCCAGGTACTTTTCACATGCCTACAACTGAGCTCAAGTGACATCTAATAAGGTGTCTTACAGTTGTTACCTGTTTTCAGGCAATAAGTACTAGGAAGATCCGTTTTTAATTAGGAAAAAACTGTTTTACAAATGATTTGCCATTCAGTTCCTTTAATAAGGGGCTCACCTGGAGTATCTTAATAAATGAAAAGAATTCATCTTTTGCATAAAGTACACATATTGGTATAAGCATGGGGCCTTTTTTTATGATGCATCACAAGTCTCCTCCTCCATCTATCCCCTCACGGTGCCCCCCATCAGCACCACTACCAACAACTTCCCAGCAGTAACAAGCATTTACCCAAGGCTGGGCCTCAGGGGAGCCACAGCACGAGGCATTTAACAGGTGAACATAACTGAAGAGGATGAGCTTGGTAATGACAGGGCAGGGTATATCTCCTCCACTTCAAGCTCCCCTCCGCTCTGGTGTTCTGACTCACCTTCCCCAGCCTCCCACTAGAAAGCTGTATGGCATCCATTTGTCAGTGTCAGGCACTCATTAAATAAAACATAAACATGATACTCCACAGGGCCTCAAACAAAACCATAATTTTAACAGCACTTAAAGGCCCTTGGTCGCCATTCTGTGACTCCCATCACCAGCCTGGTTCAGAAGCCTCATAACTTGTCCTCCCCACAAGTGACTTCACTACAAAGCAAGTTGTTTAGAATAGCAGATAACAACCTCCCTTGAAAGAAACTAGTGAAGCATTTTAGAAAATAGGGTCTACAGCAAATGTGTCACACAGCAACCTCTCAGGACTCGTTTCCTTCAGCATCACCCTAATGATGCTGCTCACAGTCTAAACGATGGGGAATGGTGCTCCCACACCCCCTAAGGGCTGTGATGCCCCAGTATTTTCTCTGCATCTGATGCAGGGAAAACTGAACAGATGACAGTGCCAAGGGACTTCCTCCTGGTTAATAGAGAGAATTTGAGATCACCTGGAGAGGTTCAGTCTATTGCAAAGACTCTTTGGGCAGTGATGTAACTTGAGAGATTGATCTGCCTTCAGGCAAGGCCTCTCCTAAACTACCCTAGATGAGACTCCAGCCTATTTGAAAGACCTCTTAAGAAAGGAGATTCTTAACTCTTCCCTCTGTGCAGGAAAGGGGAAAGAAATGGAAAGATAATTCATTTACATCTCAAGCATTTATCTGAGTCAAACAACTAATTGGCCAAATGAAACTGAATTCCATGATACTGGGTAAGTTATTCTTAGATCATTCATAATGAAAGTACCTTCCTACCTATTGCGTACACGTAGGATCTGAAAGAAGAAAATCCAACCAAATCATTTCCTTGATCAAAATTCTTCTATGATACTCCATAATCTAAGGAATTTCATGCAAAGGAGACTGAAGAGAGAAACCCTCTACTCCCATGCCAGGCATGCTTTCACTTAGGACTCTGCACTTATTGTCCCTGATGGCCTATGGCTCATGTCCTCACTTCCTGCAAGTCTATATGCAAATGTCACTTTCTCACTTAGACCTTCCATTACTACCTTATTTAAAATTGCAATTCCCCAACACACCACACACACACACACACACACACCCTATACTCCTTTCACACTTTTCTCTATAGACCTATCACCACCAAACATACTACATAACTTATCTTTTTTTATTGTCTATCTTCCCCTATCAGAATATAAGCTCTGTGAGGGAAAATATATTGGTCCATTTTGCTCACTGTTTTATATCCCTAGTTATTAAAACAGAGCCTAGTACATAGTAGGTATTCATCATATGACTGGTAATAGAACTGAATGAATATATAGCTTCCTTAAGACTTAGACTCTTATATAAGCTTACAGATCATTACCTTTCTCAAACAGGACATGTACTAATGAATATGTAATAGCTATCCCTAGGTAGGATTTTAAATCTCCTTAAGACTCTGGAATGAGGATTTTCAGCTGTGATCCCAGGACCCTTGGCACTCCTCTGAGATATGTCCTCTCCCAGCCCCTAACCCCTCTCACAGAGCCACAAGAAGGAAGACTGAAAAACAGGGCTTCTGGCTTCTCAACCCCTGCTTCAACCAACATAGCTCTTCTATCATCTTTCTCATACACTGTGGTTTTCTGTAAGATGTTAGTGATCAGGAAACTGTCCCATTGCTAAAAACAGGAAAAAAAATCTAGCCTGGACCATGAGACAGAAAAGCATGAAAAAACACCAAATAGTCTCACAGAAACACAAGCTTAGTTCATTCAACAAATATTTATAGAACATCCAGTGTATTCCCAGGTTTGCTGGACACTAGGAATACATTGGAAAGCAAGATATAGTCAAACTCACACTTAACCGAGTTCACACAACAAATCATTATAGTATCCTAGGAAACTCTGGAAAATCAAAGGAGAATTGAGGAAGGATGTCAGGGAGATCTTAAGGATAGTTGTTAGTCAGGTGAAGCATAAGAAGACCAACCTTCATGAAGGGAAGGAGACAAAAATAGTTACAAATAGAGAAGAGGGAGGCAAACCATAATAGACTCTTGAATACAGAGAACAAACTGAGAGTGGATGGAGGGGTGGTAGAGAGGGGAAAATGGGTGATGGGCATTGGAGGAGGACACTTGTTGGGATGACCACTGGGTGTTGTATGTAAGCCAGTTTGACAATACATCATATTCATTTTAAAAAGTCAAATTGCTGGGGCGCCTGGGTGGCTCAGTCGATTAAGCGTCCGACTTCCGCTCAGGTCGTGATCTCACGGTTAGTGGATTCGAGCCCTGAGTCGAGCTCTGTGCTGACAGCTAACTCAGAGCCTGGAGCCTGTCTTTGGATTCTGTGACTCCCTCTCTCTCTGACCCTCCCCTGCTCACACTATCTCTATCTCTCTCTCAAAAATAAATAAAACGTTAAAAACATTTTTAAAAAGTCAAATTGCTGAACATATAGAAACCCAAGACAAAGAAGTCAGGACTCTATATTTCCTCCTACAGCTAAATTAAATTAATGGCCTGTCTTCATATTATTATCCCCTTTTATCAGTTTTAGACACATGCAGATATACACTAAGTGCTTTCTGGTTCTGTTTTACTATTTATTTTAGACACCCTAACTTGTTAATTTCTAATAAATAAATTTGATGTCAAATAAATATCAAGCAATAGTAAAAGACGAAAAAAAAAAGATAAAGAAAGAAAGAAAGGATTGAAAATTAGTTGATGTGTAAAGTCCCTCACAAACAGAAAAAAAATATAGATCTAGGTTTTTCTACTTGTCCTACAGCCAGGTAACAGAAATCATTTGTTTCAACTAATATTGCTGAGAGAGGGCAAGATGGCGGAGAAGTAAGGAGCTCCGTACTTGCACTCGCGCCCATACATCACACAGAAAAGATCTGAAGCCATTGGAAACCTTACAAAACCTGAGAGATTGGGAAAAAAGACGCAGAATCCACTGAGAGAGCCTTCTAACGTGAGTGCGAACCAGGGAAGATAAAATTGGGCCGGGATCGGAGACTCCAGGGTGGGAGGCAATCCCCCTCTACCCTCTACGGGGAGTGAGAGGAGAAAAGGAGCGAGTCCGAAACAGAAAAACCTCCGC
>NW_024080963.1:1773276-1966477 GCF_003009895.1 Hyaena hyaena | reverse complement strand
AAAAATGGCAAAATACAAGGACAAAGAGAGAATTTTGAAAGCAGCTAGGGAGAAAAGGGCCCTCACATACAAAGGGAAACCTATCAGAGTGGTGACAGACCTATCTACTGAAACGTGGCAGGCCAGAAAGGAATGGCAGGAGATCTTCAATGTGATGAACAGTAAAAATATGCAGCCAAGAATCCTCTATCCAGCAAGCCTGTCATTCAAAATAGAAGGAGAGATAAAAACCTTTCCAAATAAACAGAAATTGAAGGAATTTGTCACCACGAAGCCAGCCCTACAAGAAATCCTGAGGGGGATGCTCTGAAGGAAAGGTTGCAAGGAACAAAGATTCCAGAGACACCACCACAAACATGAACCCTACAAAAGATACAAAGACTCAACTAATATTGCTGAATATGGAATATTTTGGCCACTTCATTTGATTTTTAATAATATATTTGGCAGAGCATGATGATCAGTAAGTCCCAAGGGGTGTTTTAAATTAATTGATGTTTTCTTCCATATATGAGAGACATTTATTGCATTGTCCAACTTCAATTTCAACAATTTCATTTTACTATGCTAAATACCATATATGAAATAACCTTAAAATAAGCTATGGAATCAGAAACTTTATTGTTCATCCTTAGTATCATTTGTTTTTACATTTAAGACATTCTCCCACATTTAACATATTGAGCAAGGAAGCAGAGCTCTCTAAATCTGTTAAATTTGGAACTAGGAAAAATTTCAAGACATTTTACTCCTCCCTGCTTTCAAATCATGATGAACATATCAGCCAGGAATTTGTTCACTGTCATCAACTACCAAACTGTCAAAAGTTAACAGGTTAGTGCAATAATAATGAGGGGGATTCTGAAGTAAATGCACTTGGAGAATATCTGTGTTGAGCTTTTGATGTGTATAAATTTCATTACATTCATGGTGCCCAAGAAGTTGGTCTCTCCCCAGGGGGATCAAAGAAAATGACTTAGCATCAAAGGAATAAAGTTAGTAGCAATATTCCTAAACATAACTATTGGGGTATCCTTAATCTTAAGAGGAAATGAAAAGAAAGTGAAATAAATGAAAGCAGATATTCTTAAATTATGAAATATGTATTGGATTTAATCTACAGTTCTGACACTGGCTGTGTGACAGTAGATAGATTGCTTGAGTGTTTTGACACTGTTTTGTCATTTATCAACTGAAGGTAATAACACCTATCAGATTGGAGACAACTCAAATTTTTATCAACTGAAGAATGGATAAACAAAATGTGGTATATCCATACAATGGAATATTATTCAGCATTAATAAGGAATAAAACACTAATACATGCTACAAGAGGGATGAACCTTGAAAACACAGTCACAAAAGACGACATATTGAATGGTTCCATTTATATGAAATGTCCAGAAAAGGCAAGTCTATAGTGGCAGAAAGTAGATTAATGGTGGTCTAAGGCTGGGGGTGGGAGGATGGTGAAGTGACGGCTAAGGGGCACATGAATATGGAGGGATGATGAAAACATTCTAAAATTGACAGTGGTGACAGTTTCACAACTCCATAAACATTCTAAAAACCACTGAACTGAATACTTTAAGAGGATGAATTGCATAGTATTTGAAGTATATCTCAATAAAGCTGTGATTTAAAAATAATACTTTTCAGGTTTATTGTGAGGATTAAATAATATAAGACATATGAAAGATCTTCACTAAAAATATCCAATATTAATATCAGCCATATAGTAACACTGAAATTCTCCTTGAAAAAGATGTTTTCAATGCCACCCTGTCAATCCACTGATACCAAAAACAAGCCTAAAACTACCAAAGTGGCCACGATCCGCCACATGCTCTTACATTAGCACGTGTACCCCATATGGAGCCTGGCCCCGTGGCTCAGTCGTGTGGCAGGAGTCCATCCGTCTCGCTAAGATTCCATCTCCATTGCTGAAAACTGGGTCAGCACTCACTTTAGACGTTGTCAAACTTCTAACAGTCTCACTCCTTGATATCCTACTCTGAACAAATGCCAATAAAGCAGACAAGGATAAGCATTCTGGAAGGTGTTTGGATACAGGAAACCTACTTAAAAACAGAGAGTGGCAGGTGTACATAAAGCAGGAAAGTTGGAGACAAATTTTTCTCATGTGACATAACCACGTTGATTCCCATTCCGACACAATTTTTCCTTGCAGTCGGAGTGCATCTTGGTGAACACAGCTTTCTCTTGTTTCATTTAACAACTGCTGTTAAAATTTTAGTGACAGAATGAGAAAGCCATTTAATGGAGATTGCCAAATGTCTGATTAGATGATGGTGGAAATCAAAGGAGGGGAATCCAACTGCTAAATATAATAAGCTCAGGCATAAAATCATTGATGAAAAAAGAAAATGGCACCCTTGCTTTTTTTTAATGGGGTACGTGGATTAGATATTTTCTACAATTCTCCATTAAGTCCATTAAGTCTAGTCATTGACTAACTGAATTTCAATTCTACATTGATTTTACATCTGATCAAGCCAAGACCCGGAATTACTGCAAACTCACTGTAGCTAAAAAGAAACAAAAATGAAACATGTCTTTCTAAACTTAAAAAAAAGTAAAAACCATAAAAGACAAATATAAGTAAATTTGATTACCTGAAAGTTTGACATTTTTTTAATGTTCATTTATTTTTGAGAGAGAGACAGAAACATAATGAGTGGGGAGGGGCAGAGAGATGAAGACACAGAATCTGAAGTAGGCTCCAGGCTCTGAACTGTCAGCACAGAGCCTGACATGGAGCTCACATTCATGAGCTATGAGATCATGACCTGAGCCAAAGTCAGACACTTAACTGACTGAGTCACCCAGCATCCCCATTTTACCTGAAAATTTTTAAATACATTAAACAAAAGGCATTTAAACAAAATTCAAAGACAAAAACCAGATTGTGAAAGATATTTTTAAAAAAATATGAAAGACAAAGTATTT
Organism: Hyaena hyaena; assembly: GCF_003009895.1. NCBI lineage: Eukaryota > Metazoa > Chordata > Mammalia > Carnivora > Hyaenidae > Hyaena > Hyaena hyaena. The sequence continues at coordinate 1,963,507 of NW_024080963.1, read as the reverse complement.
GTATCCAGAATATAGGAAGAAGTTCTACAAATTAATAAGAAAAAGACAATCAAATAGGAAAATAAAGGATACAAATAAACAATTCATTGAACAAGAAATACAAACGGACAAGAACCATATGACAATATGTTCACTCCTACTAATAACCAGGGAAATACAAGTTAAATCACTAATGATATTTTGCACCAATCAGGGAAGAAGTGTTCACATTTGAAAATTGGCAAGGTTTTTTAAAGAAAGGGATCTATTCACTAGTGTTGGCTATGTAAATTAGAACGTTCACTTTACACCACCTGTTAAAATAAAAAAATGTCCATATGCATGACCCAGCTTTTAAACTTCTAGATATCACTTTTTTAATAAATAAAAATTTAAAAATTTAAACCACACTAGGCATATGCAAAGATGTTCATTGCAGTAGAAATCATGGAATTGTTAAACAAAATGTTGTATATTCAAGAGGTAAAATATTGTATAGTGGATAAAATGAATAAACTAAAGTATGAGTATGTGCATACGTACACATAGCCATAGACAGTTTTGTTTAAAAGTAATTTGCATAGGGACACTGGGTGACTCAGTTGGTTAAGCATTTGACTTCGGCTCAGGTCATGATACCATAGTTCAAGGGTCTGAATCACACGTGGGGCTCTCTGCTGTCAGCACAGAGCCCACTTAGGATCTCTGTCTCCCTCTCTTTCTTCCCTTCCCCTGCTCTTGCACTCACTCTTTCTCAGAAGTAAATAAGCATTCTAAAAGAATAAAAAATAAATAAATAAAAATAAATGTAATTTGTATGAAAATACATGAAATATAATGAAAATGTGTTTTTATATTAAAAAACAATACTGTACATTTCATAGAAATACATATATATGTATGTTAGTGCAATAAACAATCATCTGGAAGAAGAAGAATAAACCAGTTCATGACTATGAATACCATTTAAAAGGCAGCACTCAAAAAAGGGAATGCTGCTAACAAAAGAGAGGGCAAGATCTGGATGGTAGTTTAAGAGAACTTAAGCTCTATCTAAAATGTTTTTAAAAAAAAACACAAAAAAAGGGCACCTGAGGGGCTCAGTCAGTTAGGCATCAACTCTTGATTTCGGCTCAGGTCATGATCTCAAAATTCCTGAGATTGAGCCCTGCCTTGGACTCTGAGCTATCAACCTGCTTGGGATTCTCTATCTCCCTCTCTTTCTGCCCCTCCCTCCCTTTCTCTTTCTCTCTCTCTCTCTCAAAATAAATAAGCAAACATTTTTAAAAAGAATAAAAAACACAAAAGGAAAATGTAGTCGTATGTTACTTGTATATTTTTTTAAAGTATATGCTCAAATAAAACCTGAGAAGTCTATCAAAACATTCAAGTGGCTTGCTTGAAGATAAGTATATTGAGGATTGGTATTTTTACATATATGGGGAGGGGTGAGTAGGAGTGTGTGTATGTGTGTATGCATTCGTAGATGTTTTTTCCAAACTCCCCATGTTAAAAAAAATTGGAAAATGTGACTACTATATTTTGATATTCAGTCATCTGGAATGGCAAGCCCAACCATAAGAGTGACCTGAATTTCAGTGTGGTAAAAGCACCTTATATATTATATAGAAGGGATAACCTACTAACTAATCCACTATTATCCATTATACTAAACATTAGATTAAAATCTTCATTAAGCTTACGCTTTCACCTTGGAGATCAAAGAGAAGACCTTTGAAGAAATGAGCAGAGCAAGTAGATTTCTGTGATTAAATATTACTACATAATTTGTCTTAAGCACTTTTCCTTTTTAAAATGTCAACATAATTATATGATAAATATTACCTTAATAAGCCCTAGAAATTCAGATTTTAATTATAGAAACTTAGGAAACATGAGCTTCTAGCCTCACATCATTTAACTCTGGCCCCATGGAATTTGCAGGCTACGCCAGAATCCTTCATTACCTGGTTACACACTAGTGGACAATATGACATTTTGCTCGGAAATGATATAGGATAATATGATGGAAAATAACTGCACTTTTTCTATTGTGCTTCTCCTGTAAGGCTATAAATAAGTTGAATTGTGCTCCCTTGATTTATGTTTATGACTATTATTATGATGATTTATTTTGGGTTGAGTGCTGACAGTGTGCTGAGTGCTATACCAGACTCATAAGAAGAAATGGTTATGCCCCAGAGGCTTACATACCAAGACAAACAATTCAGCCATAAAATACACCAGCTAAGAGATGCTTAATCTCAACAGTGCAATACTTCTTAAGAGTTTATATGTAGGTGGAGAAAATCTCCTCCACCTGGAGAAAGAAGGTTAACACTCTTTGAAAGACTTTGAGGACCAGTTTTCAATAGAGATTTCATATAGGCGTAAAGAAACATCAAAGTGCATGCTCTTAGCCATAGCAAAATGGATGGTTGATTGAAGGTTCCCCAGTAAACAGTTTCACGTTTTGAGTTAGATATAGGGGATATAAGATTGCCCTTTAAGGGCTTCAGTCTGCTAGGCATACTTAACTGTATTATTCTAGGTAGATTCAATGTGTTACTTTTATATTACAACCACCTTAAATCTGTTCTGAAATAATATTGGTTATGGACATCTAACTATCTAGGCCAGTGTTTCAAAATGTATAATTTAAAAAACACTAGTTTTTGGAGGTTGTTTTTAGCTATGACAAAATGAAAAAAAAAAAATCTGAGGACAAATAAACATGAGAAATCCTAGACTGAACAAAGTCAAACAAGTATCTCTATTGCAAGAATTCTCAGAGTCATCAATCAGGCCATGAAAATGGTGAATCTCTGAATATGACTGCAAAATAATTTTCAGTAGAGCACTTCACAGGACTAGTACTCTGGGAAATACACACTGAGAAACATCAAGGTTGGGAGAAGACAGAACAAAAGAATAAATTAAACCCCAATTTGTTTTAACCATCATGGTTAAAACATGTTTTCTGACTTGAGAGTTCAAAGGACATAATGTGTCCCGAGCCTCTTCCAGCCGAGCTGAGCAAGGCACAGTCATCCCCAGGACATTTCAGGCATGGTTGGAAAGATAACAAGAGTAGCGTGAGGCAACAATAAACAAGTCTACACTTTTGTGGTAGACAGCCTCCAAGATGGTCCCCAATGATCGCTACCTCTCTGAATTCTTGCCCTATTCCACAGTGAATAGGGCTGACTTTTGGAATATAATAGGATAGGATATTATGGAAATAATAGTGTGACCTCCAAGGCTAGGCTGTAAAAGACATTACAGCTTCTACCCTTGTTTTGGACTACTTGCTCTGGGGAAGCCAGCTACCATATTGTGAGAACATTTAGCAGCCCTATGAAGAAACCTATGTGTGAAGAACAGAGTCCTGCCTGCAGCGATCTCAGACAGTCATCTTGGAAGCACCAAGTCAAGCTTTCAGAAAACTGCAATCTCAGCTAACATCTTGACTACAACCTCATGAGAGACCCTGCACCAGCTAAACTGCTCCCAAATTCCTGACCCATAAAAACTGTGTGAGATAACAAATGTTTATTGTTTTAAGCCACCTCAGTTTGTGGGTGACTTGTTACACAGCAATAGATAACTAGCACAACAGTCTAGATTTTCCAGGTTTTCAAGTACTCTTTTCTGCTGTTCATCCTAATTTGTCCTAATTTAGGGGTTCAAAACATTTGATCACAGAAAGAACTGCTTGCCGTGTTCACAGGATTGAAGTCACTGAATCTCAATCAGTACCAGAACCAAAAGAGCACTCAAATAAAAATCTGTATGGCACTCTTTGAGAATCTACCACTACCACTCAGTTCACTAAAAATTTCTATTTCCTAGATGGGGCAAGCTCACTTCATGATGAACTGATAAAATCACAGAAATAACGGCCGAGTCACTTTTGGAAAATTGGCCCACTGCCAGGTTATTGAGATTCAGAAAGTAACCTCTACCATCAGCAAAAATTGATATTGCCCAAGCTCCACTATGGGGTAAAACAGAAGGCTCAATCTCTTATGCTAACTGAATTGAGGGGGCAGAGGTGAATCCAGAGAGAATACACTCTCCCAATGTGTAACATTAGAAAGGGGCAACTAAAGAATGTCCAAGAATGAGGGCAAGATTGGAAATATGAGACACAATACAAAGGGCCCAAAGAGAGTTGTGTAAGATATGAAAACATGGTAAGGGGGCTTAAAACCAGAATAAGAACAGAGCAAGTGGGTCAAGAGGGGCATGCCCTACCATATTAGTAGGAACCCTATAGAACTTGGGAACTTGGGAAAGATGGTGACCCAGTCCAGATGCATGAAAACTCCCAGACCATACAGGAGAAGCAGACAGAAAGGAATAAACATCATGGATTGGGCAAGCTTCACAGAGCCACAAAGGAGCAGCATGTGTAAGAGGCTAAGAGCTGTGTGACAGGGTACACATCAGTAGGAAATCCAGCATTAGGAGAGGGCCCTGTCTGAGCTATGACCTCAGGTTCATACCCAAAACCAAGTGACAGGGAGAAGGTAGGGGGTGAGGGAAGGGAGGAAGACAGGGAGGGAGGGGAGAGGCAGAGAAGTATGTGGACTTTGTTCTCATTAAGGAAGTTTGGGAAACTTTTGCCAGCTGTCTAGCTGAGTATGGATTTCTGGGTAAAGAGGTAACCCATAAACAAATAACCTGGGCCATTTGAACCACAGGTCCAACTTGAACCATTTGGACCAACTCAGGAGTGTAAGGTCCTTGTGTGTGTATCAGTTTCATTTTAATGGAATGGTGGACTTTTCAGGAATTCTGCACAAATAGGTTGGAATTATTTTCTCCCATTGCACCAAGTCCAGAAATAATCCATGACCAATGATCCATTACAGCTGCCGGTAGAAATAAATTTACTTGAAACTTTGCAACAGGCTCAATACACAGTCTTCCCCATGGAAACGCACGTAGCGGTAATCAGTATTCCTCTCTGGCCCCAGACCTGGTGGATAATTAGAATTAAGCTTCAATGGATTAGCTGCCAGCAGGACAGTAGATAGTGAGTGGTATTTTACATCTCTACTTTTTCAGCAAATTTGGGCATGTGGGTTTATTTCCTTCTCCATGGAAAACAAAAAGTTATTTCCAATTAATTCAGGAGACCATCAAAATTACTGAAAATTGTACTGTTCCCCATGGTAGGGTGAATGAGGTACGGAGTGACTCGCCTCATTGTGTTAGAAATGCAAGGGTCACTCATATTACTTACAGAGCCCCTAGTTTACATTTTCCAATTAGGAGATAATCAGTGTGCCATTATGAGTAAAAATTGTTGGAATGACCTTTTGGCTGTAGATTTTAACCAGCAAATCTTTGGGGAAGGTTTGATTGAAAGCATGACAGGAGAAGAAGGCAAGTTATACTGATGATAAATAAGAACAATTATCACACTTATTATCTGATAAATAATTTATTGTGATTTGCCATTAATCCATCTCATGCCACCTCCTGAATAAAAATATACCCCAAAGACTGACTTCTTCAGCTTTTCCCACATCATGTCAGAAATTCTTATCTGAAAAGTACAAAGGAAGCATTTACCTGGAATATAAAGAGCTGTCACTGCATACTTGATCATTTTAATCAGTGCAGATAAATTATGCCCTTTATATAAGGGTAAATTAGTACTTCACTCTCAGCTTTAAAAAAAAAAGTGAGAAGCCATTTTGAGAAGCCATAGCTCAACAAGGAGTAAGTTTTCTTCTTGTATCTTATCTTCCATTCTTGTTAAAAGCCATCAGGGGTGCTGGGTGGCTCAGTTGGCTAAGCATCTGGCTTCTGCTCAGATCACGATCTCCCGATTCATGAGTTCAAGCCCCACGTCGGGCTCTGTGCTGACAGCTAGCTCAGAGCCTAGAGCCTGCTTCTGATTCTGTGTCTCCCTCCCCTACTCACGCTGCCTGCCTCTCTCTCTCTCTCTCTTTCTCTCTCTCTCTCAAGTAAATAAAACATTTAAAAAATTTAAAAAAAAATTTTTTTGAAGCCATCAGCCTATGCATTTTCAGTCAATACCTACAGCAATATTCCTAATTGCAAGAGTATACATACTATTATAATAGAATAATTAAATTCTCTACAATTCTCCAAAAATCCCATTGGTAAGGAGTGGTTGAATCTATAAAAATGATTCTAATGTTGGATATTAGGGATAAATGTTGTTTCCACTACTGTACTCTACTTGGTAATTCCAATAGGCATGTATGTATTATTGTTAATCTTGGTGCCAGATAAGTAATGTAGAACTTTGGGACATACAGAGTGTATTTCCCTAGTGACTTCACCTACTGATGTTTTGAAAAAAATTATATTAATACTACTTTTCCTTTCATGTCCTCAAATCTGACCCCATTGGTGTCTCTTATTCAAAATTGAAGTCTTAATTCTACTTTTTTTTTTTTGTAATTTGTTCCTTTACAAAAAAAAATTTTTTAAGAAAATTAAGTCAATTTCTTATTACTTACCTCTGATGTTAAACATATAACCATGATAAGATTCTTTTCCCCAGGCTTTTTTCTCTTGACATTTGTGGTCACTGCTTTACTATTATTTACTCAACCATCCTATCTATAAGCTTGGACTCATTTCACAGGATTCTAGGAACATTTTTTAATCAATAGAACACTGATATTGGGCAGAAATCCATGTATCATTACCAGAAATTATCAATTGGTATTACCTGTTCTGGTCTTCCCTACTGCAGAACTGAGTTATAGACCTGAGCCAAGAGGTTCTCTCTTCTGCCTTCAGGTATCTGAAAGAGATTAAAATATTTTTTAAAGTCTGTTGAGAATGTGATTATATAAACATTCAAGCAATTTGACACCCTCTGAGTCAGGAAGTTCTTCCTCATGGCTACCCTAATCCCTCCAGGTGCAACAGAAGCCCATTTTAAATTCAATTTGAGGACTGGGAGACTTATTGAACTCCTTTATTTCACAGACGAGGGAACAGTGGGAAAGTAGACACCACAGTGTTGCATTGTCAGTGCATCCTTAGCAATACCAGGATGGGGAAGGGAATTTTTGATAGTCATTCCTACCCACAGTCAGAAAGTCTTTTGCCTAGCATCATGTGATAAGCCAAGATCAACTTTATGAACCCCAGCCAGAAAAGTACTGAAAGACCCAGCCCCACATGCCTTACAGAGTAAAGCAATGAAATGGAGAATTTTGAGCACATTTCACAGTTATAATTATAATTTTAAACAACGGATAAATTTTAGATTACACTCAATTTAAGGACAAAACTACTTTTCTTAATTTCTAATATATCATACACGAGCCACAAAAACTCCCTCTATGTAGAACCACAGAAACTGTGTAAAGAAAGCTAGAAGGACCAGGAAGAAAAATGCAGGCAGCTTTCTCTTGCCTGACATGAGAAATAGATTTCACTAATGCAAATCGGGACAACTGAAGGTCTCGTGATAAAGCAGCATGCAGTATTTTAAAGCCACATCATGAAAATTCACAAAAGGAAAATTTTTTCTCTCTCATGTTTCTCTTGTGCGTATGTGTGCATGTGTGTGTGGTGTGTGTCTCAGACCCCACAAATGCTGATAAAAAAAAATAAATGGCATAAGAAAAGGAGTATTCTGCTCCCCTCTAATCAAAATTAATATGTGTTTCTCACAGGTGTGTCCCTCTTTTTGGAAGTGTGTCCCTCGCTTTGAAAACTGATAATCCAACTCTACCCATATAGAAGCTCTCAGGAAAATTAGGTAGATGGTATTTGATTTACAAATGGCTAACAGAATGCTTACGGGCAGATCCTTCTGTTTTACCCAATTTCAGAAATGGCCCTTCTGTGAAGACGCTCATGATAGAACATTCCAGCACTCCCTACCAAGCAGAACAAAGCTCACATTTCACACAATTCCAGATATCCTCAGGCCTCCTAAGTTACCACCTGTGGTCTGGTTCTAAGCAAACAGAAACCTAAAAGAGGAGACAAATCATCAGCAAGTCTCATAGGTGCCTATCCACAAATACTAGGAGCCAAGGGAAATAACCAGGAAGGTCTTGAAGTGATGCTGCCAGAAAGGGAATTATGATCTGGTTGGCATCGGGGAACCTGTTAGGATAAATCAAATGACTGAAATGTCAATACTGAGGAATGCAATCTGTGAAGAAAGGACAAAGAGGTGGGGAAGGGAGGGCTTGCACTATAGATCAAAAAGGGTTGGACTTGCAGTGAAATACAGATGGATGATAAAGAAAGTAGCAACGCTGAACTTTATGAGTTACGGTAAAAGAAATATATGAAATAAAGGGGAATTAGCAGTGGGGGTCCTCTGTGCACTACTAAATCAGGATGCACTCACTGATAAATTACTATAGAGGGAAAAAAACAGATATCTATGTGCCCCTAAATAAATAAAATGTAGCACACAGCATAAATCTTGGCATAGATGTCTCACCTCTCCCTGCTGCTATCTACTAAAATGCTCCACCGTTCTTCCCCTCCTTTCCCTTTCCTTCCTTCTGACTCCTGAACAAGTGTGGGCACTGAGACCTCTGTTTAACTTCTTGCCTTTGTATTAATGACGACATTCTTGGTTTCAGTCCTGCGGGTCCCCGGGCAGACTTTGACCACTCTGAGGTTTAAAGCCACAGTATAGATAAGGCAAACATAGGTAAAATGTTAAATGACAGGATCACAAAACTCTGCTACTCTAGATTTCAATTACGGAGACATTTCTTAAGGGATAATAAAAAGAGCAAAATACAGGTCATCCGGGAATTTTTAGAGTTGCGTTGCTATTAGTTGCTTGTTTCATAAAGTGGAAAGGGCAGCTAAAGGTGAGGCAATTTGGGCCTGCTCACAGCAAATAAGGAAGAAACAATCAGGAATCTTGAGGTGAAGGGCACTTGGGAGCATGACCTGGTTCCATTTGCAATGCTGAGAGGAGTCTTATTTGTGCAACTTCTCACAGACACACAAAATAGGAAAAAGGTAAAGCCATAAGAGAGAATTCTACCCTGAAAGTTAAAACTCACAAGGGGAAAATCTGTGAAGCAAAATTACACTGTGAAATGTCATTCTCTAAAGGGCTTAAACAAGAAGTGTGATAAATGTTATTACTCTGCAGCACCATAAGGGTGTTGAGGGCTCAATCACTGCTCTGATTTTGCCCAACAAGTGCAAGAAGGCAGTTATAGGAAAACAGACTCTGTTTCAAAGTGCTTTCTGCCTAAGGGCTGCAGGGAGACAGGCAAAATGGAAAAACCACTAATACAACCATCAAGCTCATAAATAACTTTGGACCATCACTGTCTAGTTGCCCTCTTGGGTTTAAAGGCACCATGAGGTCAGAGTAAGCAAGGAATGAATAAAGTTAAAGGTCAGAAAGGTCCAGAAAAAAATCCACTCAAGAACCAAAAGAAAGCCAGCCAAAACCAATTTTCTTAAAGATCTCAGCAAAACAGTTGCAAGAAACCCCCTAATGTCACTTCAAGATCAGGCAAGTGTGTCTAAGACTAGAGAACAGCTGCACTTCTAATCTGGGATGCAGATAAAAGAGTATCTAAACAGTTAGAAATTAACACCCATGGGGATAGTGCTCAGATATGTGATCACAGGAACTTTACAAAATGTGTGTGCACATGTGTGCATATCAATGTGTGTGTGTGTGCACGTGCGCACGTGCCACATCATGTCATCATGGACTGTAGCTGCAGTGAAAAAGAAACAGATTTTTATGAACTAAAAATGCTATTTGAAGTATTTTTTCATACTTCAATTCAAGTTTTCAATGGATGGGCATTAAGGCTGTATTTATACAAGTTGTGATCAAGCCTTCCCTGGCTACGGCCACTGTCATGCGGTTTTCCAAGAAGGTCCATAAATTAAGAGAAGGATTTGAAGGCACCGTGAAAGAGAAGGGCAGAAAGGGTCAAGAATCCAAGAAGGAGTTTTTTGGGGTGCCCAGGTGGCTCAGTCGTTTGGGCATCTCACTTCAGTTCAAGTCATGATCTCAAGGCTCGTGGGTTTGAGCCTTGTGTCAGGCTCTGTGCTACAGCTCAGAGCCAGAGCCTTTTTTGGTTCTGTGTCTCCTGGTCTCTCTGCCCCTCCTCTGCTCATTCTCTCTCTCTCTCCTTCTCTCTCTCTCTCTCTCTCTCTCCTTTCTCTCTCAAAAATGAATACACATTTAAATTTTTTTTAAAAAGGAGTTTTTCCCCAAAACCCTCCTTATATATTTCAACAACTGGCTATGAACAAGGTGTGTTCTTTCCCAGTGCACAAGGCTACCTCTCAGCTCTTTAGTGAATCAGAGCTGCCACCAAAAGCAAGATGGAAGACTCTGAACTCAGCTTTGGGCTTCCCCAGCAGGGATGCCCAAAGTCACCCTCACAGATGTATACAGACTGAAAGGGAAAGGTGCCGATGACATACTAATTTTTTAAAAGAAAGTTATAGGATAATATGTGTAGTCTGATCCTATTTTTATTAAAATGCATACATTAAACATATATATATATTTCATGAGCATAGAAAAACTAAAACAATACACAAAAATCTTTAATGGTATTTATTCTTGAGTGAAAAGATTAGAGGGAGGACTTTTATTTTGACTTGATTGATTTCTACATTGTTTCAATTTTTATAATAATTGGGTCTCATTTTTATAGCTTTAGAAAGGAACTTTAATATTCCCAAAGTTCAACCTTGAGGCCTCCTAGCTGCCTTCTATGACTGCTCCTTAAAATAAAGTAACACTTGTCTAGTCAACTTACCTGAGATCTCTTAGGATCAAGAATTTACCTTCCCTCTGAAAGATAGAAAGATGAGGCTGATGCCCCAGGTTAAGGAGACAAGAAAGACACAGGACAACCACATACGCTGTATGTGCCTGGTCTGGATCTGGACCAAAGAAACATAATTTTGTTGTTTTGTTATAAAGGCCCTACTAATACAACTGACAAAATTTGAATGAAGTGCAGATTTAGTAGTACAGTCAGTTTAATTTCTTAACTTTGACTACTGTCCTCTGGGTACATAAGAAACTATCCTTATAATACTCACTGAATATATAAGCATAAAGAGGCATTTATCTTCTATTCACACTCAAGTGGGTCGGAAAAAACATAGATACAGATACACACACACAAAGAGAAAGAAAGAGAAAGCAAATGAGGCAAGATGTTAACATTTGGGCTATCTGGGTAGAATTTATACAGGAATCCTTTGTAATATTCTTGAAACTTTTCTTTAAATCTTAAATTATTTCAAAATAAGGTGTTTGGGTTTTTTTAACCCCATAAAGAAGGGAGGGAGGGAGAAAGGAAGGAAGGAAACATGTTCTTGTCTTTGCTTACAAAGGGCTCTGGTCCTCCCTGTTCTGTTTAATTGGTTTTATTCATTTACATAGTTTGATCTTATCAGTGAAAGCTGATATAGTATCCAAAGGAAAAGTGAAATAAATGAAACTAGTTTAGCTAATAAATACCTCAATATTTCACAAGCAAATATTGATAGTAAGTGTGATCAACCTGACTTACTAATCAGTCAGAAAATGCAGGGGATTTGGACAAAGTCAGAATAAGTCAGTGGTAGGACTGGAAATAGAAACCAAGTTTCCTAGCAGCTCATTCAGTATGATTTTTTAAGCCAGGGTTTTGTGATGTGGCAGTGATTCTACAGTGGAAAATTGCCCCTGGGAAGCTACGAGAGTTCATCAAAGACAGAGGGTCAGAGTCTTCCATCTGCTATGGTGAGGCACTGGTCATATTGCCATGCACCCCATAAATCACAAATAATAATATCCCGAGGCATTCTCTCCTGTATTAAAAGATAAGAACTCTGTTTTTGTTTCCAGAACCATTGCTCTCTTTCCCTGCTTCACATGGCTCATGTAATTCAGAAGATAGACTTCATTCAAAGAATGAAAAATAGGTGAGTCTGAATCCTGGTGCCTCTCTCCATCAATTCAGCAAGCTGCAGAACGTTATCTGCCTTGTAAGTAGCTTGGCTCCCTCTAACAAGATGAATTTCTTTTCTAAAACAGGTTTGTACTTAGGGTGTCACCACCAGCAGTGTTAGTGCCACTCTGAGAAAAGGATGCATTGCTATAAGAAGCCCAAATATGGACCTTCATAGAGTGCACGTAGACCTCATCTTTGGAGAAAAAGAGATACATAGTACTCACAAACAACAAGCCTTAGCAACATATGATAAGGAAGCATTCTCCGGGAATCCTGGCAGACGCAGGGAGGCAGGACTCCAAAGTCATCAACAAACTAGAAATGGCTCCAGAGGCTTTCTGCAGGCAGCATTCGCATGGACTAAAACCTTTTTGGTCCAAGTGTAGTCCATACACCAGCAACCTCAGCACCACCAGGGGGCTTGTTGGAAATGCAGAATCTTGGGCCCCTTCATGGATATGTTGAATCAGTATCTGCATTTTAGCAAGATCTCCAGGAGATTTTGCTGCACACTGAAGTTTAAGAAACACTGGGCTAGAGGAAATTATGCAATAGAGAGCTTAAGTCTAGGAGAGGCAGAAGGAAAACTATGCACATTCGTGCGCGCGCGCGCGCGCACACACACACACACACACACACACACACACACTGCTCAGAGGCAAATAGGACCACAAAAGACCCCTGTTCCGGTCTGAACTACCCACACACCAGCATCCAACACTCTGCCACTTCATCCCTCCATTCCCCCTATATTCACCCCTCCTTCCCATGGGCCATGGATCCATGACCTGTGTTCACCCTAGTGAAGGTGAAGTGAAGGGCAGATGCTAAGCAGCCTCATGGACTGTTATCTGAGAAAGATGATCATATGGCTTATATCTTTCATTCTATTAATGTGGATGAATCATATTTATTGATTTGCATATGTTGAACTATCCTTGCATCCCTCAGTTGAATCCCACTTCATCATGGTGTATGATTCTTTTAAGGTGCTGTTGATACAGCTTGCTAGAGTTTTGTTAAGAATTTTTGCAACTACACTCATCGGGGATATTTCTTTTTTTACAGTCTGACTGCATTATTTTTTAAATATAATTTATTGTCAAGTTAACTAACATACAGTGTATACAGTGTGCTCTTGACTTCAGGAGTAGATTCTCATGATTCATCGCTTACATACAATACCGCGTGCCCCTCCCAACAGGTGCCCTCCTCAATGCCTGTCACCCATTTCCCCTTCTCCCCACCCCCCATCCACCCTCAGTTTGTTCTCTGTATTTAAGAGTCTCTTATGGTTTGCCTCCCTCTCTGTTTGAAACTATTTTTTCCCTTCCCTTCCCCCATGGTCTTCTGTTAAGTTTCTCAAGTTCCACATACTGACTGCACTATTTTTAATTGTGTGGAAGTCTAAAGGGAATAATTTCTATTTATTGAGTGACTATTATGTACCAGTTCATGTCTCAAGTACTGTACATATATCATCTCATTTAATGCTTAAAACAATCCATAAGGATTGTTACCTCTATTATATTAATTAAAAAACTAATTACCTCTATTATGTTAATTTAAAAAGTGAGGCTTTGCCCAATATCACACAGCAAGAAAATGAGCTAGGATCTCACTCTAGGTTTCAAATTCTGTGTTCTTTCTCCTATACCAAAACTACACAGAAACTCAGAGTTTTAATCTTATTTCTTAAAGAAAAAAAAAGCCAATTCTATATGACTCCACTTCCACAGGAAATAGATTCCATTCAGGCCAGGATATCTAGTTTCAGCCAGGCTAGAAACTGTTCATGAGCTGTTATTGGAGTTGGGAAGGAAATTTATGAAATGTGATGGAATCATTGTCTGACAGCCTTCTAAGGGTTTCTAGAGGTCATCTGGGCTAAACACATCCCAGACCATGTATTTCCCTTAGAGCACTGGCTTGAATGGGAACATGAGGGAGAAATTCACTTCCATAAAAATCTACCCTATTTCGTTGAAACATTCCACCCTCAAATGAAGCCAGAATAAGCTCCAGTCCTTCCTTGGAGGCCACACAAAATAACCCCAAATCCTTCTCTTCAACAGCCTTTCAAGAACTGAGGACAAAATATAGGCTACACACAAAAGCGAAGTTTCTCCCTTGTCATTAAATAGGCTTGGTCTTTGATATTTTCCTTATGTGACATGACTTTCAATCTCTTCTTCCATCCTGGTTCCTGCCCCAGGCACACACCAGCCTGCCCATGTCCCACTTTACAGGGAGCACCCAACACCCGTTTCACAATTATGTTTGTAGTGTGACCAAGGCAGAGTCATTTTCTCCCTCGGCTTTCCCCACCTCTCTCGCGGCATCCAGATTTTTACCCTAGGCCCTCACACATACGCCGATCCAAAATGTAATTTATCTACCGAAGGGCGAAGCTACTGATAACTACACAAATGCATTAACTCTCTGAAGTGTTTCACCAACCCACTCACCCACCTGCCTCCGAAGTGGCAATGTGATCAATCAAGTCAGTTTCATGTTCCACAGCCCACACAGTACAGGGAAAAAATTAATGACACTGACTGTTCTTGCTAGAGAATCAACTCAACTAGACAGCAGCCTTCACAACAGAAAACTTCACTTTTACTCATCCTGTAAGAAAGAAAAGGAGCATGTTATATACATATACAATATGGGGTTTTTTTACTTCAAATACATGTGAAGTAACAAGCCATTTGTCCAAAGGCCATAGCAGGGCTTATGCTCTACTGACCTAAGTGAAAACTAGGATTCCTCTTATCACTCAGTGCTCAAGCATTTCACAGACACCAAAGGCAGTGAAGTCAAAAGTATTTGATTTAGAGTCTAAACTCAGCCTCTGTGGTTTGCAGATGGGTCTTCCAAACCAACGCAGTGTGAATGGATGCACTACAAGGGCAGGAAAGGCCCCTCCACACCATCCATCATAGGCTCCCAGCAGCTCCGCTTCATTTCCTGACCACCAGACCTGGAGACTAAAGGCTGGCTACATTTCTCTCTCGCGCGCGCGCGCGCTCTCGCTCTCGCTCTCTCTGCCTGCTCCTCATTCTTGTTTCAAGAGAAGCTCAGCGGTCAGCCTCTCCATTGCAAAACTCACATCCATCCCTTGCACAGAAGAAACCGTAAGGTGTTAAGACCCAATCAAGTCAGCTTTACACACCATTGCCAGACGATTCCCCTTGCCCTCACCATCTTCAGAAGGAAAGAGCCCCTCGATACCTCCTCATTTCTCTCTACCTCCTCAGACCTCCTCAAACACTGATGTCCTAAATTAGATTTCCCTCCACCGGCATTATTTATGCAGAAACAGCACCGAATGATTTGGAATTTGGACTGTGGGGAACTTAGATAAGACCAGTGGTTTTCCCCCTGTCTTCCACAGAGACCTAGAATGTCAGGAGGCAAAGGGAAGGGCCACAGATGGACTCCAAACACCTCTCACACTTCTCACTTTTACATTTAGGAGTTCTATGTCAGATTTTTCTTTAATAGAAATACTCTCTCACTCAAAAGGAAGGAAAAAAGCAACATTACCACAGGGATACATTTCCTTTCCTCACACATCACCCTATGACCATGAAACACATACACAGAATGATGCGTGCCACCTCTACGCTGCCATGAAAGAAAGAGCTAAGAAAAGACTTTTTCTTGGACACTAAAACGCCACAAACAGGCAGGATGTTTACTGCTTCAGCTTCCCTAGTGCTTAGAATGGCAGAAAACCAGAGAACCTGGGATCATATGTCCAATACCTTCATTATTTCATTACATAAAAATGAAAACTCACAGAGGTTAATGGCTTGCTTTATTAACTTAGAAGCAAAGTCAATACTGCAATTTTTTTACACATAGTAGAGACTCCGTATTGAACAAATAAATGTTTACATAACTAATTTGCTCATATATACCCAATTCATTCTAGAAAAGAGTTCAGGTGACTTTCTAAGAGACATAAAACAGAAAAAGGATGGTATTTAATAGCAGCAAAAAAAAGAATGAGTGGGTACAACTCAAATTTTCCTTGTCTCGAACTCAACTCCAAAAATTTGTTCTCTGCTGCCTCAAGTAAGTACTCAAGACTGAAAATTTGCATTCATTGCACTTTCCTTGGCTGCTCTAAATTTTGAGTGGTGAACAATTTTCTACTTAGAACTTTAAATTGCTAGTGAGAAGCCAGTGAGGACTTGTAGTGAGGAGGTTTCTTGTGGGTAATGTATTTAGGTAGAGTCCGCCTTGATTTCGTGAAAATTTGTTTGCTCTTCTCTCAAGACCAGAGCCCTTCTACTTGCATTTGCTATAAGAAAATAGAATCAGGGATGTCTGGGTGGCTCAGCTGGTTGAGCATCTGACTTTGACTCAGGTCATGATCTCAGGATTTATAAATTCGAGTCCTGCATCAGGCTCGCTGCTTTCAGCGTGGAGCCTGCGTGGGATTCTCTCTCTGTCTCTCTCTGCCCTCTCCTGCTTCACATGTACTCTCTCTCTCTTAAGAATAAAATAAACACTTAAAAAAAGAAAAGAAAAGGGGGCACCTGGGTGGCTCAGTCGGTTAAGCCTCCGACTTCGGCTCAGGTCATGATCTCACGGTTCGTGGGTTCAAGCCCCGCATCAGGCTCTCTGCTGACAGCTAGCTCAGAGCCTGGAGCCTGTTTCAGATTCTGTGTCTTCCTCTCTCTCTGACCCTCCCCTGTTCATAGTGTCTCTCTCTCTCTCTCAGAAATAATTAAAAATATTTAAAAAAAAAAAAAAAGGAAAGAAAGAAAGAAAGAAAACAGAATTGGCCTGGAGAGCAGACCAAGCAGAGAGCCGAGTGGGCCCCGGGGTTGGCCTATATTGGTACTGGCCTGATCGCCATACACAGGTGCCTTACAGAGGCCACAGTAACACCCCTCCAAGGTATGCCAACACACCAGCAGCACTGGCTCATTGGGAGTTTGGTAGACAGGCAGAATCTCAGGACCCAGATCCACCAGATCAGAATCTGCATTTTCACAAGGCCTCCATGGGAGCTAAATGCACATTACAGTTTGAGAAATAATGGTCCCCAGCATCCTTAACCCTCAGATACAGATGCTCAAAATGCAGCCATAGACTCATGAAATAGAGCCTGACCTGTAGCACTGGAATGTGGCTCATTGATAAGAGGTTTAGGGGTGGTTTGGGGGAATGGAGGAGATTATTTTGCTTTAAGGTGTGTTTGTTTGTGAAGGTTTTCATTGTTGTCAGAGAAAATATCAAATGAAAGTGAAACGGGGAAAAGGTGTTTTTTGAGCCAATTTGGTTACTCATACTTTGGCACATATTGACCAAGATATTCCCCCCGAGGGGGCATACTTGTTCTTGAGAAGTGACTTTGTTGTAGAGAAAACTTTTGTTTCTAGAGGCGCAGGCTACACAGCACGGAGTGGAATAGAAATATGGCAATTATCTAGTTCATTTACTTGCTGTACACAGCCAGACAAACCAATCCAGGTAGCACAGGCTATAAAATACATTCTGAGGTGCCTGAATTATCCAGGTTCACTGCTAACATTGTTCCAATGAACTGGATCACAGCCAGACTTGCACATCAGTCTGTGCTTTTAGACACCGAGCAAGGGAAACCTGCCCCAGCCAGCTGGAGAAGGGGAGGGATGGGTGTGAGTAACCCCTGGACCCAGACAGCATCTGATGAGGGCTGACATTAGGCTCTGGCAGAGCTCCGGCCACACTGTCTGCAAAGCAGTTATCACATGGAAGGCAGGGCGGCCTGCCAAAATACAGACATAGGGACCAACCAAAGGATAATTGCTATAAATTCCACACAGAGAGCGAAGACAGAGATGTCAGCAAAACACGTCGCCTGGCTGGGTAGCGGCATGCACAGGATTGCAGGGTAGAGTCCGACAAGAAAGGGAAGATTTTTGAAAAGGCCAAATTTGTTCAAACCAGGTATGGCAGGCCAGCTGGAAGACATGTCAGTCAAGGACTAGCGTCTCTGCTCAGAGGTATTTCTGTCACTTGTACATGACAGCTTCTCAAAACTAAATATAAGGAAAAATTATAGATAGATTTCCTCCAGGCATGGGTTATGTTCCGATTGCAATTTAGGAAAAAGGGAAACTCACCAGTTGGTTTAACCCCTCCTTGGTGCCAAGTCCCTTTTCAGGTGTTTTGCATAGATCTTTAAAAGTTGGCTAGGGGCACCTGGGTAACTCAGTCGGTTAAGCATCCGACTTCAGCTCAGGTCATGATCTCACAGTTTGTGGATTTGGGTCCCATGTCACGCTCTGTGCTGACTGCCAGCTCAGGGCCTGGAGCCTGCTTCAGATTCTGTGTCTCCCTCTCTCGGACCCTCCCCTGCTCATGCTGTCTCTCTCTCTCTCTCTCTCTCTCTCTCTCAGAAATAAATAAGACATTTAAAAAAATTTTTTTAAGTTGTCTAGGAGAGGGGTTTGACCTAGGAATCAACCACTCCTAAATGGTTCTTGTTGGGACTTTAGGGACCCTTATGGTTCTTAAAATTGCATGAAATTCTTTGCATGTATTTTTCTTTCTGGGAGGAGAGATCATAACTCTCGGTGGATTCTCAAACAGATCCATGACCCCCAAAATATTAAAAATTACAGTTATCTGAATGAACTATGAAGAAGGAGCTAACATCTATTGAGTATGGGCCCTGTATTTGCTAATGTCATTTAATCTTTCTAAAAACCCAAAGGGAAGTGTTATTATCCCCCATTTTATAGTTAAAGTAAAGCAAAACTAAAAGAGAAGGCTTCACAGGAAAACACACCTAGTAACTATACTACCCGGAATGTAAACTCAGATCCATCTAATCCAAAATCCAAACCTTTTTATGATACTATGCTTTCTGGATTTTATTGGGGGACTGGAGGAATAGGGAGCATAAAGAATTAGTGAAGGAAGGGACCAATGTGACATTTTAGCTAGCTCTTTTTTTTAAATTTTTTTTATGTCTTATATTTGAGAGGGAAAGACAGACTGACAGAGTGTGAGCAGGAGAGGGGCAGAGAGATGGAGACAGGATCTGAAGCAGGCTCCAGGCTCTGAGTTGTCAGCACAGAGCCTGACGCAGGGCTCGAACCCATGAGCAGTGAGATTATGACCTGAGCCAAAGTCAGATGCTTAACTGACTGAGCCACCCAGGCGCCCCTTAGCTGGCTCTTGAAGAACGAGTTGAATAGGGGCATCTGGAGGTAGAAGGAAGGTCACTCCAGGTGGAGAGCACAAGGTGAGAAGCAGACGGTGAGAGGGCATAAAAGACTAACAGAGGATATCTATCACCTTCCCTCCTACTGGCTTGGGGCCAGTAGGTTCCTAAAGGCCCAAGAACCAAGGAACACTCACGAGACTAAACACATCCAGGGGTTAAACTTCTAGCCCATTTAGTTTTAAATTTCTTGACACCCAAACCCCAGTGCAACCAGAGGATAACCATTCCTATCAGAGACCCTGACATAAAGCCCAGGGGCTGCTTAATGCCCGGTATCGATTCAAACAAGTGCATTCTGATTATTTCTAATGTGTCTCGAGCCAGGAGAACAGGTTCATGGCAGGTCAGGAGGAAGCCAAGGGCTTACCCAGGGCCACTGGAGCCCAAACAGCAACATGCAGCCTGTCTAGAAGGAAGAGATCATCCGTTAAGTGTGAGGGTTTAATGCATCTCCAGTCCCCCAAGATGCTCCTCTCTCAATATAAATAATATCCAGAGACTAAAATATTCCACGTGCACCACAACACATTTAATCAGGCTTTTAGACATGCACTGACTATGCAGTGGGATCCTGCCGCCTTCTGAAATGGAAAAGCCACTCGACAAGGGGAATATTAGCATGGAATCCCATGTAATTGAATTGTGGTTTTAAATCCTGTCATTAACAGATGGCAAAGTCCTTCTGCAGCAATACTCAATCCCCCCTCCTCACCCCCGGGGGACAATAGTGGAAACATTTTTGGTCCATCAATAGCAGCCACCTTTCTTTAGCTCCCATGCAATTGTTAGCAATGAATTCTTTTTTGGGGTGGGAGTCTTGCTTCCATTTATTTTATTTCATTTTTATTTAAGTGTAATTGACATGTCATGTTAGTTTCAGGTGTACAGCACAGCGATTCGACAATTACACACATTATGAAATGTTCACCAGGAGTGTAGTTACCGTGTGTCACCACACAAAGGTAACTGATATTGTGGACTCTATGCCCTATGCTGTACTTTTTGCCCCTGTGGCTTATTTATTTTATAACTGGAAGTTTGTACCTCTTAATCCCTTTCACCTATTTCACCCCCCAAAACCCCCTGCCCTCTGGAAACCACCAATATGTCCTCTATATTTACCAGTCTGTTTCTCTTGATGTTGTTTGTCTTGTTTGTCTTTTCTTCCATTTTTTACATTTCACATATAAGTAAAATCATATGTTTTTGTCTTTCTCTGGGTTATTTCACTTAGCAGTATACCTTCCAGGCCCATCCATATTGCCACAAATGGCAAGATTTCATTCTTTTCTGTGGCTGAGTAATATCCCATTGTGTCTGTCCACCACACCTTTATCCAACCATCTATCAGTGGACACTTGGGCTGCTTCCATATCTTGGCTGTTGCAAATAATGCTGCAATAAACATCAGGATGCATATGTGTTTTCAAACCTGTGTTTTCATTTTCTTACAGTAAATACCCAGAAGTGGAATAGCTGGATCATATGGCACTTCTATTTTTGAGAAACCCCCGTACTGTTTTCTTTTGGAGTTTTATAGGGTTCAGGTCTTCTGTTTAGGTCTTTAATCCATGTTAAGGTTATTTTTGTGGATGGTATAAGAACGTGGTCCAGTTTCATTTTGTTGCCTGTAGCTTTTCAGTTTTCCCAGCACCGTTGGTTGAAAAGATTGTCTTTTTCCCATTGGATATTTTGCCTCCTCTGTTGTGGTTTAATTGACCATATACATGCAGGTTCATTTCAAGGCTGTCTCTCCTGTTCCACTGATTTATGTGTCTGTTTTTGTGCCGTACCATACTGCTTTGGTTACTACAGCTTTGTGTTTGTTTTTGTTTTTAATGTTTATTTAATTTTGAGAGAGAGACAGAGCTTGAGCAGGGGAGGGGCAGAGAGAGAGAGACACACACAGAATCCGAAGCAGGCTCCACGCTCTGAGCTGTCAGCACAGAGCCCAACACAGGGCTTGAATTCAAAAACCATAAGATCATGACCTTAGCCAAAGTCAGATACTTAGCTGACTGAGCCACCAGCTGCCCCTGGTTATGACAGCTATGTAGTGTACCCTGAAATCTAGGATTGTGATATCTCCAGCTCTGTTCTTCACTTTCAAAATTTCTTTGGCTATTTGAGGTCTTTTATAGTTCCATACAAATTTTAGGATTATTTGACACACACTTTTTTGTAGTAATCTCATAATTGTTTGTATTTCTGTAGTGTCAATTGTAGCTTCTCTTTCATTTCATTTATTTGAGAACTCTCTCTTTTCTTTCTGATTAGACTGGCTAAATGTTCATCAATTTTGTTTACCTTCTCAAAGAACCAGTTCTTAGTCTCATTGCTCTTTTCTATTGTTTTTTTTTTTTTGTCTCTATTTCATTCATTTCTGCTCTGAACATTATTATTTCCTTCCTTCTACTAATGTTGGGTTTTATTTGATCTTCTGTTTCTAGTTCCTTTAGGTGTAAGGTTAGATTATTTATTGGAGGGTTTTCTTCCTTCTTAAAATAGGCCCATGTTGCCGTGAATTTCCCTCTTAGCACTGCTTGTGCAGTTTCCCAAAGATATTGAACTGTAATGTTTCCATTTCCATTGGTCTCCAGGTATACTTTTACTTCTTCTTTGATTTCTTCATTGACCCATTGTTTGTCTAGTAACATGTTATTTAGCCTCCACATGTTTGTGTTTCTTCCAGTTTTTTTCCTTGTAATTGATGCTAGTTTCATACCATTGTGCTCAAAAAAGATACTAGAGGGGCTCCTGGCTAGCTTAGTCAGTGGAGCATGTGACTCTCAATCTCAGGGTTGTGAGGTTGAGCCCCACAGATATTACTTAAAAAAAAATCTTTTTAAAAAAGATATATTTCAATCTTCTCGAATTTATTGAGACTTGTTTTGTGGCCTATCACATGATCGATCCTGAAGTATGAGCACTTAAGTCTTTTTTATAAAGGAGCCATTTCACAAGCATTATCATTGCTCAAGTAATAACTCCAACCAAGTAAACACTCCAATTATAAGCGTATAATAGCCCAAACTTCTTCAGGCTCCTTGGATGGGAATTCTTGAAATTTTACTTTCCATAAATAGAAGGCAAAGAGTGTTAAATGACAAAGAAGCACTATATTTATCTTGTTTCAGTAGATTATAAGTTCCTTGAGGGAATAAACAGGTTAGTTGGCTGATTAGCATTTATTGAGTCCTAACTATCCTCATGTACCATGGAAATAAACCTATCAATATACCTCCTTACAAGAAAAACACACTGCACCCTTTAAACAGGACCAAGCAGTATTCCCTTGAATGCCTTCCTTCCTTTATACCGATTAACAACTTGAAAGAGCAGTTCCTGTTCTTAAAAACATCAGTAGAAAATACTGTATTCTATTCCATAAAATTGGAAGAGAAGATTCTCCCTCTCTGAAATAACTAGGTGATAAGGAATGGAGGCATTGCTGTGGAAAGGGGCAGGGAAACTCAAAATCCCTGAAGACATTCCCCTTTCCATACACACAACTTCAAAAATCCTGTATAATTATGAATTCACTTCATATTTGTGAAACCATAGTTTCAATTAAACTCAATATGCCACACGATGAAACTTAAACATAAAAATTTTAAACACAGCCCCAAGAAAGCAGACAAATTTCTAACAGAGTTACTATCAAGACCAGGAAATATGTGCCTGTAAATGCATTGCTTCTGCCCACCCGCATATCACTTAAAAGCACTATCCTTAGGCGGTGGGGGAAATGACACAGGAGAAAGGGTGGCTGTAGTTTTGCCCACGTAGACAAACACCAAGACCATCTATCGGAACAGTGCAACCCACAGCTCCGGGATAATTGTGAGCCCAACTTGGCAGCTTGTTATCAATTCAGCGTGGGTGCTGTTTTGTAAACACATCTAATTTGGTTTAAAATTTTAATCCATAAAGTCATTACTAAAGGGCTCCAGGCTGCTGAAATGATGAACCAACTGCTTTTAAAGCAGACAGGAAGGCACCAGAGCCAGTCAGGGTTTTCTGTCCTCAGGTCTCTTCTTTGTCTCTCTTATTCCCCTCTTGTTTCTGATTTCCTTCTCAGCAACATGTTGACTTTTCCATGCATATTCTCCCACTCTCACCAAAAATTTTCTGTTGCTACCTGACTGGTCTCTGTCTCTATATTTCCCTCTCTCTGTGTGTCACTCTGTCTCTTCCCCTCTCTCTCTCACTCTCCCTCTCTCCCTCTTACACACACACACACACACACACACACAGAATTTCTTTGTCTCTCTCTGATCCTGTATTCCTATCACTGCCTCCTCTACTCTTCCAATTCAATCTACTTCTCTATTTCTCCAACATACACATTGCTCTTTAATAAAAAAAAAAAATACCAATATTTGGGGGGAAGAAATTATCTTCAAGAGCTCATAGCAAGAAACATAGTTAACTGACAGATGGACTGACTGACTGCCTGGATAGACAGCATCCTGTCAGCTGCCTTCCTTTGAGTATTGGTTCTCATGGGGCCATTAACCATATGATGAAAGAGTTTTTTCAACAGAGAGACCAAAAGGTGAATCTTTTAAAACATGAATTGTTATAAAATTTGGTTTATCTAACAAACTATGTATCAGAACTGGTTCTAAGGGACTTGTGAATTTTAACCACCTATTTACTCTTCATAACACCTCTGTGAGGATGGTATCATTCCTCTCCCCCATTTCCCAGGAGACTGAAACACAGAGAGGTTAAGAAACTTGCCCAAAGTCACACAACTGGGAAGTGACTGTCAGGATTTCCACCCAGACGGCTTGTCTCCAGAGTCCATGCATTTAACCGCTACACTCTGCTGCTCCTTAGTTGATTGATTGCATCTCTGTCTAATAGAGAGGAAAATTTGCATTCATTTTTTATGCATTCTATCTACTATTAAAGCCAAAGTTTCTCTATCAGAGAAAATAGATGACTGATTCACCCTATTGGGTAAATATTTATCCTACTGTATAAGTCAGTTATTGCCCAAAACTCATGTTTACAGCCCCCACCATTAACAATACACATGTTGACTAGAGATGTTCTAGACCAGCCGCTCACCTTCCCTCACTCTGTTCCTTTTGCCAGTCCATGTACAAAGCACCTGCAATTCCCCTTCCACAAAGCATCTTCTTAACCAGCCTCAGGGACTTCACCCTCATGCTCAGTGAGGTTTAAGATGGAGGCCCAGAGCAGCCGAGCAGACCCATCCACAGGGCACCCAACACAGAGGCTCAGGAAGCTTCCCTAGGGAAGAATCAGGGTTGAACTAGAAATTCTCCACATTCCATGCTGCTCTGTGATCCATCCAACTTCTTTTCATTCAACATTCATTCAAATTCAACATCACTCAACATTAAAGTGGGCAACACCAACCCTAGACAATTTGGGAAAGCCAAGAGAGAGGTTCCATTTGTGCCTGTAACAATAATAATATTTCTGTTCTCCAGGACTGATATTTTTAGTCAAGTTTCTTCCAAAGTATGCTCTGCTTTAGGATTTTTAAACCCAAAGGTCCCAGGATTTTTCCTCTTTCAAAAATGGATGGTTCTGCTTTTCATTTAAGGTGCAGTTTAGAAAGAAGCAGCCTGTGAAACCAATTAACTAATTGGAAATCACTTAATGACTGTGGCAGCATTTTGGATTTCTGGCATTGGTTCACAGCAGTCCAGAGAAATTGCTTTTCAATATTATGATAAGGTAAGCTGTGGAGACCTCACAGGAGGCAGCTGAGGATGCTGAGAGAGACAATCAGCTCTAATATGCCCACCAAAATAATGGAGACATTATAACATGGTATTCAGTGATTGTAAAGTAAGCACAACATAAAAATCCAAAGATATGTGGAGATCTGCTGAGAATACATGTGCAGCAATAGTTCCTTGCTATGATTTTTGAGGGCTTACAATCTTCGCATAGACATTACGCTGTTGAAATCGCTCTCCTGGAGAGAGCCAGGCATGTGCAGAAACAGAGGTGACAGGAGGAGAAGAAAAAAATAAAACAGTATCTGCTCACCCTAGAACAACTGTCCAATTAATTGTTTTAGTATGAACAGTCATGTCCACATTAGGGAAATAATCTAGTTAACTGCTCAAAAGTTAACATGGCCAGAGAAAATAAATTACTCCAAATACAAGATTTTATCCATTTGCCATTTGCTTATTTCAAGGTAGTGAATTCTCTTAAGCATATTTCTAAGTAGCATAATCCATTAGAACCAAAATCATCATTGTAGAAAACAATATCCTCAACTACTGATAGTGTATCTAATTCCTTCTGGCTTTACTTTGTGTTTTTTTTTTAATATTTTTATTTATTTCTAGGAGAGAGAGAGAGAGAGAGAGAGAGACAGCGTGAGCAGGGGAGGGTCAGAGAGAGAGGGAGACACAGAATCCGAAACAGGCTCCAGGCTCTGAGCTGGCAGTCAGCACAGAGCCCGACGCGGGGCTCGAACCCACAAACCGTGAGATCATGACCTAAGCGAAAGTCGGACGCTTAACCGACTAAGCCACCCAGGCGCCCCCCTTCTGGCTTTACTTTAAAAAGAGGCATGGGGAGAACCTGAGTGGCTCAGTTGGTTGCGCACCCTACTCTTGATTTCAGCTCAGGTCATGATCCCAAGGTCATGGGATCAAGCCCCATATCAGGCTCTGCACTGAGCATGCAGCCTGCTTGAGATATTCTCTCTCCCTCTTTCTCTGCCCCCCACTCTCTCTCTCTCTTAAAAAAACTACAATAAATTAATGATTCTTCCTTTAAAACAATGTTTCATCCTGAGGAAGGAGGCAGGAAGGGCAGGGATTGTTTACTTTATTACCTTTCTTGGGATTTAATTTCTAGTCTGCATTCTTGTAAGTGACACCTAACTAATATCAAGACTACAACAAGATAACGGGGCTGATAAACTAATTTTAATTACCAATCAAGATAATCAATAAGTGAAAGAGAACATTACATTTAATATACGCAAGGGGAGCAGCCTTATCAAGAACTTCCTGGGTGTAACTTGAACTACCTTGGGAAATAAGAGGGAAACATTTGCATCCTCCTAATAAAAGAAAACCTGCAAAACATCAAAGGAAGAAAATCTTGCAAAATAACCTTCAGATCGACTCAGAACACTTTCCAGGATGACGCACCTGATGGAACATGGGATTCAACTGCCAGCATTCTAAAGCTAATCTGTCCCACTTACGACACGTTGCACACTGACCCAAAGATGAGACTATCCCTGCAAAGACAGGCCCAATGCCAACTTGTACAACCTCATTTGCACAGCTCGGCACTCTGGAGCTTAAATGTCCTTGCTTAACACATGGTGAGCAATTAAGTCCTTTGCACAAAGACAAGACCAAGGCCAAAGTCTAACAATAGCTCACCTCTCTCTGAGTCCTTGAATTAGTGAATGTTATTACAAAAAGATAATATACTTTTATCTACGTTGTTACTTTTTCCCTCTGCTGTCTTCTGTGGCTTTGCCTATAAGCTCACAGTTTGTAGTTAAATTGGACAATTACTGAGCGGGAAGTGAATAATTAATGAACAGTCACCGTATATGTTTGGGAAACTGTGACCCAATCATTGAACAGATAGCTGAACCACTAAAATAAATGACTTGTTCCACTCATTACCAGATCAGCATTTGTTTAGAGGTTCCTAGGTGCCCTATCAAAATTCTAATCACTTCTACTTAAATTACATTTTTTGCACTGCATTGTTATAAATGCTAATTTATGCCTAGAATGGAACAGCTTTATTTCTTACCTCCTGAAGAAACGGATGAATAAAAACATACTTCTACAGGGCATAAAAGATTATCAAGGGTTCAATGACTATTGGATTTTGTACTTGCCAAAACACATCCCGAAACTCAGAGCTGAGGCTTTAGGAAATAACAAGGACATTCATATCCTCCCACAACAGGCCCATCCCTGTGAGGAGACATAGGACTGTCACAGCAACATCTCCAACCACAGCCTGAGACCTCCTGCTATTGGGGACAGGAGCTCTGGGGGTGAGGAAGGGAAAGAAGGGGAAATTCTCCTAGAGGATAATGACCCAAAGGATCTTAAAGGCAAATGGTTATTTCGTAATCTCTGTACCACCTTCCTGCACTGAAAGAAATTTCTCCCAGGCTAGAGTCACGTCTGCTTTTGCCAATAAGGCACATCTCCACACCAGCTTGTAGGAGGTGACAGGGTTACCGAGTAAAACAGTAACTCCATTTTTTTTTTTTCACAGTTTGGTTTTCGACCTTAGTCCCAAAGTGCCACTCTAAGCAATGAGAGCTACTCCACCCAAGAGAAGACAGAAGCACAGTTTTGCTCTCTGATGTACGAAGTCAAGCCACCTGCAGCCTAGGAGGGGCCCAGAGAGGCCCCAAATCATTTGGAATCTGGCAGATCTCAGAGGTGAAAGAAGATTGAGAGTGATGTTCTAGAAATAGCAAGACATCTCCTGATGAGACCACAAATGTCCTACTTATAAAGTTACTTCCTACACTACAAGGCTCCCCACGCATCCCGAGCCTGGTGTCTGTGGAAATCAGTGAGCCAGCCATTATCCTGCTTGAAGTGGGAGGCATCAAAATCGGAATTCATTGCTAGAAGTTTTTTATAAGCTGAGGAATTACCTTGAGAGGATTGAATTTCCAAGTGCAAGTCCGCAGCTGCTAGGGAGGCTGAGGCCACCTCAATCATCCTGCACCACCGAGTCTCTTGTGGAGAGGGGGCAAGGCGAGGCCGGATCAGTCAGGCTTAGGGCTGCATGGCCCGGGCGGGGGACGGAAAACACAGGTTCATACAAGCATTTAACCTCTTTTAAGCGGTGCGATGTGGCTGAGGCTTAAAACAAGCCTGGAACATTTTCTCACTTATTATCACCTTGATAACCTGTTCTTGTAGCTAAGGAAGAGGTGTTATGAAGGAGGGGGGCGGAGGGGAAGCACCGAGAGAGGAGGGGCAGGTCATAGCTCTGAACAAGAGGAGAGGAAGCTGCTGTTTTCTTGTTTTCCAAGCGCAGTTAGGAAATGGTGAAGGTAGTTTGCTTTCTAAATATTTCCCCTTTTAAATAAAAACAATATTTTCCAGACATATGGCTAATCACTTAATGGGAAAGAGAAGAAAAGAATGGCTTTCATTCATTTCTTTGAAACCTATTCATAGTTTGAAAGCAAAATTTCTCTGCAAAATACCTAAGTAAGGGTGGCGTTTCTAGAAGACCTAGGGGTGGGGTAGCGGGGCAGAGTCAGAAGTAAGGCAGAGCCAGCAACAGCTGTGCTCAGGTCATCATGGGGAGAAGATGGTCACCTGAGACAGAAAGCGGCTGCAAACGCTTTTGCAGCAGGACTGGTCCTCAGGGAGAAAGCAGCAAGGACCCCTCTCCACGCCTTCTCGAGGGGGCTAAAGAAACCTAGGGGCACCTGGGTGGCTCAGTGCTTTGAGCATCTGACGGGCTCAGGTTGTGATCCTGTGGCTCATGAGTTTGAGCCCTGCATTAGGCTCACTGCTGTCAATGCAGACGCAGCTTCAGATCCTCTGTCCCCCCCCCCCACTCTGCCTCCCCCACTCATGTTCTCTCTCAAAAATAAGTAAACATTAAAAAAAAAAAAAAAAAGGAGCCTGCCTCCGTGCCCCAGGGCTGAAACTAATTCTAAAGGAGTCTTTTTAGAGAAATGAAGTTATACAGAGATGTTTCTCAGTCTTGCTTCAACTGTAATAATAATTGATCCTAATGTTCATAAAATTACTCATCTTCCTTTAAAGTTTCTTGAGCCAAACCCAGATCAAAGCTAAATGATGGGAGCATGTCTGTGTAAAAGGCTCACTGCCATTCCTACCACCAGATGATTCTGAGACCTGCCAACCACCACCCCCTGCCTGAGAAGCCTTAGTTCCTAGATCATATTTCTGGCCAAATCCTTGTATCACTTACAGTTGAGTTCTAGAATTTCAGTTTTCTAATCTGGAAAAGAAAATTAAGTCACTGAGGGAATATGTATTGCCTCCTTCTTTGTTACCAAATCTTCACAGAATGTGATGCTTGATCACTGTTGTGATTATCTTATTATTTTCATTGCAGGAATTTAACATTAGCTGAATGGCCACAATATTTCTGACTCAATCTAGGATAAATGATAGGGGAGTCTCACAGAATCATAGGTACCGCTGACTCCAGGCCAGTAATTTAGCTTTTCATTTCAAAAGGTGATGTTCTCGATCAAAACTTTGCTCATATTAGAAACATAAGACAAGAGGTCAAATGAGAAGATGCATTCCAACTGTGAAGTGATTCACATTTTCAATATATCAGTCTAGCCTCCATCCAGATCACTTATAAAAACATCAAACAAAGGCAGAGGTAGAGTCGTGTGATATATCACAAGAGATCTCATTCCAGATTAAAATCAGTAATTAACCAATATTAGATATATCTTATTATTCCACCTTTTTAGCAATTACTTAAAAGACTATACAGAAGGGCATATCGCTAACCTTGAAGATGGCACAAAACTGGGAGAGGGAGTTAACATTTTGGATCCTACATGTCTTAAAAGTTCTTGCCAGGCTGGACCAATGGCAAAAATGTAATACAAGATATCACAGGAATAAGTGTAACTTTGTAGTCAAGTTGAAAAGGCCTTTATAGGTACATTGCACTATACCAACAATCAGATGAAAAATCAGCAAGGCTCTTACTTTCCCATAAAATCGTATGAGCCGTTGTGCTTTGCCCAAAATGCTAATTTAATTTCAGACGTCATTAATAGATATCTAGTCCAAAATGGTTGAGGTAAGAATTCTGTTGTGAAATGGTCAGACATCACATCACTAGGATAGAAAAGTTAATATAACTTTTTTACCAACTATGTGAATTCAAGCAAGTCACGTGACTTGAGCCCTCATATTCTCATCTGAAAATGGAAATAATAGCTGACAAACATATTCCTATAAAACTGTGATAAAATCAGATGAAACCGTTCCCATAAAAGTGTCTTAAAAATTATAAATTGTGGGGCTGCCTGGGTGCCTCAATCTATTAAGCATCCAGCTCTTGGTTTCAGCTCAGGTCATGATGTCATGGTTCATGAGATCGAGCTGCATACTGGGCTCTATGCTGACACAACAGAGCCTCCTCAGGATCCTCTCTCTTCTTCTCTCTCTCTACCCTCCCCCCCACCCGCCTCTCTCAAAGTAAATGCATAAACTTTTTTTAATTATAAAATGTTACTGCACTAGACATGTTATTTTTGTTGCCCACTAACCATCCACTTATTTGTAATAAATGCAATACAGCTATTCTTTGAAGATCTCACCTCCACCATCTGAGCCATGTTACGAGCCTTAACTGACTGAGGCCACAGACATGTGTTTGAGAATGGGCGCATAATGCAATTAGGACCAAGCAGACATGAAGAGACTATGCTACGGCTCTTGAAAAAAAAAAAAAAAAAAGTCTTGTCCCTTTTCTGTGTTTGGCAACATAAGGTGAGTCTTGGGTTAGCATCCTACTACCCAGGAAAGAGTCGGTCTTAAGATGAGCTGATGGACAAAGGACAGAAATGAAAGAGACAAGAAACTAATGACCTTATTTGATACTCTGCATTAGACCCTGCTCCCAGAGGAAGCCCAGATTCCCCTGATTGTGCTGTATTCCAAGCCAAGGTCTTCCCTTTCTTAAGTCAATTTGAGCAAGGTATTTCTGTTCATTGCAACAGGAAGTGTCCTATGATTAGACATTCATTTTTAAATTTTTTTTAATGTTTTATTTCTGAGAGAGAGAGAGAGAGAGAGAGAGCATGAGCAGGGGAGGGTCAGAGAGAGAGGGAGACACAGAATCTGAAACAGGCTCCAGGCTCTGAGCTAGCTGTCAGCACAGAGCCCAATGTGGAGCTTGAACCCACAAACCGTGAAATCATGACCTGAGCCAAAGTCAGATGCTTAACCGACTGAGCCACCCAGGCACCCTGCTTAGACCTTCATTTTAATGCCGTGGATAAATTCAGTTATTCAATTATATGGAAATAATAAATGGGGGAATTTTCAAATGGATGTATGTATATACATAGTCAACAAAAATCAAATCTATATTTAGAATGTGTTAGACTGTTGTAATTGTAAGATTGTGTCAGATTGTTAGATTGCAATGTTAGATTGTTTCTCAAAACAAAATTTCATTCCTAACTATGCCTTGGATTCTAAGATTCATTATAAGGAATTACATTGAAAAATCCACTCTAAAGATAATTTCTTAGCATTCTGCCTCTGGGAAAGCCATGTTTCCAGCCTTCCTCATCTTGTCTTCTGTGTCTTCCTGCTGAGCTAATAGCCAGATCTCCAACTAAAACAGCAGTACTCATCTCTGATTAATGGGACCTTTCTCCCCACCTTTTTTAATGGCTTCTTCCCATTGCGATTTCAATCAGAACATTGCTGGGAATCCCTCCTGGTGCCTCTCCAGGAGCACTTCTATTGCCATTCTTTATATACTCCTCCTCAAGGAAGGAAAAGCCAAAGAAATGTCTCCACACTGAGGCTAAAATCAATGTAGAATGTGAAGAAACCATAGCACTTTCTCAGCAGAGAGGGTGTATAGCCATCAGCTAGTGCAGGGGTCAGCAATGGGCTAAATCCAGCCCACCTGATTTTTATTTGCAGGTGTTGGTGTAAATGACATTTCATTTGAACAGGGCATGCTTATTTGTTACACATTGTCTATGCTTTCATACTACAACAGCCGAGTTGAGTAGACAAGAGAAAAACAATAGGGCGAAAGGGTCTAAAATATTTACTATTTGGCCCCTTATTTTAAAAGTTTGTGAACTTCTGAACTGGTACAATCGGTTGGTTTTTAAAAAGAAGCTAAGGGGCACCTGGGTGGCTCAGTCAGTTGAACATCCAACTCTTGATTTTGGCTCAGGTCATGATTCCAGTATTTTTGGATCAAGCTGTGCATCAGGCTCTGGGCTGAGTGTGGAGCCTGCTTAAGATTCTCTCCCTCTCTCTCTCTCTCCCTCTGTCCCTCCCCTGCTCACACACACATGTGTACACATGGGTGCTCTCTCTGTCTCTCTCCCTAAATTTAAAAAAAATTACTTAAAAAAATTTTTTAGGGGTGCCTGGGTGGCTTAGTCGGTTAAGTGTCCGACTTTCGCTTAGGTCATGATCTCGCGGTTCGTGGGTTCGAGCCCCGCGTCGGGCTCCGTGTCTGCCGGCTCAGAGCCTGGAGCCTGTTTCAGTCTGTGACTCCCTCTCTCTCTGACCCTCCCCTGCTCACGCTGTCTCTCTCTCTTCTAGAAATAAATAAAAACATTTTAAAAAAATTTTTTTAAGGAGTGTGCCTGGGTGGCTCAATTGGTTAAGTGTCTGACTCTTGGTGTTTGGCTCAGGTCATGATCTCACGGTTTGTAGGATCACCTTGAGCTCTGTGCTGGCAGTGCAGAGCCTGCTTATGATTCTCTCTCCCTGTCTCTGCTCCTCCCCACTCATACTCTCTTGTTCTCTCTCTCAAAATAAATAAAAAATAAAAATTAAAAATATCACTTAAAAATAAGCTTAGGCCCAGGAAGGGCCTAATGGTAGATAAGAGGCCTAACCCAGATTTATTCTGTGTAGTGTTTTCATGTTCTATTCTTATCCACCTACTAGATTAGTGGTACCTGAAAGCAGATATTGGGCCTTATATTTCTGTGGTATCCAAAACAATGGAGGCTAAATACTGAAGTCATCATTAAAACCAGTTAAATAAATGCATAGGGATTGAGGAAATAAAAGATTCCTTCAGAGACCTCTCTTCTATGTAAACCTCTCCTGTCTCCACAGCCTCCAAATATTTGTAGCCACAAACCAATTCTTCTACCACTGGTCATCAAGCCACTATCTATGACATCATCTGTAAAATACTATAATGGTATCCTCTTCCCAAAGTTGTAAGGGTCAAATGAGAAAAGGTGTATAAGGCATGTAGGACAGTGCCTGGTTAGTGTTCAACATTCAAAGAGTAGTAGATGATGAGGTGCCTGGGTGGCTCAACTGGTTAAGTGTCGGACTCTTGGTTTTGGCTCAAGTCATGGTCTCACAGTTCATGGGATTGAGACCCACCTCGGGCTCCGTGCTGACAGAGCAGAGCTGATGAGATTCTCTCTCTCCCTTTCTTTCTGCTCCTTCCCCACTTGCTCTCATGCTCTCTCACTCTCTCTCTCTCTCAAAAATAAATAAGTATTAAAAAAAGAGTAGTAAATGATGATGATGATGATGACTTATCATTACCATAAAAACGGAGGCATCCTGAAATATAACTTGGTATTCAGAGGACATATAATTACTGAACTGGGGATTTCTCTAGACTGCTCCACAAGCAAAATATGAGGAAAAATACAAGAAGGTGGGGTTCCAACACCCAATATCTACAAACAATTCAATTCAAATTCTATTGCCATCATCTAGTAAAGTCAGAGCACAAGTGGTGCTTATAGCACTGGAAGAGGAGAAAAACGATTCTTTACTAAGGGCCAAAGCATTACAAATATCAACACAACATAAACTAGGGGCTCTCTGCTCTTCCTTTGACAGACAGCCGCATCTTCTGGTGCAGTGCCAGCCATGTCCCTGAAACATGATGGTGAAGGTCAGAGTACACAAATTTGCTGTATTAGGTGCCTGGTCACCAGAACTGCTTTTAATTCTGTCAAAGTGGATATTGTCACCATCAATGACCCCTTCATTGACCTCAACTACGTGGTAATATATGTTTCAGTAGGATACCATCCATGACAAATTGCACGGCACAGTCAAGGCTGAGAACAGGAAATTTGTCATCAATGGAAAATCCATCTCCATGTTCCAGGAGTGAGATCCCACCAACATCAAATGGGATGTTGATGAGTATGCTGTGTCCACTGGGGTATTCACCACCATGGAAAAGGCTGGGGCTCACTTGAAGAGTGGGGCCAAGGGGGTCATCATCTCTGCCCCTTCTGCCGATGCCATCATGCTTGTGATGGGTGTGAACGATGAGAAGTATGAGAACTCCCTCAAGATTGTCAGCAATGTCCTCTGCACCACCAACTAGTTGGTCCCTCTGGCGAAGGTCATCCATGACAACTTTGGCATCAAGGAGAGTCTCATGACCACAGTCCATGCCATCAATGCCACTGAAAAGACCATGGATAGTTGAAGGGCCACCCAGAACATCACCCCTGCTTCTCCTGGCACTTCCAAGGCTATCGGCATGGTCATCCCTGAGCTGAATGGAAAGCTCACTGGCAAGGCTATCTTTGTCCCTACCCCTGATGTGTCAGTCATGGATCTGACCTGCCACCTTAAGAAAGCTGCCAAATATTATGAAATCAAGAAGGTGGGGAAGTAGGCATCAGAGGACCCCTTCAAGGACATCCTGGGCTACATTGAGGACCAGTTTGTCTCCTACAATTTTAAGAGTGACACCCACACTTCCACCTTTGATGCTGGGGCTGGTATTCCTCTCAATGACCACTCTGTCAAGTTCATTCCAAGAAAAGACAGTGAATTTGGCTACAGAAGCCAGGTGGTGGACATTATGGTCTCCATGGCTTCCAAGAAATAAGAGCCTCCAGAGAGAGCAGCAGGAAGAGAGAGGCCTTCAGTTGCTGGAGAGTCCTTGCCCCAACTCACCCCACAACACACTTGGAATCTCCCAACCTCCACAGTTTCCATACCAGGCCACCTGAAGAAGGAGAGGGGCTCTGGGAGCCATACCTTGTCATGCACCATCAATAAAGTGTACTGTACCCAGAAAAAATAAATAAATAAACAAACAAACAAACTAGGGAGAAAGTTAGCAGTGTATCAAACAGCATGTGTATTATGTGGACCCACTGGCAGCCAACAATAGTACTAACTCTCCCCACAATAGGAATGGCCCCATGTGATTCCAGGGGACTCACCTCAGGCCATACAGGCCTCTGTCTAGTATGACTAACCCTTTCTTCTTTAGATTTTATGGCCATAACTCTCTCTCAGTCAATAGGAATTTATTGTCATTGCTCAACAGCATACCACCTACCTTGTATGAAAGACTTAACCAGGGGCAAAATATTTTTGCCATTCATACCATCCTTGTGCCAAAGAATTATGCTTATGATGCTATTTTGTATTTGGATCATGCCTAATGTGGACATCAGAAGAAAAAATAGGCCTTATAACCCTAGGCATTAGAAATAGTCAAGAACTCCTCCTCTACGTCATCTCCCTTTCTGTTCTAAGATGGCAGGTGACAATCCCCCTTTAGACAAACATCCCTTTAGAACCTAACAGGGGTAGTTAGAGCAATGTAGTCTACCCTCTCTCCTGCCCAGTTTCTTTTTTTTTTTTAATGCTAATCACAGGGAGTAAACTTTTTCCAGTGTTGCTTAGCTCATATCAGGAATCAAACCCTATATGTGGTCCTCTGTGATGTGCTAAACTCATCTGCTTATACCCTGGCATCCAGAAAAGATATACTAGGGCTAATAACTAGTAAACTCCCACTTTAGAAGGGCCTTTCCCACCCCAGCCCCCACCTCTACTGCCACCATCTGTGTTTGTTCTTTTGCTATATAAGAACTCAAACTGGGTAGTGAGCATGTTATTTTTAAAAATCTTTTAGTGGCGTCTATACCCAGAACTGCCTCATCACAATTATCCTCACCAAACAAGGAAACTTCACATTGAGAATGGATATGGTGTTCAGCCAGCACCAAATGTCTCTCCTTCTGCCTTTTTGTCTTTCCGATCAATCAGAACATGTGAAAGTCCCAAATGAAGAGTAAACACACAGCCCAGGTTTCTTTCATCTCCTAACATATGTCATGAAGGGGGAAAAAAAAACCCTATTCCCAGCTTCAATCAGCCATTCGTTTTCTGCAACTTGAACCTTAAGCTGAAAGGGACGTGTGGGGGTCTGTGGAGGAGGGTTGAATGTGGGCCCACTCCTTGAAAGATAATAGGTATTCTCCGCATACCTGCATCTTGGAGTCATTATCTCCCCTGTGAGCACTTCTGTATTTATATATAATGAGATCATTACCAGGCAGCTATTCCAATTTTATTCAGACTTTAATATTTCTTGAAGGAAAAAAAATAGCATACAAAAGGGTTTGTGATGCCAACTCAATCAGACGTGCTGTTGATGGAGAATTATTCAAGTGCAAGCCGGAACAGGGGGAAAAAATAATTTCAGAGAGGTTTCTGTCAAAGTCGAGTTCTCCTGTGATGATGTTTCGAGTGAATACGCTGAAATGTCCAGAAGTGAGGAAGGAAAATAACAACTAACAGAAGAGAGGGCTCTGTGTAAAATTAACAGCAAGGCATGTCCCAGCCTAACCAGCTGGGCAGGTGGGGCAAGGACGTCCACCCCCCACCCCCCCAACCACCACCACCACCACTCAGCTTTCCCCAGGGAATTGAACCAGAGAAACAGCTTTACTCATCCGTGTCTTTGTGACATAAGCAGCAATCTGGTGTTATAAATGAACCTTTTTTGGCTGCCTGGGTGGCTAGTCAGTTAAACATCAGACCCTTGGTTTCAGCTCAGGCCTTAATCTCACAGTTTGCAAGTTCGAGCCACACATCAGGCTCTGCACTGTTAGTGGGTTTCTCTTTCTCTCTCCTTCTCTGCCCCTCCCTGAGTCACACTGTCTCTGTCTCTCTCAAAATAAATAAACTTAAAAAAAAAAAAAGAACCCTTTTGTGGGTGTTGTCTCCTCTCATGGTTGCACTCAGGTGGTTATGCCAGGTAGAACCCTTCCTTTCCCATTTTCACAGCATACAGCCATACTTAAAAGAAGGGACTTTCTCCCTCGCCACCTCTGTGGCCTCTGCCAGACAAGGAATATGGCAAGATTTTCTTTCCCTTTGTGCCCATTCATACAAAATGGCTAGAAAGTCAGTGCCCCTGCTAATCAAGTATTCTGGCTAAGGTTTAATAAACCATACTCTGTCAGTTTTCAGCAAATTAGGAAATCAAATGAAAGAAATCAAATACCAAAATCCAACAAAAAGGAATCCCTCTCTGATAATCCAGACAGCACCTCAGGATTACTTGAAACGTTGGCTGACAATTATGAAAGTTGTTTGTCACCAGCCAGCACTTTTAGAAATATGCTCTGCTAATTCGAGCTCTCTGGATGTTTGAACTTCGGATAAACATGAATTTACTCATTCATTTCTAAGACCTATAGTTTATCCCAAGATTACAAACCCAAGAAGAGGATCATCTTAGCTATTAGCTCTCAGTCCTGAACTGCAGATGGGAATAAGCTGTTGGGGCAGAAATGAAGGCCTGTCATCACAGTAAACACGAAATTAAAGGATTTTCAGTCTTTTTGTAAGGCAATTGTAAAGCACTAATTATTGTTTTCCCCTAGCATTTCCTAACAAGGTAAACCAAAATAACAGTATAAGAGAATTTACAAAATGTACATGCTGTCTACTGAGCCCCCAAACATGAGTCAGACATGGAGTTGGTAGATTTCTTATTATTTCTGTTGTCCCAACTTAAATAAAGATCTTGAAATGGTCACTAGGTAGTTCCGGGAAAATTGTGAAGGCTACTTTATAGGTCTTAGTCCTGGAATGTGCTCAACATTCAGAAATCAGTTTTTAGGGGCACCTGGGTGGCTCAGTTGGCTAAGAGTCCAACTCTTGGTTCAGTCTCAGGTCATAATCTCACTCATGGTGGGTGAACTTGGGTTCATGAGTTCAAGCCTGCAATGTGAGTGTGGAGCCTGCCTGAGGTTCTCTCCTCTCTCTCTCTCTCTCTCTCTCTCTCTCTCTGTCCCTCCAATGCTTTCTCAAAATAAATAAATAAACTTGAAAAAAAAAAACAGTTTGTAAAAGAAAGAACAGAAGGAAGGAAGGATAGTGATCTCATGTCTCCATGAAATACAGCTAGCTCCACCATAATCTATACCATGTAGGCAAAGAATTGCATCAAAATAGCTCTAACAACTCTTGAACTTAAAAGAGACTTAAATAAGAATATGGGAACAATTTTCTCTCCATCTCCCTAAACCCACAAGAGCTGATCATAGCAATCGTTTTAAGATTAACCCCTTGCAAGAGAGGCAAACCATGAGAGACTCTTGAATGCTGACAAAAACTGAGGACTGATGGATGTGGGGGGGAGGGGGGATGGGCATGGAGGAGGGCACTTGTGGGGACGAGCACTGAGTGTTATGTGGAAACTAATTTGACAATAAACTATTTGTAAAAAAAAAAAAAAAAAAAAAAAGATTAACCCCTTGCAAAGGAGAATCTGCCCAAGTGAGAAGTATTCCATTTCTATACATCGTTCACTCTTGTGTGTTAGCATGCTATGTGTGTGTGCATGTGCACGTGTGTGGAGTTTTCATTTGCCATGAACATGGCTTCTCCAGAGGGACTTAGCAACTCAGCAGTCATCCTCCATCGGCCTCCCTTGGCTCTTTATCTCCCTCTAAGTCCTTCCCTCACAGCCTTAAAAGAAGGGAGGTCTCTCTTTTCATTCAAACCCTTCTGCCTCTCCAGCATCCTCAACTGAGCCTCCACTGTCCCTTTCCTTCTGTCATCCAATATACTTCATTCCCCATCTGTGGAAAATCCTCCCGAGCTATCAGAGGCCGTGGCTTCCATCCCCTCCTCTTCTGTGCACTCACCACGACACCAGCAAGACGATTAGGAGCATCACTTCTCTCCACATTATGCTTCCATGACTTGGCCTTGCAACTGCCTGCAAACATTGCCATGTTTTAGTCTTATCTTCACTAACTTACAACCCATTCTCTCCAACGATATCTAAAATGCAGCTTTCACGTCCACCACACAGCTGAAATTACTCTTTAAGATCATAAAGTCCAAATGTTTTTGCCAAATTAAATGGTCTCTATGGGCTCTCACTCCTTTGGACTTTTTGGATAGATCTGACATGACCAAGAAAGCTCTTCTTATAATCCTTTCACCGAACTCCCACATTATCTGCCCCCTTCTGCCTCATCTCTGTCTGGTGCTACCTGTCTGCTACAAGGGCACCTGGCTTTATTCATAGCTGGGTAGCCAGCTATGTGGTGAGAGCTTCAGAGATGATAAGGTATTGCTCTCCACTCCCACTGTCCCCACCACCACCACACACAGAGCACCACCCCACACCGAATATGTCATTGACGAGTCATCTCTTTGGGTTAAAGTACCATATCTCACAGAATCTTCTGTTCAAAAAGTAAATGCCTTTTAAAAGCTTGTATATGGGGCGCCTGGGTGGCTTAGTCGGTTAAGCGTCCGACTTTCGCTTAGGTCATGATCTCACTGTTCGTGAGTTCGAGCCCCGCGTCGGGCTCTGTGCTGACTGCCAGCTCAGAGCCTGGAGCCTGTTTCAGTCTGTGACTTCCTCTCTCTCTGACCCTTCCTTGCTCATGCTGTCTCTCTCTCTCTCCTAGAAAGAAATAAAAACATTTAAAAATAAATAAATAAATAAAAGCTTGTATATTAGTTCATCATGTATTAACACAAAATTAATTTAAATTAAATTTAATTTAATTTAATGTTAGCTCAGAAATCAGAAAGTAGCACATGAAGAAATGTAAGATAAAAGGAGTTCGTTTTGAAGGAATGTCAATGCTAGTCTAGATAGAACAAAATAAAATCATGCCCAAGAAACTAAATATACTTTAATACCTACAGAAACACTATTCACATAATTAAAACAATATGAAGGGTGCCTAGGTTACTCAGTCAGTTAAGTGTCCAACTTCAGCTCAGGTCATGATCTCACAGTTCGTGGGTTTGAGCCCCACATTGGGCTCTGTGCTGACAGCTCAGAGCCTGGAGCCTACTTCAGATTCTGTGTCTCCCTCTC
Source organism: Hyaena hyaena (assembly GCF_003009895.1). NCBI lineage: Eukaryota > Metazoa > Chordata > Mammalia > Carnivora > Hyaenidae > Hyaena > Hyaena hyaena. The sequence continues at coordinate 1,923,460 of NW_024080963.1, read as the reverse complement.
TCTCTGTCCCTCCCCCATTCACACTGACTCTCTCTCTCTCTCTTAAAAATAAATTGACATTTAAAAAAATTTTTAAACAGTATGAAAATTACCATAATTGACAACAGGCAAGGTAATATCCTACTAACTCTCCAGAACTCTGATTAAAAATGACAAATATGATGCCCCCTCAGAGAGTTAAAGGTCTATAGTATGGAGGATTCTGGGAAAGTTAATTATCAACATCTGTCTATGAAGGTTCTAAAATAGCATGATGTGAACAGACACTTCTCCAAAGAGGACATCCAGATGGCCAACAGACACATGAAACGATGCTCAGCATCCCTCCTCATCAGGGAAATACAAATCAAAACCACACTGAGATACCACCTCACGCCAGTCAGAGTGGCTAAAATGAGCAAATCAGAGAACTCTAGATGCTGGCGAGGATGTGGAGAAACGGGCACCCTCCTGCACTGTTGGTGGGAATGTAAACTGGTACAGCCCCTCTGGAAAACAGTGTGGAGGTTCCTCAGGAAACTAACAATAGACCTCCCTTATGACCCAGCAATAGCACTGCTAGGAATTTACCCAAGGGATACAGAAATGCTGAGGCATAGGAGCACATGTACCCCAATGTTCATAGCAGCACTCTCCACAATAGCTAAAACATGGAAAGAGCTTAAGTGTCCATCAACAGACGAATGGATCAAGAAGATGTGGTTTATCTATACCATGGAATACTACATGGCAATGAGAAACAATGAAATCTGGCCATGTGTAGCAACATGGATGGACCTTGAGGGTGTTATGCTGAGCGAAATAAGTCAGGCAGAGAAGGACAAATACCATATGTTTGCACGTATAGGAGGATTAGGAGGAACTTGACGGAGGACCAAGGGGGAGAAGAAGGGCGGAAATGGTAGGGGAAAGGGAGAGAGGCAAACCATGAGAGACTCTTGAATGCTGACAAAAACTGAGGACTGATGGATGTGGGGGGGAGGGGAGGATGGGCATGAAGGAGGGCACTTTGGGGATGAGCACTGAGTGTTATGTAGAAACTAATTTGACAATAAACTATTTGTAAAAAAAATAAAATAAAATTAAATTAAATTAAATTAAATTAAAAAAATAAAGTTCAAAGAAATGTAAAAAAAAAAATAAAAAAAAATAAAAAATAAAATAGCATGATGATTTACTGTTGGAAATATGAAAGAGAATGTTCCTTTTCTACCAAATACTGTAGTGCTTTTTAACTGCCCTCCCCGACTTCAACCAGAGAAAATTGGCCACAGTTTCTGCTGAGACCACAAGGACCTCATCCTTTTCCCCCATAAATAGCTTTCTCTGCTCATGGGCTCTGTGGGGAATACTTAACCTTGTATCATTGCCGTTGATAAAGTCTTAGAGCCTCACCCTAATGATTAGCTCCCCACCATTTAGACTATTGCTGGCAATCACCAAGCTTTGTATAAAGCAACTGAGTGTTTATTTATCAGAGTTCACTCCTTAATTTTTGCAGTCCCAGAACCTAGATCAGTGGGTAGGAAATAAATTGTCTCGATACTATGTGTGAAAGCAGCCAAGTTTAAAGTTCCCTTTTCTCTCTCTACAAAATGTACTCTGGTACCAGATTAATAAGATTATGCCTCCACTCTGGAGCAAAGTGCCACCTTTAATCATTTCCAGAAGTGGGCCATCCAACCTTCTGCATGGTAGGTTCATGAACCACAGGAAAAAGATCACCAGGCAGTGTCAAAGGCCAAAAATACCTTGTCTCTGAGGACCTTCTTCTCACAAAAGGTCTTAGGAATCAATCAAAGCAAGGGCATAACCACCTAGGATTCCACAAACAGGGGATTTGAAAACCCCTAGCGTCTGTAATAAAGGAGACTGTGCAAATCATGCTGATACCAGAAGTACACAGGATTTGCAAGTGATATCCATTATTTGTATGCTGGCATCATGACATGAGATTCAAGGACAGCATAGAAACTGAGTGTATGATGGATCTTATGATGAGCTGATTATTAGGTTCTTTGCCTCTTTATGTACCTGACTGGTCATGCCTTGAGGGAGAAAGCAAACTATGACCAGAGGGCAAAAAAGAGACTCTCTTGCCCTGCTATTAGTAAATTTTACCACGAACAGGATTTGAAGACAGGAAACGTGCCAAAGGTGAATTATTTAGTTCTTCTTTCCGTGAAAAAAGACACCTGCCCTCTTTACCTATATCAACTGGGTGTCTTCTTCCAGAAGTCATGGAGAAGGAATTCTTAATTGCACTATACCATGGGTTGGCAAACTATGGTCCACAGGCCAAGTCTAGCCCATTGGCTGTTTTTTGCAGATATAGTTTTATTGGAACACAGCCATTCTCATTCATTTACATATTACCTATGGCTGCCTCCCTGCTGCAATAGCATAGTTAAATAGTTGCAACAAAGTGCTTATGACATGCGACACCTGATATTAACTTATTTACCCTTTATAGAGAAAGTCTACTGTCTCCTGCCCTATATCCTCTATGGCAAAGGTAAAAATACTTATAATAATGGCAACCACTTATCAAACTTTTCAATATTCAATACACTATTAAACACATTACGTGACTGTTATCATTAAACCACAACAACAGATGTATGTACTAGATACTTTTGTTTTCTCCATTTTAAAAGTGAAGGATCCAAGGCTTGCAGAACTACTAAGTCTCCAAGACTAGGAAGTGGTGGAGGCAGGATTTGAAGCCTGTCAGTCTAAACCCAGTGTCTACTTCTTTCAACTAGGAAACAAGATTTCCTCAAATACAATGATAATAATTGCTATCATTTTCAAGTGTTTACTATACACTAGCTTTTGCATATATTGTTTCTAAAGCTCACCCGTGCCTATGCTTGTATTTTCCAAAGATCAGGGAACAGGAACCCAGATTGGTTAAATAATTTAACCAAGAACAGAGGGCTGAGAGTAGAAGACCCTGTGTTCAAGTTCAGACACCAGAGTTCTTCCATTACACCTTCCACCTCATAGGAGAAAGACAGCCCTTAGGAGACAGCATAATCAGCATAAGAAATAATGGATTTTTTTTCTAAATTCCATTCTCTCTAGAAAGACTATGGGTCACCACAATCAGGTACCAGCCCTCACTTGGTCATTCACTAGCTATCTATGTGGCACTTGGCAAAGCACTTAATCCGTTCAGATCTCAGTTTCCTTGTTGGCAAAGAAGGAAGTTCAGGTTGGATGCTCTCTGAGATCTCCCAGCTCAAACACTCTCTAAACTTGCCATTCCATCCCTTCGCAGAGTTATGTGGTCATTGTTGCTCTGTGTGTATGCACGCGGTCTTGATAATTGCAAACTATCAGAAAGAAGCAGTCCATTTTCTGATTTGAAACTCTTCCCATGGGAAAAGTTATCCCACAAGATAATCTTTCATTATCTCATTATATCACACTCTACTTGCCTTCCATTCAAGAGAGAGTCTGAACTCAAGTCAACTCCTACCGTCACTTATCATTACAGCGTGATTCATGAAAATAGCTGCTTTCTCTTAGAACACAAAAAGGATATCAGACACTCACGACTGTTGTTCCTTTTTGTTTCATTTTGTTGCCTTTAATTGGGGGTATTTTGGCTCATTTATTAAACAGCCAATAAGATCTAATTCCTAAGACCCAGATGGCTCAAATGCAATAAATGTACATTAAATATTATGTGATTTGGTGGCAGTGATTGTTTCCCTGTATTATATAATTTTTTAAAATTTTTTAATGTTTTATTTATTTCTGAGAGAGAGAGAGCGAGAGAGAAGGGGAGGGCCAGAGAGAGAGGGAGATACAGAATCTGAAACAGGCTCCAGGCTCTGAGCTGGCTGTCAGCACAGAGCCCGTTGCGGGGCTCGAACCCATGAACCGTGAGATCATGACCTGAGTTGAAGTCGGATGTTTAACCGACTGAGCCACCCAGGCGCCCCTATAATATTTTAAACCACTACCGTCTATCTGGTAAATTCAAATAGTAAGGCTTATGGCTGTTTATAAGGTAGGACTTTTCCAATGAGCTGTCTTATCTGTATCTTATTTCCTAATCCTATTACCTTCCTCTATAGATCATCAAACATTAAGGGCCACCAAAGTCAGGTGTCAAATGACTTCCCAAGCAAAAGCTGAATTCTAAAAACTGCCATGTAGAGTTTCTCAAATGGCGGCTCTTCTCAGACTAGCTTCCCTTCACTTTGACTGATGGGCAAAACTGATGTAAGGAAATACTTCTACTGAGTTTACTTCTTTAAGCAACTTGTTTAAAAAAAAAAAAAAAAAGGCTATCTTGCCAGTGATCCCTTTAAGCCTTTTTAATTGCAAAATTCTTCTTTATGGTGTCACTGACCCAGCCTTAGCAGAGTTCATTTCAGAAATGTGCTGAAGTGGGTACCAGGGCTGACAACTAAGGCTGAGAAATGTTTTAAGTATCACGACTCTACATTTTTCTCCTGCCTGTGAGGTTCAGGGATTCATCCTGTCTGCATCATGCCTGCCCTGTGTTTATGCATGAATGAGATATTTTAGACACTGAGGACATGGCACAGACACCAGCCCTTCCTGGAAAAATAAGACCTAGACCTCAAATCAGGGTGAGGACACAGACTGTCCCCAGTGCCAACTAATTTTCAAATGTGAACACAGAAACACTGGTTAGCAGGCTTCTCCAGTTCTTCTATTGGCCCCTAACCTTTAGCAAGACAAAAATGTCACATATAATAGATCCTAAAATTAACAGTACATCTTGCTTTTCAGTTGACCAGATCAGCTGAGAATGAGGTCAGTCTCTTACCTCCTCCAGATAAGAGGTTGTCATTGTTTGAGTACATTTAACAACACCACAGACATTAGGCCTCAGAAAACATCTGATAACTTAGAAGCTCAGAATATGGATCAAAATAAACCTGCAAAAAGTAATTCAGCTTCACCTCCTAATTCTTGGTAGGGCCACACTTAAAGCATCCTGTATCACTTAGGAAAATCTCTTCTTTGCTCATGCATCTACTAGATAACTGTTTCTTGGGCACCTGCTATTTACAAGACACGGTTCTAGGCACTGGGCATACTCTGAACATATCTGTAATAAAGCTTACATTCTAGTAAAGGAGACAGACAATAAACAAATAAACAAGACAAATGTATGATAGGAGTTAGGACTATTTTAAGGATAAAACAGGATAATATGCTACAGAAGGATGAGACTACTTTTTAAATAGTCAAGAGAGATTCTCCAAGGAGTTGACATTTAAGTTGAAAACGGAATGAAATGATGATACTCTGTGAAGATTTTGGTTAGGGGAAGACCATTCCAGGCAAAGGGAATACCTAGTGAAAAAGCCCAAAGACAGAAGGCAACTTGAAGTTTTCAAGACATGGCGAGGCACAGTAAAAGAGGAGAGAAATACGAGATAAAGTCAGCAGGTGGGCAGAGGCCAGAACACGTAAGGTCCTGAAGACTCAGTTGGAGAACTTCATTTTGGCCTAGTTATAATGAGAGCTAGTAGATGTTTATAATAAAGGGAGCTCTGTGGCCCAATTTTTTTGAAGAGTACCCTAGGGGCACCTGGGTATCTCAATCAGTTAGGCGACCAACACTTGATCTCCACTCAGGTCCTGATCTCATGGTTCACGGGTCCAAGGTCTGCACTGAGCTCTGTGCTGACAGTGAGGAGCCTATTTGGGATTCTCTCTCTCCCTCACTCTGTGCCCCTCACTGCTCACTTGCTCTCTTTCTCTCTTTTTCTCTCTCTCTCTCTCTCTCAAAAATAAGTAAACATTAAAGAGTACCCTAACTTCTGTGAGGAGAATGGATTTCAGAAGCAAAACTGAAAGCAGGGAGGCTACGTAGGTGATTGCAATGGTCCAGGTGAGAGACGATGGCTGCTTATACTGGGTGGCAATAAGTGAGAAGTCTGGAGAAATGTCTTGGATAGAGAATGTCAGGATTTGCTGACAGACTTGATGTGGAAAATGGGGGTGTCAAAAAATGACTTTCCAGCTTCTGGCTAGCCCATACACACTGACTCTGTTCACTACTTTGGCATCTGAGATTGTGATGCTCCAGCCAAATGGCACCAGAAGCATGACCAATTGCACTGTAAATTTGAAATGCACCAGAGGAAACCAGTATATTTTATAAACTGTCATCAGAGAAATCATCACTGTTCTGGTTCACTCCTACAGAGAAATGTTGCTACTGGAGAGAGCCTCTGAGCATGCCTGCCTAAGAGTAGTATTCTTAACTTAAGCAGAAAGAGTGCATTTCCTCATTATGTTCCTGTAGCTGGGAGGCACACGAAATAGAGAGTGGGCTTGGGATTCTGCACTTTGTTAAACTGAAGGGACAATCAGCATCAGGAACATTAGCCATGGCAGTACACAGGACTGCTCAACGATGTATGAAAAGAAGAACCAGTCATCTGAATTGAATTTTCAGCTGGAGCCTAAGAGGCCAAATTTAATCATCCACCTGAAATTATCACACAAGGCAATACTTCCTCCCTTCTCCTTGCAAAGGAAAAGGGACTGATTCTTTATTTTTCAGTCAAGCAGGTGGCCTTGAGGCAGCTAACCAGCTGGCTGAAATCTAAATACCTTCGCCAAGACAAAAGCCAGTAACATGATTGATTATCTTCTCATTGTAGGAGAAGAGAACCTCCCCCAGCCAATCAGCATGCAGGACCGCTATCAGATCCTCATTGAACCAAACCAGACTTACAGCTGATAAACGAAAGAGCCGAAGTTCCAGGACCCGACTGGCTGGGGCTCCAGCTACCAGCTCAATTCCACTTAAGGCATTGATTCTAACAAGGATCAGTTAGTTCCTTAGTTGTCAAGCCCTAGCCTTCTTTTTACAGACCCTGAATAGATATCCACACTCCCAGTCAATCATTTCAATATATCTGTCTCCGAGTTGGAATTGGTCTCCCCTAGAGATAAGACTCCTCCCCCAAACCTCTTGGAAGTACAGACTTCTGAATGGTGTATAGAATCTCCCTTCTATGTCTTCCAAGGGTGAAAAATGTCTTGTGTACATCCGACTTAATTGGGAGCCCACAATTAGTATCCTATTTGACCGTGGCTTGTCATCCTGCCTCCCATGCACCTTCCTGAAAGCAGGAAGCAGGATGGTCCACCTAAGTCATCAAACCTGACTTCTTTGCTCAGGGAACCAGGTGAGAGGATAAGGCCAGGCCAAATGGCCCCTGTGAGGTGGTGCTCCCAAACTTCAGTGGGTTTCCTGCCTCTGTGCTGAAATTCTTCTGGGCATCTACAAAATCTTCTCATCCTCAACCCAGGAGGAATATGAAAACTGAGATAATAGATTTTAACAAGCAAGTGACCACAGGTTTCAAATTCCACTTGCTCCTTGATACTTATCAAGGTTATCAGTATTTCAAACTCTTCACTGGTAAGAAAGAAAGGAAGAGTTGCCAAATAAAACACTAGACAGAGGAATATAGCAGAATTAATCTTCTCCTGAATGGAAGTCCCATTCGAGGGTCAGAGTAACTCCTTCTGAAACTTCATAATATAATGGTGTCCCTTGTTCCTAAGAAACCCAAAGGATGCCATGCAGTCTTCAAGAATCTTCTTCCTTCTTCTTCGTGAATGCCAGTGTCATGGTTTGCAATGTTTACTATTAGCCTTGATAACTGAGCTTAAGTAAAAGGCCCTCATAGAAAGAAGTTGTCACAGAAGCAAAAGAAAGCTAGCATTCATTACCCTAAAACCTTCTTCCACAAGCTTAGGGTGAAAGGCAAGATCTTCTTGCCCTGCCACATAAATCTTGCCTCTGTCAGCTCACGAAGGTTATTTTCTTCCTAAACACTGAACATCAGACTTGTCAAAAAATTCTTCCTCATTGATCAGACAGAGACAGAATATTGAAGTTAGAGAGCTGCTTGCTGAACCACTTCCCTTATTTCAAGGAGAGCCTGAAATTCTAACGGTGCCTCTACCATGAAGGTTTCAATCCAGGTTGTGTGAGGATGGAGCCAGTGCTGGGTGAGAGGCATCACCTACCTCCAGCCTGGAAATACAAGCCTGATTATCCAAGGCAAAATACCAGCAATCAAGTAGTGGGAGTTGGGGGAAGACAGGGAAGCCAGGCACAGCTCAGCTCCTCTCCCTACCAACAGGATTCGAGATGAAATCACAGGAGTCCCATAGCAGCTCTGGTTCTATCTGCATTCTCTCCACCTATGCTCTTAGGCAGAAGCACAAATATATCTTGTGAGAAACCTAATAGCACTGGCAGAGGAGGAATGCTATTTTCAAAGGAATCAAAGGAGCCTCAGCTCAGTCCTCAGGGTCTCCGCACAGCCTGCTTCCTGGACCCCTGCTCCTCCGGAAGCTTTTCCCCAGCACAATAGCAGCACTGCCTCATTCCATAGACAGCAATGCCAGGTGCTACTTGGTGGGTGCTTTAAATGTGTGTACTCCCTCGGGATGATCAATATTCAGTTACAGTTCTATCTACAGGGGAGGAAAGGTAGAAAAAAGCCTTTCTGTCATCCTTTTGTTCACTAATGGTATTCTTTATATTCAAGTGGTTTTTTTAAATAGTAAGGAGAGGGAAAAAATACAGGAAAGAGAAGGAATGAAAAAGGAGAAGGGAAAGGAAGGATGAGAAGGGAGGAAGGAAGGGAGGAAGAGAGGGAAGGGAGGGAGGAAAGAAGGGAGAGAAAGATGTTAGAGAAGGCTTTAAAAATCAAAGAAGTGCCATCGGGCACCTGGGTGGCTCGATCACTTGGGTGTCTGACTTTGGCTCAGGTCATGATCTCAAGGCTCATGAGTTAGAATCCCACATCAGGCTCTCTGCTGAAAGAGCCTAGAGCCTGCTTCAGATTCTGTGTGTCCCTCTTTCTCTGCCCCTCCCCCACTCATGCTCTGTCTCTAACTCTTAAAAATAAATTAAAAATGTTTTTTAAAAAATCAAAGACGTGTCAATGAGCATGCTACTATGGCATGAAGCCTAGTGCTCGTGGCCACCACACAGAGTGAAGGTATGAATCATAGAGGGGTCACATGGCAGTACCCAAGGAGTGGGGGAGGGTTAGCTATCAGAATTGCCTGAGCAGCTTTGCCAGAATATCCTCCTCCTACTCCCCCTAGAGAATCTGAGGTTGCTCTACAGCTAACAATTTGGGAAGATGCCCAAGATGTGTTAAGTAAAAAACACAAGATGCAAAAGAGCCCATTTAGTGAGATCCCATTTCTATAAATAACAGCCATAAGGGCACCGGGGTGGCTCAGTCAGCTAAGCATCGTGACTCTTGGTTTTGGCTCAGGTCGTGTGATCTCACAGTTCCTGGGTTTGAGCCCCTCATTGGGCTCTGTACTAATAGCACAGAGCCTGCTTGGGATTCTCTCTCTGCCACTATCCCATGTTCTCTCTCTCTCTCGCTCCTTAAAAGAAATAAGTTAACATTAAAATAACAATACTACCAATATAGCCATAATTACAAGTCACATTTGGACATATCATTACATGCCTAGAATAATATGGCAGAACATATAGCAAATAAAAATGGTGGTTTTCTTTAAGGGATGGGTTTCTTTAAGGGATGGCGCTTTCCGTCTTGAAGTGTATTTATGGGAGTATTTCAAATTATGAATCAGTATGTTTAGTCCACTAATTAGACTCACCAAAACCCTTTACTGGTACCCTGGCATGAGTCACACACTACAGAACAAGAAAAACATTGTCAATACTCGAGTCTCGAAGAAATAAATTTTTTGTGTGTTCTGCTCTAAATCTAGTCAGGAAGATTCTGCCATATACTAACAGAACAAAGGTTTAAGACTGAGCAAGACTGGAAGAAAAGACCCCATGGGCTGGAGAGACAACATGTAGGGGGCACCATCAGAGATAGGACAGGTTGACAAGGAGAAGTGAGGAGTCCCACGGAGGAAAGTCTGGCCAGCTTCAGGAAGCTGCAGGAAACCAAGAGTGCCTGCATTATCTTCTCTTTGCCCCTTGCTGAGGACCACCCATGGCCAAGGGTGGTTTGTCACCCAGTGATGTTCATCTTGGATTGACTCTGATCTACCCACCCCTCCACAGGTACCCAGCACTGCCCCATGCCTGCTTCCCACCCACCTCCAGTGGAAAACTCCCAGTACCCAGTTCCTGGGTAGAACACTAAATCTTTATGACCCACCACCTTACCCCAAATCAGATGAAACATAAGCAACAGAGAATGATTACAGGAAGAAGTAGAATCTTGCTACGGTCTTGATGGAACAAACTTGAAATTACTGCCCGGATGGGAACACACCAGCCCTGTTATATGAACATTTCATAATGTTTTCAGTTTTTGCTGCATGCGTGTACTACTTGGCGATGAGAAACATGTTTTAGGGACACTTGGCTGGCTCAGTCAGAAGAGAAGGTGAATCTTCATCTTGGGGATGAGAGTTTGAGCCCCATGTTGGGTGTAGAGATTACTCAAAAGTAAAATCTTAAGAAGAAGAAGAGGAGGTGGAGGAGGAAGAAGAAGGAAGAGGAGGAGGAGGAGGAGGAGGAGGAGGAGGAGGAGGAGAAGAAGAAGAAGAAGAAGAAGAAGAAGAAGAAGAAGAAGAAACATGTTTTAAAAGAACCCAATATGATTCACCATTCACTATTTACCAAATCTAAACTTAACATTGGCTCTTAAGACCTTCCTTCTGTCAACTTTCTGTCAGACCAATCCAGCATATCATTCATGCCCTGACGATGCCTTTCCCCCATTACAGGTACACAAGCCTGTGTGTGCACGAGTGCGCCCCAAGTGGTCCCTTCTTTCCACTGCATTACCAGGCAATGGGCATCTGTCTGGATGCTCTCTTCCTTCCACCCTTCTCATTCCCATAGTCATTAAGTACTGACTGAATTCCCCTTTGGCTTTTGAAAATAGGCACGTTGTTTCAGTTACTTGACTTGCTGCTACTTGTCCACACACAGCCTGAACTGGTAATGTCTCCTGGGCAACAGTGGTTCACTTTCACTCTACCGTCACAGCACAGGACTCACCATTGTCCACGGCCTCTGATACACGACTGGAAATTAACTGCTCCTCTACCAAATGTGATCACTCACTAATAAACTTAGAAGCTAAACGCTCTTTCTAGAAAGGACATTTCCAGGGGCGCCTGGGTGGCTCAGTCGGTTGAGCGTCAGACTTCAGCTTGCATCATGATCTCACAGTTTGTGGGTTCAAGCCCTGCTTTGGGCTCTGTGCTGACAGCTAGCTCTTGAGCCTAGAGTCTGCTTCAGATTCTATGCCTCCCTCTCTCTCTCTCTCTGCCCCTCCCCCACTAGTGCTATGTCTCTCTCTCTCTCTCTCTCTGTCTCTCAAAAATAAATAAATGTTAAAAAATAGTTTAAGAAAAGACATTTCCCCAGAACCCGTTGTTAATACTTCCGGGTGGTGGTTGAAAGACTCCATTATCAGATTAACAGAGAACAGTGATGCTAATAAGTGACATGTGCATAGAAATTTATAGTTGACAGAGACCTCTTCACTTGTGGTTTTCTTACAGAATCTCATTCAGTCCTCAAGGAATGGGTTATTAGAATGAGATTCGTTCTGCCTCCATTTCAACTGAGGTGCCACAAATTTGGCATCAAGATAATTGGGACAGACCACTCCCAGCAGATTCACAGAGATGGTCCCAGAACCCTTCCCCTTCTTCTTGATCCCTGTATTCTGATGAGGATATGAAAAGAGGGCAGGAAGGAGGAAGAACTGTTTGGATGAGAATATCCATAAAGATGTCTTCAGACAAAGCTGTGCTGCTCTGAGCCTTCTGAGTACCCAACAAAACCCCTTGTGGACCAGGCGAGGTGCTACCCAGAGCGGTGAGAAGACTTCAGATGACCACGTGGAGTACATATTCTATGCAGCTACCTCCTTACATTCTGACCAAAATGAGTAACTCAGAAAAAAAAAAAAAAAAAGCATGGCTGAAATGGGAAACTCAGTAGAGATGTACACTGCATTCAGCTTGCTTCGTGAGTCTGACAGCCAACAGGAGACTCAAAGGGAAAGAATTTGGCTGAAGAAGGAGCTGGAGGCCAATTCTGGCTCCCTTCCTGTTGGGTCAGGAGTCTCCACAGCTGGGGAGGAGGTAGACATTTCTGGTTCTGCTACGGTCATATCCCAAGTTCTGGTTGATGGGCCGCAGACGGTACATTCTCCAGCCTTGAGCCACGTGCGTCTCCACATCGCTGAATGGGGATGCAACCCAAAGAGACAAACCATTCCCCATTTGAAGACCAAAGACCATGATTTACCTCATCCTGAAGATTTACCAATCTTCCTTCTAGAGGAAGAGGGCAGGGAAAAGAGGGGAGGGGAAAGAAAGAGCATGGGAAGGGGGAAGGAGGGAGAAGGGGAGGAGACTCATTGCCAGTAAAAAGTCTTTGGAAATATCAAAGATAAACACAAAGCCTGGAATACATCCATCTGCTTCCTGTATTATTCTGTTTCTGAAAATGTAAGTTTGACCAAAAAGCATATCAATGGAAAAAAAAAAACAAAACCCTTCTCTCTCCTCATTGAGAGTTTCTGCATTGGTTATCTTAAGATCTATATATGAATATGTGCCTTGTTATTCACCAGAATCACTTTCACAAATGGTCACATGGGCCTGTGCTAAATATGGGATGATTATTTAAAATGATGGAAACCAGAAAACCATTAAACTTGGGGGGGGGTGGATATTGAGAGACTGTCTCTTCTTTACGATACACAGTAATAAAAACAACAAACCTGTTAAAAATAACGGCGCCACATTCAACTTTGAGAATCTTGATTTGATTTCTTTGAAATGCAGCAGAGTTAGTCCCCATTTTTGTCATGAGGATGCCCTGAATTTTACCCTACTTTTTCCAATAATAAGCTTGCAAGGTCTCTAGGTAAATGTCTACCTGAGTCATCTGCTATAGACATATCTCAGAATGTAACCCCTGCAAAACACAGAAATGAAACTAATCTGTTCACTCCATGCTGAGCCCAAGTCAAGCCTTCATGCCATTCTTTCACTGAGCAAGTGGACTGAGAACCCACCATGTGCCAAACACAATGCCAAGAGCTGGGCGTAAAAGAGTGAAAAAGACACAAAAGGCATCTGCCTTCCTCATGAAGCTCCAGGAAATTAATTTGGAGAATTAGCCGGAGATTATGACAGGTAGAGATTTCAAAGGAATTGTAACTCAACATCAAATTAAGTTTAGATATGTGGGGTTTGGGGGATTTTTTTTTTTTTTTTTTTTTAGGTATCCATTTTGTACATGATAAACAATCAGCATACAAAGAGCTCATCAGTAAGGTACAAACAGGTATAATCATAATGAGGAAATTCCAGCCCTTTGTGTTGTATGGCACTGCTAAGCAAAGAATTGATATTAAGAATAAAGATGAGATGTAGGTAAACCTACGGTGCTGTTTTTATGCAGATTCTATTGCTGATGCTCCCCTGTTCCTATTGCCCAGGGAACATGAAAGACTGTGGGGACATAAGAGTCAGGGCAACAAAGAAGTGTATTTCTGTCCATCAGTCTTTTGTTCTTAAACTCCCTCTCAAATAGGCAGATACTTCTTAAAGGGAAGAAATTAGTCTCTCCTTTTTCCTGAGCTCCTTTTACAAAGTAAAGGATATTTTCCGTAAACTGGTCCCTCTAACCTGCAGACTCTGTCTCAGTGGATCAATAAGAAAATGTTTTTGACAAGTCAAATGTTCATTTTTGGGGGGGGAAATAACCCTCTCTATCCAAGCTGCCAAGATTGTGGCTTATGTGTTCTCTGTCCCTCAAGCTATCAATCCGCATTTCACTCTAGACATTGCCCAGATGTCTTGGTCAGTGCACATTAAAGGCTTAGTTTTCTGGCTTCTTAGGAAAGAGATTTAACATTAGCACATGTTAGATGTTAAGGAACATCCTTCTCCATTGAAAGAGAAATTTTATTTCTCAGGGAGAAAAAAATACAACATGTAGTCACTAGGATGCATTATGAACCTGTTATTGCGTGTGGGATTTATGATCAAGGTCTCTCTCTTCTTCAAGGATTCTTCAGCTAAGGGCAGAATTACAGATTTAGGTGGCCACAAAAAAGGGGGGGGGGAATCTTTCACAGACCTTTGGCACCATCTAGTGGCCATACGCTGTCAGGCCATGCAAATGTTTTCCTCTCCAAATTTGAGGAGAATGAGAGGCTCTGGCAGTGAAAGGTCCAGAGCTCCCACTCTAAACAGACTTGGCAGAGGACAGAGTTGGCCAGTACAGGAACTGTTGTTCCTCAGAACACTGTGCTGGGTACATGGCATTTCCTCACAGATCCCCAGAGAGAGAGCTGCAGCCGGATCTCATGGCATTCTGAACGGAGCCATTTTCAAACCCATCTGTAAAGTGCTTTTGCTATGTCTGCTTAGTCACCTGCTTGAAGCACACTGTCTGAAACACACGGGGCGGGGGGGAGGGAGAAGGTGAGTGTGTGTGCATGTGTGTGTTGTGGGGGAGCAGCATGAAAATGCTCAGGGCTTGCGCTGAGCTCCGTGGTGCCAACTGGCATCAGGAAGGGACATATGCGAAATCACACTCCACATGGCCTCTAAATTTAGATAAGCTGTCAATATCCCACACTAGAGGGGCCTTCTTTCTCCTTGCTCTGGTTTAAAGGCTTAGAAACAGAAGCCAAGTTTAGCCCATTTGAAAGCGCTGGCAGTTAATGGTGCTGTCCAGAAGGATGTCAAATAGCAGCTTACGCTATTGACTGAACGCAATGGAGACGCCACCAGCCTCACAGAAGCGGTGACGCAGGGCCAGTCCCCTCCCTTTCGGCAACCTTGTACCTGCCCAACGGACACAAAAGCAAAGTGGGCAGAGGCATGGAGAACTCATCCTTATGGTTCCCTTTTCCTTCTGCCCACTCCACCCCTCAGGAGCCACTACGTGGCTGATGAATTTTAAGAGTAAATGTCGACAGAAGTTGGGCATAGATGGATACCCAGATCCTATTTTCTCCACCAAGTCTGTATTCCGGCAGGAGATGAAAAGGGGGCATCATCAGCACTGTAGTGTTCAGAAGGCCTGTGACAAAAAGCTTAAGCACCCCATCTGCCTTCCAGAAGTTTTTAAGAGCAGACAGGGAGCTGAGCGTGATCGTGCAGTGATGTCCACCATTTCCACTCCCTCGGCCCTGGCCGACCATGAATCCAGTAATCATCGCTCTATTTTTTTCCCTGCCCTATTTATCCTTATTGCCCTATTTTTTAAGTTATTTTGAAATTATTTTTGCCCGTCAGTAGGGGATTTAAAAGTAAGATGTGGGTAAGACAGAAATTCACTTTTTAGATTCCCTGGTCTATTTAATTCCCAAGTAAAATGTGTGTCTTACCATCGAAAAGATATTAGTTACCTCATTAACCCCCATCCTGTAAGACAGAGCTATTAATAGTATCTGCCCCATTGGGTGACTGTGGGAATTAAGTGTGTTAATACATGTACAAGACTTGGAACAGTACCTGTGCTCTCAATAAATGTCAGCTATAAGTTACTTCACTTCAAATGAGCAGGGCCAAGGGGCTAAGATAGATTATTTCCTCTTCAAAAATGCTTTTTGTAGGTTGCATGACTATGTTTTTTAGGAAATGCATGTATTCTTTCCAAGACCTCAAGCTCTATAAGGAGGAGAAAGCATTAAGAGATGTTCCGTGGGATTCTTCAGCCTCCAAATTCCATCCAGACCTCAGGAGACCAGGACAATTTGAATGGGAAGATGTGGGCTCTGCTACTGCCCATGGGCGCCTGGGGATGCCTCCTTGATCCCGCGAAACGGCCTCTGAGACCCTTCAGAGAAGAGGGCCCCACCATCAGCAGCTGTGATCCCCTGTCTTGGAATTTCTGAAAACCCTTAGGAAGCATTAGAGATGTAGGCTTCAACCTTCAGGGCAGGCTTGGAATTTTAATTCAATGAAACTATCTGAGCAGTCCACTCAGGAGAAAGATTGACATACCGCGGGTGGGGAAAAACTGCTTCATTATTCATCCTTACTGGGAAGACAAGTAATTTCAGCCTGACGAGACAGAAATGAGAAGAGGCAGACAGAGCAAGCAAGGGAGAAAATGAGACAGACAGGCAGACGGATGGGTGGAAGAACTGACGGACAGATTGACAAATACATACGTATATACACACACATGTAGAATGATTGCTAGGTACACATATGTGTGCATATATTCGTATATGGAATGGTCAAGAGAGAGAGAGACTTATGTATAGATACATAGATAGACCCACAGGCTACTAAGGAAAAAGGTACAATGAGAGACATGCAATACAGCCTTTTTGTTCCTCACCCAGAAGCACAACGGCATCCGACATTCCTGCCTGTACATCATCTCTTTAAAACCTCATTGAGAAGTTCGGTCATGATCCTGTCCTTATCCCAGAGCTCTTGGGAAACCTTGCCATTAACTCTTACAATTGCTGCACCTGCTTATTCACTCCTGGGAAAATGTCAAGATCTTTTTCCTTTTGTGGAACAGAGGCTACAGTGAAGGCACTTTTCTTTTTCTGAGGCTTTTTCAGATGGGTTTTTTTCTGCTACGATTCCAAAGATTTTCTTTTAGACCGCGATGGAAAGCACAAAGAGGCATTCAGCTCAGCCTGCAGATTGCTAGAAAACTCTTCACATCCCTCGGAAATTAGAGAGGCAGCCGCACTCATCAGCAATAGTGTATAAATTTGGAAGGAGTGATTTTATAGAATCAGACCATTTTAGAATGAGGAGAAACATTAGTCCATCCTCTTCATCTCGGAGATGAGGGGACTGAGGTACTTAGGATCTAATCTTCAACTACTCAGTGTCTCGTTTTTCTCATCTGTGAAGCAGGAGAATGATAGCACAGTGGCTAAATTAACCACGAGTTGATATTCAGGACTGTGCTGTCAAAGAGCGTGTACTGCTTCTAGAAGCCCTGAGCCCCAGCTGCCTCCTCCACGCTGCTGAGCAGAAACATGTCTACCTCCCTCCAGCCCAGGATCCCCAGTCCCAGGCCTTCTTCACCCTGATTCATAAGAAGTAAATCCAGGCGGACGTCCTGGCTCGTCCCAGGCCGCCCAGCAATTATAATTCTGAGCGTTATTTACTCGACGACCACATTAAACACACACCTGTGGTGGGGAATATTTAATGCAGCTGTTTGGGAAGCAGCTTTGCCAACATTGTGCAAAAATGCATGTGAGGAAATTATCTCTTGGTCCCTCGGTGGGTATTATGTCTTTTATTGTCTCTGTATTTTGAAGTATTTTCTTTTTTAAAGATGCAGTTTTAAAAGACTGCTCCATCGAGGGCATGGGGAAGAGGGAAGCGGGGAGAGAAGAGAACAGAGGGGAAATGACGCAAGGGTGGCCCCTGCCTGCAGGGACATGAGCGGGAAGGAGCTCTGCCCTCCCGGGGCTGAGAGCCGAGTGGAGAGAACAGGAAGTTGATGTGAGGAGCAGCAAGGAGGGAGACGATGAAAAGGATGAGGCTTTCAGTAAAGCAAGATGGCCTCTCCCGGTGAGACCAGGCTGTGTCAAGAGGGTAGGCTCGTCGGCTTAGTGTGGGAGGAAAAGATGCTGACATTTGGCCAACACAGAATCCACTCAAGGACTGGCCAGTGAGGAGCAACTGGCGAAAAAAAAAAAACACAAAAACACAAAAACCCGAGAGCAGAGAAGGTGGCCGCAGAAGGGAGCAGGAGTTCCAGGGACGAGAGTCTCCCCCCAAAAGGGAAAGATGAAATCTTAAAGAGCTCTGGGTTTCCATTTTGGAAAGTCGAACTTCTCCAGAGGAGAAAGGCAAAGGATAGTTATCTGGGCTAGAACCCGCAAGATCACCACAGGAGGGAGGAAGGCAGGCAGGCGTCTGGAAACAGTACAGAGCGATGGCCCACAAGGTAGCACCTGCTCCACTCTACGCATCCCAAAAAGCCATGTCCATATGGAAGAGTCAAAGGTTAAAATACGAATTGGGCCTCAGGAGCAACAGCATGGGGCTTTCGGGGGAGCAGTGCACATGGCTAGTTTCTTTTCAGATTCACCCACATCTTCTAGGAAAGAGAGCCTGAGGGTGCTCCCTCCTGAGAGCTGTCCCTACCAGAGGAATGGTCTGGGCAGCAGGGAGGAGACTACACAGAAGTAGGCTAAATGGGCAACTGTCCAAGGCCACAGAAGTCTATTTCTAGCCTAAGAAAATGAGTCCGCAGGTATTTAACCTGAGCCTGCCAGCCACTGCATTGGGGGTGGGCTGTAACCGAAATATCAAGGAGCGGCCTCTACCTGGCTCTGTGCTCTGTGCATCTGTTTGCAGGAAGGTCCTAGGAAGTGGATGTCATGAGAGAGGAACAGGCAGCCAGCACAAAGCACTTGTGCAAAGCAATTCCCAAGAGCCACCTCGGGGACCCTGAGGCCAACATAAGGCTCCCAAACGTCAGAAGATTAGGAAGGAGGACTAGGAAGATCCCTAGCCCCATTGGTCTGAGCAGTTTAGGGTTAGGGTTTAGGATTAGGGTTTACGGCTCGGGTTTAGGCTTAGGGCAGCATCCAGCCTAATCCAACCGGGGTAGCTAAAACTGACCAGATAGAATGAGAAGGACACCTGAGAACATCTCAGAGGAATTCCCCCATCCAATTTACGAGAAGGAGCACAGAACTATAGGTATGACCCACTGTCGTAAGATTGTTATAAGATGCCTAGAATCTTTGCTACATTTCTGTGGCTGTTTCTTTTCCCTTGTTCTGTTTCCCTATGGTGAGCAGCACTAGGGCACTTGGACCGGATGCTCCTTGGTTCCTCACTGTAGGAACCAGGAAAGAAAGAGAAAGGACCGCCTACTTGACAACCAGATTGGAAAGGAGGAAAGCCTTCTCTTTCTAGAGAAAGAAACTCCTACTTTACAACTTAGATTGGGAAGGAGGAAAAGCCCCCTGGAAAGGGCAGATGATGACAGCTCAGAAGAGGATCATGAGGGTCAGGCTGAACCTCTGGAGTCTTCATAGCTCAGAAAGGGGGAAGTCAGTCGTGGGACTTGAGGGACTGAAGTCAGCCCTGAACTGCGAGTGAGGAACCATGAGTACTAGTCTTGACTCTGTACCTACCTCTGTTGGCAAACCTTCTCTACCTCTCTTGGCAAATCTTCTCTACCTCTCTTGGCCTAGCCTGATCAGTAAAGTTGGAGTTCATTTCTTTACTAAGAAGTTGGCCAGAGCAATGGTGTATTAAGGTGGCAGGTGTGGGAATGTTTAGCCTAGAGTGCAGGAAATGGGGAGTGCATTATCATTAGAGGATTTTAATACAGTAATAAAACTGGCTCAATCATTCTGCTCTTTTAGTGTTACTATTTATTTTTATTATCACCTTGCAAAGATGATTGGAAGCAATGTCTATGCTAAAATGCTCCTGTTTGCCAGGGTATTTTATTACACATACATGCACACATGCATGCAAACAGGCACATATACACGCACCTGTTTGCTTTGAGGACACAGAGCCCTTAGTTGGCAGGAAGTCAGTCCATGGAAGAGCTGTCCAGTACCATTCAAAAATTACAAATGGTTAGTGCTACACTAACATTGAAACATAGTATTGCTGAAAATTTAAGGGAGTGCTGTAGTGAAGAACAGCCCCAAAGACATCCGGTCTTAATATCTGAAACCTGTAAATGTTACCTTACTTGGCAAAACCTTTGCAGGTGTGAGTGAGTTAAAGATCTGGAGGTGGAGAAATTATCTTGGATTAGCTCAAGGGGCTCTATATGCAATCATAAGTATTCTCATTTAAAAAAAAAAAAAAAGGCAAAGTGATATTTGACATGAGCAGAAAAGAAGGCAATATGGCTGCTTTGGGCAGCCATCAGAATCTAGAAGTAAGTGGAGCACCTGGCTGGCTCAGTTGGTTAAGCATCCGACTCTTGATTTTGGCTCAGGTCATGATCTCACAATTCATGAGTTCGAGCCCTGTGTCAGGCTCTGCACTGACAGCACGGAGACTATTTGGGATTCAGTCTGTCCTTCTCTCTGCCCCTCCTCTGCTTGCTATGTCTCTCTCAAAATAAATAAATAAAACTTCTAAACATTAAAAAAAATATATATATATATATAAGTAAGTAACAGATCCCTAACCCCCACCCCCACCCACAATCCTCCAGACAAAACACAACCCTACAGACACCTTGAATTCAGCCCAGGGAAACGGATCTCAGAGATCCAGCCTCCCAGAACAGTGAGAGAATACATTTCTATTGTTTCAAGCCACCGAGTCAGTGGTAATTTGTTAAAGTAGCAATAAGAGCCCAAATCAGGCAGTGAGGGGAAAAGTAACTGCAATGAATGGAGAACATCTTCAGTATATGTGCTGCCGAAGCGAGCACAATGGAGAACATCTTCAAAGCGGAATTTTGGTCCCTATAGATAGGACTTCCCAAGATTTCATGGCTCACGTCCATCTGCACCTTCTCCCTGGAGCCCAACATCTCAGATCATCAGAAGGTAGCAGGATATACCAGAGGTGAAGCCTTGCGAACACAAAGTTGGAAAAACAGCTCCAACAGCTCCGATCCTCCCAGTTAACCTCTGGGAAACTCTACCTCAAAGAAGGTGGTGGCCACCCACCAGGACAACAGTGCCCTTGGGGACATTAGTGTGAATGTGCCACCAGACGGAGTTCCCAGTTCAGACACCCGGCCCAGCCAGGACACTCAGACTCAAGCGACATCCTGGACAATTCCTGGAAAGCCCTCCTCACCTGGCTTTGCCTCCCGTTCTCTGTCAGGGCTGCCCCTTTGGTAAAGACTGCTTGTGTGCTGTTCAGATAGCAGATCACTTATCCATCACATGGAGCATTTTATTAGTGACCTACTTTCACACTCCACACATTACAGAAACCCAAATCCCTGCCTGAAGTGAGAGGAGAATAGAGCCAAGAGTCCAAAGAAATGAGTTGTGTCTTAAGCCCCGATGGGCAGAAGGAACATAACAGGCTCACCGGGGCCTGATGCTCCCATAACAGAAGGAAACTTGAAAACCAGTAAAATGCCATGAGAAATAAGGATTCATACTGGTTAATAAACTCACTGAAAACGTGAACCACCCCCATAGCTTATCCCAGCTGTGTCTCGCGTTTCCGGTCGGTGTGCTGCTAGGGAAAGATCTATCGGGAATGAATGTACGTGAATCAAAACACAGCTTAAACACACTGAGCAGGAGTTGCTCACTAAAGAAATCTCCCTGCGAATTCTTTCATAATGTGAGGAGTCTGTTTTTAATTTATTTTTGATGAAAATCTGCGATTCTTCCCATCATATTTATTTAAGGAGAGAGGCAGATTTACAAGTACAAATTCAAGTGAGTTCTGCTCCACTGCCAAGGTTAATTGCTGTCCTTCTTTCAAGGAAAGCTAGGATTCCAAGCCTCAGCTGCACTACTTTTGCAGAAGCTTCAACCCGCCTGGCCTAGAAGAATTTCCCTGGGCAATCCCCAGGGTGAGGAACACGAGCCACTGAGTCAGGAAATCATCGAGGGCCCCAGCGTAGTAAAAGGTACCTAATTTCAGGAGGAGGTAAGTTTTTTCATGAGCAAATAACAAAAGGGGATATTGATATGTTTAAACAAGAGGATGAATTCAAAATACTCTAGTTCTACTATATAATTAGGAGGAAAAGATAGGAAGATAAGGGCTGGTAGAGAAAAACAGAGAGAAGATCAAAATAAAATAAGAGATAAAGGAGGAAAATTAAATACTATGAAAAGAAAATAAAGGCTATGAGGAGGAAAGTACAGTGGGTTCCAAAATGTGGAAAAATCTCTTATTGCTGAGCCTGTGAATTATGAAGTTGGGGTGCACAGTGACCCCGAATCCTCACATGCTTCTTTCCTTGTGTGGAGGCAAATAGGCAAATAAATTGAAATCACCCCCACTCCATTTGTACTAAATTGTGCTTATAATCTGAGTTTGCAAGGGCAGCTATAAC
The DNA here is from genome assembly GCF_003009895.1 of Hyaena hyaena. NCBI lineage: Eukaryota > Metazoa > Chordata > Mammalia > Carnivora > Hyaenidae > Hyaena > Hyaena hyaena. The sequence goes on along the minus strand of NW_024080963.1, from coordinate 1,901,442 downwards.
AAATTACCATAGACTGGGTGGCTTAAACAACAGATACTTATTTCTTGTAGTTCTGAAGGCTGAGGAGATCAAGATCAAAGTGTTGACAGATTTGGTGTCTAATGGGAGCTCTCTCCCTGGCTTGCAGATGCTCCTGGTGTGCTTGTCTGGTCTTTCCTGGTGTGTGCTTGATAGAGAGAACACTTGTGTCTATTCCTCTATTACAAGGACGCCAATCCGATGAGGCTCCACCTTCATGAACTCGTTTAAACCTAATTCTCTCCCAAAGGCCTCACCTCCAAATACAACACATTGGGCATTAGGACTTCAACATATGACTGCTGGGGGACACAATCCTTTAGTCCATGACGTAACCTGAACCACAGAATCCAGGGTGTATCAGAAGTTAGGCTACATATTGGTAAAGACCACTGACCAATGCTGAGATGGGAGGCACAAGGGGGTAGTTCTGGAAGACTCCCTCCTACCTCAGCCTGCCCCACACAGAAATGCGAAGTGTGGAGTGTTTATCCTGGATCCTTCTCTCTCTCTCTCTCTCTCTCTCTCTCTCTCTCTCTCTCTCTCTCGGAAGCCTCCTATCCTTGGACAGCATCTCTCTCCAGGGAAGCTTGGGGCCTCTGATAGCCTACCTCACCCTGCCTGCCCCTGCTGGGAGTTTTTTCTCCCTAATACAGACAGATTTGTGTCCTTCCAAAATTCATATGTGGTTATTGGAAGTGGGAACTTCAGGGAGGAATTAGGTCATGAGGGTAGGGTCCCCATGATAGGGTCAGTGACTTTATAAAAAAAGACATCAGAGCTTGAGCTGACTCCCTCCTCCCCACCCCACCCCCTACCCTCTCCCCCTCCCCCCCCCTCTCCCGCTCTCTCCCTTTCCTCACTCCCTTCCCCTCTCCCTGTCATCCCCATGTAAGGACACCGGGAGGACATTCTCACCAGACAATGCTGGCACCATGATCTCAGACTTCCCAGCATCCAGAACTATAAGAAATAAATGTTTGTTGTTTGGCATTTTTGTTAAAGCAGCTGGAACTAAGACACTCACCCAACTTAAAAACAAATACTTTTGTTTATCTAGTACACAAGTCCTTAAACCACCACTACCTCAAATCCCCAACTCAACAGGGGCGCGCGCACACACACACACACACACACACACACACACACACACAGTGTTGTGCTGGTAAACATTCATCAGTTTGTCTCTAAAAGAAAAAATGCCCTGATTTGTAAGATTTGCTGCTTCGATAATGTAAATTACTACCAACATGTCTCATGTCAAATAATCGACATGATGTCATCAAATGGGGAATTGGTAAGAGATACTAAATAGTACATCATTGCACAGCATTTCCACCATACAGACACAGTAGACGTAGAAAGCTTCAAGGCACAGATCCTTGTAAAATAATTAGAAAATGATGAGTCTTTAGTATTTCATACCTTTATCTCTAATATAATTTATTGAATTGTAGCTTATATCATTTAATTCATAACAATGGTGGCTATGATTAAGAACCAGCTCACAAATATCCTTTCAACTTAACCATCAACTTGATCTAGCCCACAGAAGCTGGCCACAGGACACAACTGCCCCACTCCTCATTCAGGCCTTGTTTCTGGTTTGCCAAGGTGACTACTAATCGGTAACATTTCTTATGTAACTCAAAGGATCCACTATAAAAGTTGAACTTTTGGCAGGTACCTTTGCAGGTTTATGAAGTGTTTCTTGGTGTCCTATCCAAGTGTAAGTGTTTTTCGGTGGACATTCTACCACCGGACGGATAATGGCCTCATGCTCTGCTGCCCCTGTACTTCACATCGCTGAAATACAAATCCACGAACTCAACGTGGCCCCGAAACATTGGAATACAACAGTGAAAATTACAGTCAAGCACTTGCTTTGGCTACACAATGCCAAAAGACTGGTATAACTAACATGTCTTCCCCTCTGAATTGCCTGCATATGTTGATGCCGGGGAGAGGTCATATTGTTCACAACAGCCACCCATAGCACTTATCGGGTTCTTTCTAAGAGAGGCTCATGTGGCTTTGAAATAAGGCATAAAGGCCAGCCGTCTGCTCTGCTCCAACGCCCTTGACAAGGGGTTTAGCTTCCTCACTCATCTTTCCAAGCACACAATATTTGAAAAAAGGACGGCAGAGCCAGCAAATCCTCTCATCAAAGAGGCATTGACTTTTAATTTTACAAATGTGGCTCTTTTCCATAAGGAACAGAGAGAATTCATTAGTACTGCACTCTAGAGACTCATTCCACCTGCATGTTTCTTTCTTCTGGCTATCTTATAATTATACCCCAGATTTCTGATTACAGAAACTTCCCCCTTAACCTCTGTACAGTTTTAGACTCTCTCCTTTTCCAGTCTCTCCTTCTCCATCCTGCCTTAAAAAAGCGAGGAAATAGGAAATTGGCAAAGAAAGGCACCTTCCCTCCCAGATTGCGCTTCCTCTGCAGATAGAAGGAATGGGTGGGAACACCACATTAATGCCACCATCACCATTCCTCGGAAGCAATTCCAACGTGTGTCCTTCTTGCAAGGGAGCAGAAGCCAAGTCTGAAGCTACCCTTATGGACGAATAAGAGTTATTGAAATCAAGTTCGCTTAAAACCTGTGACCCTACCCAGACCTGTTAATTGCCACATCTACCAGCCGTGTAGATAACTCCACATGTCACAGCCTATCCCCAGCGTTGTTTTAACCATCTGCTGAGGTGCCCAGAGGAGGAACTTACACCAATAGGCAGCCTTTACTACTTGCCTCCCCTAAATCCTTCCTCTGCTTCCTCAGAAGCGAGGCCATGTCCAAAGCCACTGTGCATGAAAGTGTCCCCGGTATGTGCGCTCCTGAGAGCAGTTGTACAGTGAGAGGGAGTGGGAAACAGGAAAGGAGGTGCTAATTCGTGAAGGAGGCAGCCTCAGACGGGGCTCCTATCCGCCTGTGGCAAATGCCTAGCTGTACTAGTCAGGAGAACAGAACATCTGAGCAGTTGGGATGTCCCTCCCCGATTCACGCACTTATCATTTCTTCTTTTCACAAACAAAATTTCGCTCTAGCTTTGTGTTATTAGTCTCCAGTGATGAACAATAGGTTGGAAATTCTGAGAAAATAAACTGCTGAAATTATTATTCACTCCTTGCTCCAGATTGCTCTGTGAGCTACAGAATACATGTTCTGCATTCGGTGACTAAGGCCCCGTCCCATGTGTTTTCCCAGTTCAATCAACTGTGCTAAGAACTGTCACAATAGCCCTTGACGACAAGAAAATAAAATTTAGGGTAGAATGGAAAGCCTGACGTGCATGGTAATTCTTGTTTGCACCTGTTTTCTCACCCTCGCTTCCTTTTCCCCTCTCTTTGACAATGTTTGCGAGCCTTTTCATCCACCTTAATGACGAAGGAAAAGAAATGGGTTATTTTTCCAGTTTGGATAATTGTTTCTGAAATGTCATCACCATCTTGCAAATGACTATATTTCTTTCATGTCAGACCACTGTGATCTCTGCACAACACAGGTTACCGTTTTGTTAGGGTTCTGGTCTGCTGAGAGGCTCGAGGGTTTTGTTCCGGTTTTTTGTTTTTCGGTCTTTAAGAAAAAGACAAAGCCAAAACCAAATAAGTCACCGTGATAACTTATGACAGAAAAATCAACATCTGAATTGAATGATAATCACAGGAGCCAAGCAGGGGGAGGTGGGTGGTGTCCTGTGCCAAGAAAAGAAAGGCACGGAAAGTTATTTAAAACTGATCGAAACCCACTAGGAGTCACAATCCCATCACGGCTTCCCTTTGGAAAAGCAGTTTTCAGAAGCCCCAATTAACCTTAATTGAATTCTGCCTTAGTAATATCTGGAATTTTAATTGACTGGGAAGGTGATCATAAATCTTGGTTCATAATGCGGCTTAGCCATTAGTAAATCCCCGGATGGCACACAGCCTTGTCATGCAGGGAGTTACTATTCTGCGGGCGAGGCTGGTTTTTAGATCATAAAACAAACATTCAAAAGAGAAAGCCCCTCACTGCCAGAGCCAGCCTGAAAACGGCTTCAGTGAAGAAGTTCAGAAGGAGAAATAAAGGATTCCAATGAACCAGAGTTCACGTCTGTGCTGTAGGCTTCAATGCCTTCCTGAAACGTGACATGAAGCACCCAGCCGGCGTTAGCCTCCCCAAAAGAATTTATCCCCCAATCACTTAGGATCAGCATAGTGTCGCTCATGTTTTCTCTTTTAGAAAATCAGCCGTCAGTTCACTCATTTTTGATTAAAACTGCAGAGGACAGGGAACTATGTTAGGCCTTTCAAACTGCCTGAATGTGGCTATTTAATTCAAAGATTCTCAATAAGGTGCCTCTTCAGAACCCCAAAGCATTCAAAACAGGGAAGCATGAGCATGTGTGTTTTGAAGGAAAAAAGAAATGTCCCTTGTAAAATCTGATTTGGAATTCCCTCCTACCCCCTCCCCCCTCACCCCGCTCCAAACACACCACCTCAGGTTGAAAACCTATGACTTTAGGCAAATTGAGAGGCTAACCCAATCAGATAATCACATGGATTGACTCTTCGTTCACTAAATTGATTGTATGTTTGAAATTAACTAAGTTACTAGTTATTTTGAAATGCTCTAGAAATAGCTTGGATGTGATTTGATGTAGGAGGATCCATGCCTTAGATAAGTTACTTGCTTTGTTTCTCCCCGTTTTCACCCACACATCTTTATCCCTCTACCACAAAGAAAACTCTGAGTATTTTCCCTATTTGATGCTCTCCCTGCTTTTGTTTGTTTCATTCAAACCCTCACTACACTGCCAACAGAGATCATCAAACCCCCCAAAAAAAATCACCAATGGGAGGAAAAAAGCTCTGTATTCAGGTGAGGAAAAGCATGAAAAGGTGAATCTAAAAAGTCCTGGTTGAGCACAGGGAAGATCTGTGTCTTCTGGAGATTCCCAGCTCTCTTCTCACTTCAACTGTCACCAACATGCAGGAACTACTGAGTTGCCCAGTGGAGAAATTGGTCAGAAATGAACCATGCAAACTGACACTATATGCAAACCCAAGGAACAGTATCATTTCTTCAGCTTGGCACAAGTTTTCCTGAAACTTGAAAACTTGAAAGGAAATGAAATAACCTCTGTATACATTACTCTTTAATAATTTACACATGCTTTCCTTTTTCTTACCTAACTCAGTTCGTTCTCCCTCTCTCTGTCTCTCCCTCTCCCTATCATTCTCTCTCTCTCAATCGCTCTCGCTCGCTGTCTCTCTCATACACATTTTGAATACTTCTCATCCGAACACTTTTCAGGAATGACACTAAGAAAAAGGGAGACAGAACTGTTAAGGAAATCTAGACACCAATTAATTTTGCCTCCTGCTTGCTATGTAACTTTTCAAGCTTCCTTGGTAAGTGGGAATAAGAATGTCAATGATTGATGAAGAAGCAGCCTACAGAACAAGACCCTCATTATATTAATTCCAATATACCTCATTTAGAGTAAAAATATCAAAGAGAACAGAGGGAATTACATGAGTAAATCTGGCATCTATATGGCCTAAGTGTGAGAGATTGGCATTCTCAGCATACTGATATGTGTTTACTAGTTGGCCTGATTCAGGAAATACTTCCAATTCCCTGTAATTAAAGGCAAATCACAGAGCAAGCTCAGAAAGGAGAGGTAGACTATTTCAGAGTCAATCTCTAATACTTAGGCCAATAATTTCCAAAGTGTGATCAGTGAGGTACCTGCATTACAACTATTACCCATATCACCTTATCACCCTAATCACCAATATCGATTCCTGAGCCCCATCACGGAGGATGGGGCCCAAGAATACACCCTTTACAAGCTACTCAGGTCATACTTATGCTCATTAACAATTAGAAATCACTAATGTAGGCAAAAATAATTATCATTTATGAGAAATTTTCTTATCAAGGTGATCTAGTTGTTTAACAATTGAACTCAGGAGAAATTTTTTTCCCAGGTTTATTATTGAGTTGACAAACCAAGTCAGGCTTCTTATTTTGTTTTGTTTTTAAAATATGAAGAAATGAGGGGTCCCTGGGTGGCTCAGTCAGTTAAGCATCCAACTCTTGATTTTGGCTCAGGTCATGATCTCACTGTTGGTGAGATCAATCCCAAATGGGGCTCTATGTTGACAGTGTGACAGTGCAGAGCCTGCTTGGGATTCTTTCTCTCTGCTCTTTCCCCATTGGTTCTCTCTCTCTCTCTCTCTCTCTCCCACTCTCTCTCTCTCTAAATAAATAAATATTTTAGAAAGGAAGGAAGGAAGGAAGGAAGGAAGGAAGGAAGGAAGGAAGGAAGAAAAGAAAACATGAAGAAATGAACTTAAGCCCCCCCCCCCCCCGGACTTAAGAGTCGAGTGCTTGCAGTGGCGGGGTGGGGAGGGAGTTGCTAGCATAACTCTAGCATCGTGTGGGTCAGCACAAGGCTGAGAAAGCCACAACTGATGATATTGACCAGGGTTCCATCAGGTGACATGGTGAATCAGCTAGCATTTGCTATAAACCATTCCAAAATTTCGAGACTTGAAATAATAATCATTTAATCACTCATGATTCCAAAATTTGGTTGGGTGGTTTTCTGGATTTGGCCTGGCTCAGGTGAGGACAAGTGGGCTAGGTCGACCCACTCATCTGTCTGGAGACTCAGCTGGTACTGGCTTATCTCTGCTCTCCAGAGTCCTCCTTGGAAGGCTACCAGGGGCTTCCTTACACGGGGGCCACACTTCAAGAGAGCAAGTGGAACATGCAACCCATCTCAAGGAGCAGGCTTATTACTTGCACAATATCAGGCCAACCACATTAAATGTGGTCAAGGACAGACCAAATCCAAGGAACAGAGAAATAAACTCTACACCTTTACAGACAGAAGTGCAAAGAAACCGTGGCCATTCACAATTATACTTCATAGCACAGAGAGGCAGATATAAGGGAAGATTCTGGAGCATTAGTGGTGCTGAAAATAGGACCCAGGTGGATGCTATGTCTGTGCCCCTCACACAGTCAGTGATGTCCTCACAGCATGACCCCTCTTCAGCTAATAACTCTCACTCTCTTCCCATCCTTTTCAACCACATCTCTCTCTCCCTTTTGTTTCCTAAGCGCCTTTTCAAAAACAAGATGGCCTCTTTATGACACTAACATTATCAGGACTAGAAAACATGGTAATGTTAACACTTCTCCCCAGACTGTCCAGCCTCAAAACTTCTGAACTGCCTTTGTCTTTCTCCTTTTCTTCTCACAACCGGCCATGGATACTCTCCCTGCAATACTGCTTCATCCCCAGGGCGTGTGCTCTGCTGAGGACTCATGTCATCACCTTCCCCTTAGCACCTCAGTGTTTCTCCAATATCTGCTAGTAATGATGAGACCTTGGGCGACTCCCTTCAGGTTCTCCTGCCTCTGCCTCCTCATCTGTGAAATCGGAACATAAGGTACTTACGCAACAGAGTTGTTCTGTGGACGAAATGGTATGTTCCACGTGAAATATGTAGCACAGAGCATAGCACGCTAGCAAATGTTCACTGAACATAACCCGTTCTGTTCAGCCTATCGCAATTCATCCTCCTTATTTACCACATTGTTTCTCCATTTCAGAAAAACACAAGGAGTCTCCCCCAAAGACTTCAAAAGTAAATTTCTCAACCTGGCAAGTAAGGCCCTTCACCTCTGGCCAGATTGTACCTGCCCTCTTTCTTGACCTTCCCTTTAGAATTCCCGGTTCTTCTGAAGAAGACCTATCAAAGTCATTTTCATCCCTGAGGAGACGTGCCCACAACACTCTGTGACCACCTACCTGCCCAGGCACCACACCAGTACCGTCAAATACACACAGTCCATACCCTGTGAAGTCCGCTGTCCCCTCAAAGGACGCCCCTTCTATCACACTTTTTCTCATTCTCCATCATACAACCCAGGCCCAAATGATCCTTTCTCCCTTTGAACATCCAAAATAATGTATCTGTGCTTGTCTTATGCACCTTATATAATACCTTGTTTGTAGCTCTGACTAATCTCACATCCTGGATCACAAACTCTTAGAACTATGTGTTGTCATCTAACCTACACCATTATGTTTAATCCAGTATCATGCATATAACAGACCCTCAATAGCCATTTTCTGAACTAAAAGGCAGAATGAACCCCTGCCTTATCAGCATATTGGATCTATATCAGGCTGTGTTATATTTTGAGCCATAATTTAGCTGAGCTGACATCATAATTTACCATAACAATGGGGCACCTGGGTGGCTCAATCAGTTAAGAGACTGACTCTTGATTTCAGCTCATGATTTCATGGTTCGTGAGTTCAAGCCCCACATCAGGCTACACACTGTGACAATGCGGAACCTGCTTGGGATTCTCTCTCTCTCCTTCTCTCTGCCCCCGCCATGAATGCTCTCTCTCACAAAATAAATAAATTTATGTATTTTTATTTAACTTAAAAAATTAAAAATAATAATAGTTCACCATGACATTATTTTCTTTTGTACTTGTATCAACACACAAATATGCACAATTTGCTGCCTCAACCACTTCCTATATATTTTTGAAGAATTTATAGGAGCAAGAGGTTCTCAAAGCTCCGACTCGCTCTTGATTTTCTGCCCTTTTTCATAGGATCTGTGGGTGAACTATTATCTCTGACTGATGATATTTTAAATTTACCCAATGGTATTTAAATTTATCTGATGGCATTTTAAATTGATCTAATCTATTTAATTTATTTCATCTAATTTAATTAAACATCATTTCCACCTGATGTTATTTAAATTACCCAGACGATATTTTAAATTTATCACAGAAGTTAATCAGAATCAATAAAATTGGTTTAGGGCAGTGGTTCTCAAAGTGTAGTCCCTAGACTAGCAACCACATCAGGATCACTCAGGGACTTAGTAGAAATACAAACTCTCAGACCCCCAACCCAAAACTTCAGGGGTGGGACCCAGCAGGCTATGTGTTAACAGACTTCTGGTGATTCTGATGCATGCTAATGCTTGAGAATCTCTAGTGAAGACATGAAATGAAATCATTTCTGGGCAAATAAGCTGATAATGCAGATACAAGATGGGAGACAAGTTTTTTGATGAAAATCACCTATCCCTGGGTTATGGTTTGCATAGATTTGCAGAAGACCAGCAGAGATAGCAGATGAGTGCTGTGGCTAAGACCCAATTTCTGCAATTGGCCAAGGTACAAGATATGCATCTGTTTACCCTGGAACTCAGGGGATAGGGACTGTGTTCTAATGTGACAGTGTCAGCACCCAGAATTATTTTTAGAGCTGGGCTTTTTCCTTCACAGGTGGAAGGAAAAAGTCTGAAAGATTTAGAATATGCTCCAATGAATGCAGCATATAAAATGTCTTAGAATTTGGGTTTTCTCTTCACAGTGGGAGACTCGGGAACAAAAGGAAGGAGCAGAGTGAATGACTGCACAGTGGCTCACATTACAGTGGACCCAGCCAGCCTCACCAGCAGGTGGTCAGGTGTGCAAAGGGGGGTGGGGGGTTAGGTGGCTCAGGAGCCTTACCCGATCTCCCTGAGAGCTGTTGCTGGCACACCTGCTCTGGCATACTCCCACGTGCACTAGGATTACCTTATCAACCTTTATGACACCACAAGGCCAAGCAACTCAGATCACAATTTGCTGCATAACTGCTTATCTAAAGTCTAGAGACAACTTTCCAACCAGCAGAAAAACATGCCTTAGCTTGTCTGAGTCCTCATTACTAGGCCCAGGTAAGCAAAATGTGCCTTTCTAAGAAATATATAGTATGGGCACATAAACATTTAAAATTCATTCTGTACAGGTTGCTGTTGGTTAAGTTCCTGAATCAAAGGATTTTCAGCGCTTTCTTAGAAAATCAAATTGGCTGCAGAGATTTAGTGATCTGTTTTAGAGATGTGCAGCCGATGTGTAGAGAGAGTAAAGCATGACACAATGCCAGAAACTTCGATGGAGACAAGACTTTGACACATAATTCCTAAGTTTTTAAAAATCAGGGTCTAAGTGATAAGGGCCAACAGAATACAGTTGGAGTCAAAGCGGAGCTCAAATCAGAAGTAGCTGCATAAGATTATGACTATAAAGCAATGAGAAAATAAATTCGATTCTATATCCAGTGCAGGGTCTGTCTATTTAATGGTACCCACCACTCACTATAGAAAGTGACATTCATTGACAAACAGCTTGACATAGCTTTGGGTCCTACAGTACCAGTAATTCTTTTGGCCTTACTGAGGTATAATTACAGATAAAAGTGTAATATATTTCAAGGATACATTATAATACTTTGTTACATGTATAGAGTCCCAATAACTTTAGCAGCAACTGACTTTATCATGTCCCTTCTTCCCTTCATTCCCAGCCCCACCTCAATCAAAACCTAAAAATGTATTAACACAATACATTTTAAGAAAAAAAAGAATCTTCTCTCTCCTTGACAGTGCCACAGAAGAACATCAGTACATTTAAGAACAGGGAATTCTTTCACAGATTTTTTTTTACCATCTCTTCTCACCTTTCAGATTCAAAGTGATTTATTCAGTACACAAATATTCATTGAGCTCCTAATAAGTTCCAGATGCTGTGCTATAAACTGGGAATACATTCAAAGAATTTTCAATCAAATGCAGCAGACCAAAGTTCCATCGGAATTACCTGAGGTGCTTGTTAAAATACCGATTGCCAGGCCCCAAACCTTAATCAGACTCTCTGGGAATGGAACCTTAGGTCTGTGGGCTTCAAAGCCCACACCGAGTACTACAGCCCACTGGTATGTGTTCATGGGAAAACCTTCTTTCCTCATCTGCAGATTATGGCGGCTTTGTCCTCATGTCCTGCTTCCTTGGAAGGAAGGTTGTATGCATGGTGACCTTGAGCAAATGCTCCCTGCATTCCGGCCTTACACCGACCCCAGATTCTGATAGAGCCACTACGGAAAGGTTCAGGCCATTTGGCCTTCAGCAAAGGCTCTCGGACCACGAAGGAGGTGTCAGCAGAAGAGGTACAGGCTACCACAACTTGACTTCACTGTACTTGGCATGTGTTCTGGGGTGAGGTGGAAGTTCTAGTGACACAGCAGAATAAGAAATTGGAGGCAATGACTGGGGGCTTTTAACATCAGAGTGCTTAACTGAAGGACAAAGATACTTATTTCTAATTTTACATCCTTTGACTTTACCATATCTGGACTTGAAATTTCAAGAACATTTAATTATTGAACTTTAATTTCTTCCTGGGAATTTGATAATGGGAAAGACTTTATATCTAACTTTGGAGTATCTCTCTATTGTTGGCATTTTATGATTAGGTCACTTAATCTCCTTATGGATTCTTTGATATGCGACGCTGAAGAGCAGGACTGAAGGGAAAAAGGTGCTATTTCTTGGGTCCTCTGTGTCCTCAGCAGCCTTGGTAGAATCACATATCTCTAAACCACAGAAATGTGCTGAGGGTCTGTTGGGTGCTTGTTCTGACTGGGTCCCCTGGAAATTAAATGTCTGTGCTGTAAACGATGTTAAAAGACATTGAAGGAGCCTGGGACTACAAAAGGTAGTGATGCAGCGGTTCTGAGAAGTCAACTACGCTTATACTGAGGTCCTAAAAGGCCAGGCCCAAAAACTATCATAGGCAACATTTGCGAAGTGAGGTATCAAAGACTCCTTGACTCCTGCTGTCAGAGCAAGACCCAAGAATGGGACCAGGACCCTGAGAATCCAGTCGATGGTTTTAAACTAGGAGTTCTGAAAACATGGGCCCCAGAACAGCAACAAGAGCACCATCCAGGAAATGTTACTTATTTCTGTGTAGTCAATTTGTTGGTAGGATTCCAGAAAAACTCCCTCAGGGCTGACGCCCCCAACATCATGACACAGAGGTGCAAAGCCAGAGGTCATATGGCCCTGAGAATGTGTCCAAAAACTAGGGTGCCCTATAATCTATTGTTCCAACTAAGTGAGCTAGCCTAAAGGATCCGGTTGTCAAATCAGACTCACTCAAATCAGAGACTTACCCCAAATCAAGCTGTGCTAGTAATTTCAAGGATATAAATAAATAGGAGACAAAACAGAGTGAGGTCTGCATGACTACCCACGTCCTTCCTTCCCACAACAGACACATGTCCTCTGGCCCAGAGTAATAATATATGGGGTCTCTTGATGAGGTTTATGCACCCCCTCACACAGTAAGGAGTTTTTAAGTTATGAAACATCCCCATTTTATACCCAGATAGTTGTACAAGTAACATGATCTTCTCCACAGATCATGCCTTATAAATGCATAACATCTAGGTTTGTTGACCCTAAGTAATCTTAAATCAGAAATATTCAGGTAAGAACATTCCATATATAAGGACACTCTTATCAAATATCATTGGTCTATCAGGAGTCCAATTATCAGCATGTTTATGGGGAGATGGCACGAGGCCACGGCCTTACGTTTTCAGGATTACCCCAGGAATCAGAGGAGACATGGATCACAGGGTGACTGGCTTTAACTCCTTTCTCTCCCACCTCAGGATGCTTTTGAGAGGGAATGGAACGACCCCATGAATAATTATGCCAAGGAGCACATGAGTGGCTCAGTCGGTTGAGCATCTGACGCTTGATTTCAGCTCAGGTGATGATCCCAGGGTCATGGGATCGAGCCCCGAGCTGAACATGGAGTCTGCTTAAGGTTCTCTCTCTCCCTCTGCCCCTCTCCACCACTAGCACTGTCTCTCTCTAAAATAAAAATAATAATACTAACAATTATGCCAAGACAACAAGTATAAACTGGGACCAACCCAGATAAACCAGAATATATTGTCACCTATCTATAGCACCCAGCTGGGAGGTGGGTGCCCACTGGAAGTTTGTGGGTAGCAGAAGAGAAACAAGATTTGAAGAGTAGGGAACTAGAAGCCAGTATACGGGAAATTATTTTAATTTTCAGATATGTAAAATTATAACTGGAGGATTCAATTCTCATTGAAGCCTGGTCAAAACGAAAGTTCTTTTCTGTCAGGAATATACTCAATAATGCATGATATGCAGTTATAAATACACTAGATATATTTTCTTTTTTTGATGAGAATTGTACAAAACTGAATTTATTATAACTCCTTTATCATAGGCCAAAATCCTATAGTTCTATTAAACAAGTTTGACTGTGTGTGACATCACATGATTTATGTATTGTCAACTCTAAGAAAATAAAATTTAAAAGCTCTGGTCAATCATGCTAAAGGAAGGACTGAATTATCTGTTAGCACTATAAAAATTGGTATTTTAAAATCATTGTTATGTAAAGCGTCACCCAAAGAGTACTGCCAAAAAAAGTAGGGGAAAAAACGTAAAAGTATCCGAGAAAATATAGTAATAAAAATAGTATGTTATTTTCTTGATTTTGTGACATTTGTGATCATTTTCAGCTTTTTGAGCTGCCCCATAGTGAGCTAGGAAGAAAAAGACATTGGGGAGACAGACAGACTTGGTTTGAATCCTGATCCTCCCACTTACTATGTGACTTTGGACGAGTCTCTTTACCTTTGGTGCCTCAGTTTCCTCATCTGTAAAATGGGGAGAATAAGAGTGGCCTATATCATAGGAACATCATGAAAATTAGGTAAGTTTTACCTATAATGGACCTAGAACATGACCAGGTGAATAAGAAATGCTCTATCTGTGTTAACAATTAAGTGGGCAAGCTTCCTCACCTTTCTGAGCCTCCATTTCTACTCTTATAAAATGAGGAAATAATACTCATCTTAAGAAATGTAAGGCTTTGGGCGCCTGGGTGGCTCAGTGGGTTAAGCCTCCAACTTTGGCTCAGGTCATGATCTCGCAGTTCATGGGTCCAAGCCCCGGGTCGGGTTCTGTGCTGACAGCTAGCTCAGAGCCTGGAGCCTATCTTCAGATTCTGTGTCTCCCTGTTCACGCTCTCTCTCTCTCTCTGGCCCTCCCCTGTTCACGCTGTCTCTCTCTCTCAGAAGTAAATAAAACATTAAAAAAAAAAAAGAAAGAAATGTAAGGTTTCATCTACTACAAAGCTCTAATCACCAAGACAGTATGGTATTGGCACAAAAACAGACACGTAGACCAATGGAATAGAATAGAGAACTCAGAATTGGACCCACAAATGTATGTCCAACTAATTTTTGACAAAGTGGGAAAGAGTATGCAATGGAAAAAAAGACAGCCTCTTTAACAGATGTTGCTGGGAGAACTGGACAGCAACATGCAGAAGAATGAAGCTAGATAGATCACTTTCTCACACCATACACAAAAATAAACTCAAAATGGATAAAGGACCTGAACGTGAGACAGGAAACCATCAAAACCCTAGAGGAGAAAGCATGAAACAACCTCGTTGACCTCCACCACAGCAACTTCTTACTTGACACATCCCCAAAGGCAAGGGAATCGAGAGCAAAAATGAACTATTGGGACTTCATAAAGATTAAAAGCTTCTGCATGGCAAAGGAAACAATCCATAAAACTAATAGGCAACCGAAGAAATGGGAAAAGATAGTTGCAAATGACATATCAGGTAAAGGGGTAGTATCCAAAATCTATAAGGAACTCACCAAACTCCACCCCCAAAAAACAAACAATCCAGTGAAGAAATGGGCAGAAGATATGAACAGACACTTCTCCAAAGAGGACATCCAGATGGCCAACAGACACATGAAACCATGCTCAGCATCCCTCCTCATCAGGGAAATACAAATCAAAACCACACTGAGATACCACCTCACTCCAGTCAGATTGGCTAAAATGAGCAAATCAGAGAACTCTAGATGCTGGCGAGGATGTGGAGAAACGGGCACCCTCCTACACTGTTGGTGGGAATGTAAACTGGTGCAGCCCCTCTGGAAAACAGTGTGGAGTTTCCTTATTAAATTAATATTAGAACTTCCCTATTACCCAGCAATAGCACTGTTAGGAATTTACTCAAGGGTTACAGGAGTGCTGATGCATAGGGGCACATGTACCCCATTGTTCATAGCAGCTCTCTCAACAATAGCCAAATCATGGAAAGAACCTAAGTGTCCATCAACTGACAAATGGACCAAGAAGATGTGGTTTATCTATACCATGGAATACTACATGGCAATGAGAAACAATGAAATCTGGCCATGTGTAGCAACATGGATGGACCTTGAGGGGGTTATGCTGAGTGAAATAAGTACAGCAGAGAAGGACTGATACCATATGTTTTCACGTATAGGTGGATTAGTGGATTAGGAGGAACTTAACGGAGGACCATGGGGGAGGAGAAGGGGAAAAATAGTTGGGGAGAGGGAGGGAGGCAAACCATGAGAAACCCTTGAATGCTGAGAACAAACTGAGGGCTGATGGGGATAGGGGGGAGGGGAAGGGGGAGATGGGCATGGAGGAGGCCACTTGGGATGAGTCCTGGGTGTTATATGGAAACCAACTTGACAATAAACGATTTAAAAAAAAAAAAAAAAGAAATGTATTCAAAATAAATAAATAAAATTAACTTTAAAAAATAAAAAAGAAATGTAAGGATTCAAGGTTACTAAAGTCACTGGAATTAATAAACATTAATAAATGAGAATTATTCATCTTCAAATAACAGGTGCCAGTGAGCCAATGAGTCCTTCCTCTCAGCTTCCTCAGTGAAGGACTCTCATCCACTGGGGAAGAGGTGTGGGAACTCCTGCCTGCAGCCCCCCCCCCCCCCACCGTGCCTGGTTCCCTTCTCTGCAACAATTCCCCCCATCTATGCTCCTCCCCCCTCCCCCTCTCAATTTAGACTTTAGATAACAAGTTTACCCTATCCTTTGTTTTGAATAAAATTGCCTAAGTAGCCTTAGGGCAACAGGATTTCTGCCTTTTACATTTTATTTCATGGTTTTTCTTTCTTCTTTCTTTTTCAAGTTTACAGTGTTTACTTTATTACACTCAGTATGAAAAAAAAAAAAAAAGATGAGTTGTTAATTGGAATGCCTGGGTTCTCTCCATGCCTAGAAATTAAACGATACACTTGGGTCTCAAGAAGAAATGGGTATTGATTCCACTTTAACTGTCAGGGATGTTCTCTGACTTCCAACATGTCCTCTGTTCCCTTCCCCCGCAGCCAGAAAACAGCGTATTTTAGGTAATGCAGCCTGACTTACCAATGGAACGGGTTGAAGCCTTTATTTAAAAAGCAAAAGCCCTAAACTAACACCTGAAATGAGGTCATTTCAATGTTGTACTTGGAGGCAACTATGAAAAACTTGGTACTTCACTGACCTTCAACCTCCGGTGTCAGCTTAATCCACTCATTGATTTTTATTCATTTATAAACCATTAAGGCCCTGCATGTTACTCTGATAGGCACTTCTCAGATACAAGGCCAAAGAAACCAAATTTTGCTGCTCCATTTCCAAATGTAAAAGCCTGGGTGCCGCGAAGACCAAGACGCTGAACCAAAGAGGGAAGGAGGGGAGGGGGGAGGGGGCCTCAGCTCTGTGTCTCTGTCAGCATCCAACACTGGGAGTTGTGCACCCCACCTGTCTGTAGGACTCCTGCCGCAGCAAAGTTTGAGGGTTTTTTAAAGGAGACGCACCTACAGAGACCAACAGCTCGGGCAGAGGGAAAATCACCAGTATTACCCAGGTCATTCCAAGCCATCATCCTATTAAACTGTTTAATCTATAAAGCGGAATGAGAAAGATACATATTTTAGCCCCTTTCAGGAGCAGGCCACTCACGTTCCACGCTCAGAGGCCCGTGGGGTCACCTGGTCGTTCCCCACCTGGGAGCTGAGCCCTCCCCCTCCTAGGTCTCATCTCCTGGCGGACCTGGATCTCAAGGACCCACAGCACTAACACATTTAACAATACTCAAGACCTGCTACAAAAAAAGAAGGAGAGCTGAATATTATTTTTGTGAAAAATGTGTATATACTTTTTTTAATGTTTATTTTTGAGATAAAGAGAGCGTGCGTGGGATTGGGAACGGGGGAGGGCAGAGATGGAGGGGGACAGAGGGTCTGAAGTGGCTCTTGCGCTGATAGCAGAGACCCCAATGCAGGGCGTGAACTCACAAACCGTGAGATTATGGCTTGAGCTGAAGTCGGAGGCTTAAATGACAGAGCCACCCAGGCGCCCATGTAAAAAATATAGATACTTTAAATGTGTGCGTGCGTGCGTGCGTGTGTGTGAGTTTAAGTAACTGAATCATGGTGTTTAAGCAATTTATATGTGCATGTGTCATATACTGTATCCTCCTTCCCATCTCCCATCGTTCCTTCCTTTCTTCCTTCTTTTCCTTCCTTCCCCCTTTCTTTCTTTCATCTATTTCAGGCCAGAATTTCCAGGACACTATCTGTACTATCAAGGAGTGATATAAACTCCTAACAGACTTGTAATCTGCTCCTGTCTAAACTCTCCCGCAATTTTAGGATATCCAGCTCTAAAACCTTTCACAAATCAGGACTCTCGATTCCAACTGCAACCCCACTGCCTAAAGTCCCGGACAGAGGACCATTCACTGAAGATCCCCTGAAGAGCATTAACTGCTAAAGAAAACATTTGGCTGGTGCCCTTCATAAATGAAGAGGCTGCAATAGACCCATTGCTCTTGACGAAAGTATAGGATTGGCTTTAGAATCAAACAGACTTGGGGAAACTCTTGGCTCTGCCATTCACCAGCTTTGTGTCCTTAGAATTAAAAAAAAAAAAAAAAAAAAAAAAAAAACCTCTCGGGGGTGCCTGGGTGGCTCAGTCTGTTGCGCAACCGACTTCAGCTCAGGTCATGATCTCCTGGCCCATGAGTTCAAGCCCTGCGTTGGGCTCTGTGCTGACAGCTCAGAATCTGGAGCCTGCTTCAGATTCTGTGTCTCCCTCTCTCTCTGCCCTTACCCCACTCACACTCTGTCTTTCTCTCAAAAATAAATAAACATTAAAAAACAAACAAACTCCCAGACTCTATTTTCTCACCTGTAAAATGGGAAGAAGTCCATCTCCCTCAGCAGATTGTCCTGAAGATGAATGAGGTGAGGCTGCAAAGTATCTGGCCGCATAGGCTCTCAATCAATGGTACTAATCAATATTAAAGGCTCCAGATAAGACCAGGCTCTGAGCTATTTTTATGGTAAAGCGCAACCCAAGCAATTAGCATCCCTCTTTCAAAGGTCAGCTTTCTTTGGTAGGCATTAACAAAGCAAGGCTTCAGTTACCTCCTGCCGGAGATCTCCACTGGGAAGTGCTCCCTCCTCCAGGGCAGGTCACCACTCACCTCGTGGCTGGTCACTGTCTGGGACTCCTGATACAGACTTCAATTGGATGCTGCTGCTTCTCTAAGGGAGCCAGCAGAGAGGGACGTGTGTAGGCAGCACCTCCTTTTATTGTGCCGACTCTTTATTCTCTGCATCGCTCAACCTGAGGCCATACAGGGATGTGCATCAGATTTCTCTAAAAGGTTGGGGGAATTACAGGGAATTACAACATTGGAAAAGAACACAAAGTTCTATGCTAAAGATGATGTTTCCCCTGGACCCCGGAAAGTAACTGCCCCTCAACAAGGCACCCGGCCCACTTCCTAACACTGCTCTCCTAGCCTCAGGTCTGTCCACCTCTCAAAAACATCTTTCTTTTTGCTCTGCAGGAGAAAACACTTCGTGTTAAGCAGTCTTTGTTCATTTTGCCCTTCTGGGGCAAACCGGTAGACTCCACTCTCAGCCCACCTTGTGGTTAATGTCAGGGCAGATGACTGGGGTCTGGACAATGGGACATGACTGGAAGTATTGTCTTCCACATCCAGGTCTGGCCTTGATGCCATTTGCCTGATCGTATCCATTCCTTCTCTTCCTCTGCCACAAAGTCCTTGTTTCAGATACGGCATCACCACAAGATGGAGGAAGGCTCCCGAGACAGAGGAAGGCTGTCCACGGGGCATGTGCAGGCAGCAAAGTGTAAACCCTTACTGTGTTAAGCCACTATGAATCCAGGGCTTACATGTTAGCACACAGCATAGCATTGATCACCCATACAGATACAGCTCAGACCCAGACTCTTCATTTACCGTGCAACACACCCCTACCCTCCAGAATCTACCTCCCTCCTCTACCAAATCTGAGCCAATCATCTCATATAATACCCCAAAGACAGAAGTCAGACATTAGCAGAACAGTTAGTGATGACTTTGGCACTTCAAGTTCCAAAGAAGAGTCCAGCAAGATCATCTCAGACCAGGACTCACAAACTCAAACGTCTACAGTGGACATCATACAGATGATGCCAATGAGTGGAGCAGACTGGGTACAGAACCACGGCAAAATGAGTAAGGTACACCCTGTCCAAAGGAAGCAGATTCTACCAGTCTCCCCAACTCTTCCCATGCAGACTGCGGGCCAGCATTGCCCGATCTTCCAGTCGCTTAAAAGGAGATAGAAATCTGGGCTTCTATATAAAATCGCCAAACTTTTGTCATTCATCAACCACTTCAAAGTAAAGACAAACATTTTGCACACCAAATGAAACTGAAAGCCGGCTACATTGGCCTGTGCCATAGCATGTTACATTTTGCATCCTCTTTCAAACCTGTATTGATAGGGGGAAATTGTAAGATGGTCAACAGGACAGATAGGGGAATGCCAGTCCCTGCCCGAAGACTCCCCTTCCAGGCTCGTCTTCCAGCCCCGCTTGCCGCGTGCGTGCACCAAATTACTACTAATGCAGAAGTAACAGACTATAAACTGTCCCCCATGCTTGCGCTCGGGTCTCAGACCTCTGGAGACTGATCTCCTCTGAGCCCCCCTGGTGTGAAATAAACCTCCTGCCTTCCAAGATCTCTGAGTGCCGTTTGGTTCTTCCACTGGGTGATCCAGACCAGGTTCCATAACTGTATGATTTCTTGAACTCCTGTCCTATAGTTTGGAAGGCTGCGATCTCACAGTGAAGTTAATATCCTATAACGAGGAAGAGCAATAATACCTCTCTCTTATCACCAATCCTCCCCCATCGCTAAATCCTCAAATGCAAATTGTGCCTCTATGGTCAGCAAGAATCCAACCCACAGATAAGTACACACACACACACACACTGACTACAGCTCTCTTAGATACCAAGGCCTGCCCCTGAGCTTTAAAATTACCATGTGCCAGGGCTGCCATTACATTTTTAGCCAAAGTCTGTCCTTACTCCATTCTCTCAGGAACCATTAATGATTATGGCCTTGCACTGACCCACCTCTCTGTCATCCAAACACGTTCCATGTGAGCAGCAACCTACAAGTGTGAAATAACAGTCAGGAATTAGAACTATATTTTTGTGTGCCTGTACTACCATTTTTCTGAGAACAAGGCTAGCTAGCTTTTAGAAGGATCAAATAGAATTTGAAAATCACCCTACTTTATATGGCAAGAGCTTTAAGAATATCAAGTATTTCTTACCCAGGAAAAGCATTTGCAAGCAAATGGGTCAGAAGATTTTTCCACGATTATCTCTTCCAGAACACAGCAGTTTGAAAGCAGAGAAAAATGGGTGTTGCTGTGGGGGAAGGGGAGGGCCGCTCTAAGCTCTAAGAGTAACGGAAAGCCCGTCCCTGAGAATCTCAGACACAGAGATGGAGTAACTTTCTCCTATAGCGCATGTGAGCTTCAAGCACAAGAAAGGCTGCCTTTCAAGCCGAAAGCTCTCTTCAAAGCGCAAATATTGGAAAAGTAGACCAAGACATCAGCACATTCTAAACACAGCTGTGTTTGTCCACACCTACTCCCTGCCAGGCTGTGTTTGATTTAACCTGGCAACCCAGGGGTGAAAGGCTCTCGCATCCAATTATTTAATCTCTGAGACTCTTGTTCTCCCAGCATTATTATGGTTAATGCTGGATATAGTAAATTGACCTCTTTTTAAATATTGCAGCCAGCAGAGAAGTTTTAATAATCTTTGCAGTTTCATATTAAATGTGTGTTTAGAGGGCTGTGATTTGTATTCATTCTGGGAAGGAAAATGTCCAGCCACCTGTTCTGAATATCGTGGGCCCCTCCCACTGGGATGAGCATTACCACCCAGGCTCCGGCCTCATCATAATGCATCTGAGTCACAGCCGTCTGCAGGACAATGTATTTAAGAGTCTCAGGGGGTGGGGAGAAGGGAAATGGATGGAAGACCTGCCAGTGGGCTGGGCTAGGCAAGGTGCAGGTCAGCAGGCTACTGTGAGAGCTCTAGGCCCCCCTGGGAGTGAAGAGACCACAGAAGTTGTCCAGAAAGTACAAAGCCCCCTGGTTGTCATCAGGATAATGAGCAGGCCAGGCTGTACTGTTATCTGCAGCCTGCATCACGAGGCTAGGGAAGTTTACAACAGAGCACGGATGGTGCAGTGTCAGCGTGTCCCTAGTTAGGGCCTGAGGGTACAAGCGACTGAGCATCAGCATCCAATAGATAACAACAAAAGCCATTATCTCTCTCCCGGCTGGGCTGCCAAGTGCCGGGGCCAGGATTGCCTGGTGTTTGCAGTTTCCATAGCAGCGCTGTTTTGTTCTAGCTGGCAAAGTACACAGAGAGAACCGCAGAAACGATGCAGGAAATGACACCAGCCACCCAGTACCGAGCCTGGGATCTCAGGGCACGCGTTGCCCTTTGTGAGGCAGCGGTGGAGGTGAGGAAGGATGCTTTTCAAGAGATGCCTGGAAACTGACAGGCGCTTCAAACACAGTGCCTGGCTGAGCGTGGCCATCCATCCGAGGCCGGGGCTCCTGGCCTCCCTGCTCCACTTCTCACACCTCTGGGAAAGCATGCAGTGCGCTCAGAACACTGTCTAAAGGTTGAGAGCCCCTGGGAAGGCAGGGTGAGGGGTGGAAGTGGGGCACTGCTGTTCTCCTACACCCAGAACCTTGTAAAGCCTTTGTTCCTCTCCCACCTCGTGTCACTCGGTCACCCACACAGCTGCAACAGAGGGAGTGCTACAGAGGGGTCTCAGTGATCCTGAGCGTCTGGACGATGCCGGTGTGTTAGTGGCTGTCGGGGAAGCCAAACCTCCACCCCTTGCACTGGAGAGCACTGGAGTAAGACACTCTTCCGACCCATTGTTTGCCAGACATACAAATACTCCTTACTACAAAGGAAGGAAGGAGGAAAAATTCATTATGAATGAGTCCTGTAGTATGTAATAGGTCTAAAATTCCCTTTTATTTCAGTTTTAACCCGTTGGGTAAACACTGAACTGGCCATCTCAGAAAAGGGAGCAGCGTTATCCTCGGCACTAAGGAAGTCCAGCAATTTCTTGGTATTATACCATCCAAGCGCCTCAGCAGTATTTTGGGTGCACAAGCCCTCTAATTTAGAAACCCTCACTTATGTGAATGCCATCCTCTTCCGGTGATCATTACAGCCTCACTCCGACAAATGGGAAAAAATCAGAAGTCCCCTGAAGTTTTATGTTTGCAAAAGGTCCTAAGAGTCAGCGTGAGGGCAAAGGTCAGGAGCTCTGAATCCCAGTCACAAACTCATCTCACTAGGCTGATGATGCCTCTAGTTCCCTGCCCTGCGTGGACACAGAGGGTTGCATGCAAATAAATTCTCCCTGCTCTCAGATGTGGCTCCCTTACTGTTACTTCTCTTGTGCGCGGATCCAGCCAGACGTACCCTGTGTCACCCAAAGTTCTTCCCTGTCTGCGTATCTGTGCATCTGAACCATCAGGTTAATGGTCTTAAATGTTTTACATTTAGGTGAGCCAGAAAAGAGGAGGGGCTCAGCTAACTCTAAAACGTCTAAATTAAAAGGATAAGAAAGGAGCTGGGGGGAAATCCACATATTTCAACCTGCACAGTAAACAAAGGACACCTGTTCTAAGGATCACTTTTACCTATGATCAAAATCCAAATCTCATTTGTCTTTGTTTCCCTGGATTCCTAACTGGGTGCCAGACACCTGCTAGGCACCCATAATTATTTGTTAAGCTAATGATATTCCCCCAGGTCCCAGCATCAGTGTGAAAAGAATTGTCTATAGAACCCTTACCTGCACCCCAGGCTCACCTGCTGAGCCTCCAACCGGCTCCCTCCTGATGGGAGCCAGCCCACTGGGAGCTTCTGAGTTCACAGTGGCTGTCGCGTCACTCCCTGCTGCTGCTGGAAAGCAGGGTAGGTCATGCCCTGAGGGAGAAGAGAAGCAGCAATTTCTATCCCTGTGTTCCAGCCCTAGGTGAGGACTTATTCTTTTTAATTATGAGTTAAAAATGAAAATCTTGTCTCCCTGCCATCCCTCAAGAAATGGCAAGTATGTCACCATCCACATCATGTCATGTTCGTGAAAAGCCCTCTGCGTTTTGCACAAAACATTCTCAAAACCAATTTAAAGGGAGCAACCAACAAAATAAAAACACAAATCAAAAAGCCTCTGACATGTAGAGCTTATGGTTTAATATTAGCCCATCATTTAGGGAGTATTTAGTAACTGCCATCCACCGCGCTAAGCATGATACTAACCCTTGGAAATTGATGTTTCAAACCCTTGGAAATTGAAGTGCATCCTCATTTTCCAAGTGAGGAAACAGAGCTCACAGAGACGAAGTAGTTTGCCTTAATCACACACTGAGTAAGCAATGGATCCAAAACAGGAATCCAGGTTTAACTGAGTCCAAATTCCAGGCATGCTCTTTCCCATCACAAGCTGTCCCCTCCAGCCTAAGGCAAGAGGCAGTACACGTGCCGTATAAATGATAAATGAGTCCACACAAGTGTTACAAACCACTGCTCCCCAGACACGTGAGAGGGAAAAGCATTGGAAACACTCAGAATTGTTTTCATTTTTTTTGAATAGGTAAAACATTCACAGATTGCAAAAATCAAACGATCTTCAGAGGTACAGAGTGACGCATCTTTATTCCCACCCCATCCCTGCTCGGCTCTCTTAAAAGGTAACCACTTTCTCAAATTTCTAGAATATCCTTCAGAGTTCCTTCATGCCAATACAAGCACGTATGAATACACATTTTTTCCTCCTTCTTTGTCACCAAAGCTAATGCACTCTACATCCTGTTCTGCACCTTGTTTTATTTTCCATTTAACCAAAGACTTGTCAGACTTTCCATTCGTAGGGTCTTCCCTCTTGGTTTCCACTGCAGCACACTATTGCTTAGCATTCTGTTGTATTGACACATCACAATTGATTTAGCCCATTCCATATTAATAGCCAATTGAATTCTTTCCAGTCTTTTGTCACTAAGAAAAATACTACAGTGAATGATTTTGAACAAATACCATTTCATATGTATGCCAGTGTGTCTATACAATAAATTCCTAAAAGTGGGTTGCTGGATCAAAAGATACATGTCTTTGCAATTTTGACAGGTACTGGCAATTTGCCCTTCATAAGAGACACACCAGCAGTACTAATGATACATGAGAGTGCCTGTTTTCCCCTTGGCCTTGACAAGAGAGCTATTGTCAAAGCTTTGAGTTCATCCAGTCTGGTGGGTTATAAACATAATATCTCCATGTAGCTTTAATTTTCTCTTGTAAGGTTCAAGATCTTTTCATGTATTTCGGGGACTTTTATATTTCCTTTTGGTGTGCTCTTGTTTCATATGATTTGTCCATTTCTTTCTACTTCTATGGTTTCCCCTATTTTTAAAATAAGATCACCGAAGCTTAGAGAAAATAAAACCTTGTCGTAGGAAATAAAATCATGAAGTGACAGGTCAGAATTTGAACCCAGGTCTGTCTGGTTCCAGAACCTGAGAATTTAACCACCAACCCATACTGTATGGAGTTGTTTGTTCAGAAAGAATGCAAAAATGAGATTTCTCTCAATATCTTTAAATAAGTATGACATAAAAAAGCAAAGATGGGGTGCCTGAGTGGCTTAGTCAGTTGAGCGTCCGACTCTCGGTTTTGGCTCAGGTCATGATCTCATGGTTCTGGGTTTGAGCCCCAAATTGAGCTCTGCACTGGCAGAGGATTCTCTCTCTCTCCCTCTTTCTCTGCCCCTCCCCCACTTGTGCTGTCTCTGTCTCTCTCAAATAATAAATAAACTTAAAAAATTAAAAAAGCAAAGATGATGTCCGAGTTCCATCAGATTCATTTCTGCAATAAAAATTTCAAAGCTATAGCGGGAATGACTGATGAAAGTGTATGAGGATGGTCTACAAAGCCTCAACACAACGACCTGCATCGAATGGTGATGGTGTATTGGGGCAAGTACTTAATGAGTGCTGGGTAGCCCTCGCTTTCAATAGGCATACACTCTAATTAGGAAAGGCCTGCAATTCACACATGAAATGTGGAAGGATCAAAATTGTAAACAAACATTCTAACTTTATTGAGGAATTAGATAAAATAAGCAACAATACCTATGCCAAAAACATTATTTGTTCATTCATTCAACATTCTTCTTAAACTTTTATTTCAGAGGCAGAGAAACGAGGATGGGCTGGAGTTACTAAGGGTTGGGTGGGTGCTGGCTTCTGCTTGGGAATTCATGGGGTTCCAGGAGAGAGGACTTTACCCCACAGACAGAGCCTCATGCATAGTCCACGCCAGTCAGCATTTACCAACCCCTGGTCAAAATGGCAGGCTCAGAGGTGAGCACCCTCAGCTAAGCATGTCCATCAGAACAAAAATGAGTGCCTTGCGTGGAACTTTTTCCTAAATACCTTTAGGAAAAGTAGAAAGTAAAGTCATTTGTGCGACCATGTGGAGAACCAGAAGGAAACAGAACTTTAAAATTAAAAAGGAAACAAAAACAAAAAACCTAAGGCACCTGGGTGGCTCAGTGCATTAAGCACCTGACTTTGGGTCGGGTCATGACCTCACAGTTCATGAGTTCAAGCCCCATATCCAGCTCTCTGCTGTCAGCACAGAGCCTGATTCAGATCTTGTGTCCTCCTCTCTCTCTCTGCACTTCGCCTGCTCATTCTCTCTCTCTCTCTCTCAAAAATAAATAAACATTTAAAAAAGAAGAAACATAGTGTCCTGATGTTTTGTGATGATGATGATAAGTTTGGATCAAACTCGCACAAAGACTGGCTTACCTATAAACTACTCAGTGACGTGAACGAGTAACATTCTTTATTATTTAAGGCAATTTGAGTGAGTTTCTATGGTTTGAAATGAAGAACTTAGGTGGAAGATTTCATCAGGGTATTAATGTTTCATTAGGTTTAAAGGAATGGTATATGGTGAGAACATTCCAGAAAAGAAGAGTGATCCAAGCAAAGGCAGGAATGCCCTTGTGGTGTTCTACCTCTGTTTTGTAGAAGTTGACTTGAAGGTGTGATAGCTCTCAGACAGCCCTTATGCTCCACTCCTAGTGACTTGGCTGAACTTAGTCACTTTACTTTTTTACATTGTCTTAATTGATTGAAACCACCTACCATTTCTCTTCTTTCTCTCCTCCATTGTTATGGGTATTCTTTCTCCAGCAAATGATGGACTACTGTATGTTGCTAGAGCATCAATCAAGACTCTCAACTTTAAAATGCATCAATCACTTAACATAAAGGAGACACTAGAAAAAGAAGTAAGTGGACTCAACCTGTATATTCCCCACTTTTGCCTGCTCTATGGGAACTTCTTCCTTTAACCAAATAACCGTAATTTAATTTACAACCAGATTCAGTCCCAACACTGGTCACTGGTTAACTACACAAGTTCAGTTTCATTACAATTTATTTTCACTTTCTACCTAATGTTTGATTTATTCTATTTTTTAAATATTTATTTACTTTTGAGAGAGAGAGGGAGACAGAGCATGAATGGGGGAGAGACAGAGAAAGAGGGAGACACAGAATCCGAAGCAGGCTCCAGGCTCTGAGCTGTCAGCGCAGAGCCTGACACAAGGCTCAAACCCACAGTTTGACGCTTAACCAACTGAGCCACATAGACACTCCTGATTTATTCTAAACGGAAAGCAAGCCTATTCCAAATGGTATGACAAATTTGCCTTTAAGATCTAAGCTGCTAAGTGTTGAATCATTATATTGTATATCTGAATCTAATATTACTCTGTAGGTTAACTAACTGGAATTTTTTTAAGGTTATTTATTTATTTTGAGAGAGACAGAGACAGTGTGGGTGGTAGAGGGGCAGAGGGAGAGAGAGAAAATTGCAAGCAGTCTCCACGCTGCAAGTTCAGAGACTGACGTGTGGCTTGAACTCATGAAACTGAGAGATTATAACCTGAGCCAAAACCCGGAGTCGGACACTTAATTGACTTAGCCACCCAGGTGTACCCTAACTGGAATTTAAATTAAAACTAAAATAATAAAAAAGACCTAAGCTGATACAGGCATAGCTCAGAGATGTTGCAAGTTCAATTTCAGACCACCTCAATAAAGCAAATCTCACAACAGAGTGAGTCAAATGAATTTTCTGGTTTCCCAGTGCATATGTAAGTTATGTTTACACTATACTGTAGTCTTTTAAGTGTACAGTAACACTGTGTCTAAAAAAATTTATATACCCTAATTAAAAATCCTTTATTGCCAAAAAATGCTAAACATTCTTTGAACTTTCAGCAAATCATAATCACTAATCATGAATCACCAAAACAAATATAATAATGATGAATAAGTTTAAAATATTGCAAGAATTACCAAAATGTGACACAGAAACATGAAGTGGGAAAATACTGTTGGAAAAATGGCACCAAAATACATGCTTGACACAGGGTGGCCACAAACCTTCAATTTGTAAACAAAACAAAACAAAACAAAAAAAACACCTCAATATCTGCAAAGTGTAAAAAATAAAGCAAAGTACAATAAAACGAGGTATGCCTATATTGATTAAGCAAGAAAATTCATTCAGCTCACTTTAGAAGTAGTTCAGTTTTTGACTGGTTGATGGGACAGTGATGGGGAAAAGGAGGCATGTAGTTTTGAGTATTATTATCTATTACTGTGTAACAGTGTTACCCCAAAGGTAGTAGCTTTAAAAACACATGTAGTTGTTATCTCACAATTTCTGTGGGTCAGGAGCCTGAGCACAGCTCTGCTGGGTCGTCTGCTGAGAGTCCCAGAAGGCCTACAATCAAGGTGTCAATTGGGCAGCAATCTCATCCGAGACTCGGCTGGGGAAGGATCCACTTTCAGTCTCACTCGGATTGTTGACAAAATGCAGTTCCTTGTGGTTGTAGGACCGTGGGGTTTAATTTTGGGGTGGATATCAAGGGAGGTAGCCCTCAGCTTCTACAGGCCAACTGCATTTCCTTGCCACATGGGGTTGCCCTACATGGCTTCCTGCTTCTTTAAAGCCAGCCAGGAAGAGACATTCCAGCAAGACGGGATCCTGTAACAGGATCATGTAACCGTGTACACATAATCTTGTCACTTTTGCCATATTCTATTGGTTAGAAGCAAGTCACGTGTCCTTCCCACACTCAAGGGAAGAGAGTCACAAGAGTGTGAATACCTTAAGAGTCTGTCTGCTGCAAGGTGAGAGAAGACTTCATCTAAAATTAAAATGAAAAAGTCTCCTTTGAAATATTCTTGCTTACCTGGTCTTGTGGATTGAGACATGCACTCTCTCACCAAGCCCCTAGCTGCAATCAATCAAAGAATACCAATGTTAGTTCAATAATGACCCACCTTCACTAGATGCATCAACGTCTACCTCACCGCAAGCACACTCTTCCATTTCACCACCCCTTTCCACATCTTAGCACTCACCACAGGCAGTGGCAGGAAAGGGGGTTTGTCCGGGGACATCTGGGCGGTAATGGGTTTTTTCCTGAGCACAGTCACAGGGTATGCATTTGTGTGTGTCTGTGTGCGGTACTGAGCTCCAAGGCCTTGTAGCAGAGATGATGGATCTCTACTGCAGAAAAATGACAGTCGGAATAAGAAGACGAAGCCAATTTGTCACTTAATGCAGAGCCTGATTGTGCTGCCAGAGCAGCCTGGCGCTGGGATTGATTACAAACAAGATGACACTTCCCCGTGGGCTGACTCACGCGTTATTATAAATAAATACCATTCGTTTTAGCATCTGCATTACTGTAGAGGACAGATTATACCTCAGCGCCTTAGGTATACAGTGAATATCCCAGGGAGTACAATGGCCCTCCTCAACCTACAAGAGGAGTCTTGCCTCATGCAACACCGTTTCATAAATAAAATAAGGCGGTAGCGCGGCGCCATGAGCGCAGAAAATGAACACTGAGTTTGACTGATATTAGAGATTCATTTCCATGCAGGGCATACTTTAAAGTGTGGTAGGTTTTTGTTCCAAATGGCCTGGGGCCCCTCAGCAGCTGTGTACAGTTTTGATTGTTCCCTGGCAGTGAAGCCCAAGAGAACCACTTGATTCCTGAGAGTATTTCCTGAAAATCAGAGTTCGGCTTTCAAGATGGAACTAAATCTGTTGGATTTTTCAAATATCCCCTTGCCCTTGCCCTGACTGTTCCAAATCTGTCACCCCATAGTTTTCAAATAAATAAGTCATTTTAACCATGGAATAAAGAACAACTCTTTTCTATTTATTTTCTCATGCCTTGCTTGAGTACAGGGTTGGATTTGATCTACCTGTGAAAAATATCTTTTTTCATTTCCATGCCTATCCACTCGTTTTCTATCTTCCTCTGTACCTCTTCTCGACATTTCCCTATCTTCTTCTTTCTCTTTTTTCTGAGCGCGGATAGGCACCGGGAGGGGGTTGGACTCTCCCTTTCTTCGGTGTGACGCGAGCGCCCTCTGCTGTCCAGAATGTGAACGGCTCTGCACCAGGCAGGGTCAGACCAGCCGAGCAGATTGGAAGAAAACATACGGAGGTTCTCTGCCTTCTCTGGGCAAACGCTGGAAGTATTGTTAAAATGAATAATTTATTAAACCACAATTGTTTATTGACTGCCCTTTCATTATTTACTTTTCACTTATTAAACACACTCGGAGGAGTGCCTGGGTGTCAGCCCTTAACCGCCTTGCAGCTTCTTTCTGAGCCAATGATATTCCCAGCCCCCCTCGCTTCTCTCCACACAGACATTTTCGATCTCTTTTGTCAGGTCAGGGTCAAACTACAGTTGTTCTGTGATGACTTTATCAATTCTCAGTTGATAGACTCTAAATGAAAAAAATGCCTACTGCAACCTCGTCGCTGCTTAAGAAGAAGAGTTATTTGTGTAATGTTCTGTCAGTCCGGCAGGGTCTGTGACAGACGCAAGGAGGGGAGTGAAATAGGGGAAAGGTGTTTTTAATGTCTTTTTTTAGCCTCCCTTCCTTACATCAAGGAGCAGGTGATATCCACTGTAGGCTGTTCCAAACCCAAACGGGTGAGAGAGGAAATGTCCCCCACCCCATTCAGAAAGTAATAGCCAGACCTGATTTAAGTTAGTATGCTAATTACTGCCCTTTACCTTGACGTATTTCAAAGTCAAAAGCACAGGATGAAGGTGGGAGGGGGCCTTTTCCTCATGAAGAAAATTTTCTGACCCATATTTGAAGGGAAACATCAGTCTGCACCCAGAGTGGCTCCTGTTTTTAAAGGGCAAATATTTCCATCATCCAGAATTTAAGAAATATATGCAGTAACCCTCAAATGAATGAGTGAATGCATAAATAAGACTCAAGGCAAAGAAGTAGCAGAAACTCTCAGAAATCAATCAGATTTTATTTTAAAACCCAGCATTTTTTAAAAACTTGGTTGATATTACATTTAATCTGGTTGATACTACACTCAAGCACAAGAAAGCTTTCATACCTCTATTTCCCCCACCCCCACCACCAGCGTGCGTGTGCACGCGCGCACGCACACACACACACACACACACACACACACACACACACACCCTCCATGCTCCTGAAATAAGGCAATAGGTTCATTTTCAAATTGGGATTTATGTTTGAATACAAAGAGACCTATTACCAGATGTTGGGGGAAAAACCCTAACAGTAAATAAAATTGAGAATTCATCAAATTTCATCTTTCCTTTCCTCAAACTAAATATGACTTTCCAGGAAGACTCACACCTTGATATTTTCTCTCCCAACACTAATATTTGCAGATTCACCATCCTGGCAAATGGGGGAGTGTGGGGGTGGGGGGACACTACAAGATGTGCTGGGGGGGGGGAGGGGGGATCAGGGAGAGACCCTGCCAGCAGGTTTGCATAAACCAAAGAACTGAAACTTGTAATGTCTGCCAGGTATAGTACATTTTAATAATTAAGAGCACGAAATCTGAAGTGCATCTAGCCTCCTGACCCGGTTTCCTGCGGTGGTTTGCAGGTAATCAGCTGTGTGACTTGAACATGTCTCATAAATTCACTAAGCTTCAGTTTCCTTGCTTGTAAAATGAAACTGATGCTTCTTCTTTCATGAAATTAAACATGAGAGTTCATGCATGTCACATATGCCAAGTCCTTAGCACAAATAGGGGTGCAATATAACGTGCAATATGTGTAGGAGACAGTTTTCTATTTTCATTCCTTTCTTTCCATCCCATACACCACAGTCAAGAAAAGGCTCATCCTATTTTAAGCTTCCTAGATAATCCTGCTTGCCTTCATTTATTTATCCAGCAAACATTCATTAAATCCTTACTGTGTTCTAGGCACTATAGTAGGCTCTAGCTACTCAGATGTGAAAACAGAATCCTTACCCTCAAGGACAAGAAAACATAAATTAATAATCTACATAATAAAATTTAGTCTTGAGTTGTCTCTTTGCTATTGGCATGAAAATAACTGGTGTTATATATGACTATGTGGCAGAGATGAAATCCACTTTGGGAAAGGATATTTAGGAGTAGAAAGGAACAACAATTATTTTTCTCTACATACAAAGTAACAACAGCGTATCATTTTATTCAGAGTAACACAGTATGCTGAAAGTGTAAATGTATAAACCTATGTATTTTGAATGTGACTATCATCTCCGGGACGGTAAAGAAGGCTCAAAATATTCATGATTTTTTTTGCAGTTGTCCATTTTAATTTTTCTATTTCTTTCCCCTATGCATTCACATAAGAAATCATTCTAGGAAAAAAACTGTCATCTTGAAGATAAACAAATCTTAGACCCTCATCAGCAAGAGCTATGGAAATTTGAAAATTTTGTGAGTCCAGAAGTCCTAATCTTTTTCTCTGTTGTGTCCTCAATTTCTAGTCCAAAATCTGGCATTGAGTAGGTGCTGAATCAATATTTTATGACAGAAAGAGGTAATAACATGAGGGCTGATCAGTAGAGATGGGCTCTCACAAGCAGTATCCACTCGGGGCTCCCCAGGGACCCCCAGGAAGGAGAGGCAAAAACCAGGTGCACTCTTGAGCACCAGAGAATGGGAAGCATCCTCCCAGAGGCTGAAATGCTGTGTGAGGAGACATTCAAGGGAGGAAGCCCAGGGATCCATCTGAAGGCAACCTGAAGAGACACGCCCTTCATGCCACAAGGAGAAAATACAAATAGGTTTGCAAATGAGTGAGCCCAAAATTGATTGTTCTGGATTTATATTTGTTCAAGACATGAAATTCACCTCGCTTGTCAAGCCCTAAAATAGAAAGTTGAAAGGACTGGATATTTCAACGATAAAGTCAGGACCTTATCATCCAGAATCTAGAACATTAAAAAAATAGCAACAGAGCCACACATAGTACATCTTTGAAGGATGCAGACTAGAGAAATCAGTAATTAGTCCCTCAGATTACCCCGTGTGCTTCCAAATTTGAGTGAGCAAAGGCATTCTCTCAAAATCACCAAGGCAGGCGTTCAGATTTGCACTCACTGATTTTTTTATCGAATGGCTTCCCACAAGGGGATCCCCTACCGATACTCATTTTTATGTGTTCTCACTAACGGAATTTTCAAATGCAGCATAAAAAACAGCCTTATTACTAAGTGGGAAATTAGTATGACTCTAAATTAATTATTATCGTTTTTTAAAATCACTACGATTGAAATATTTATTTTTATTCTGCCCATTGAACTTCAACAATAATTACAAATTACCCTGGCAATTCCAGGTAATACAGCCAATACCAAAAAAAAAAAAAAAAAAAAAAAAGTGGCCAGTGCAATGTCTGAACTCAGTGCAGGGTGTTATGCAAGCAGGGGTAGGTGTGGAGGGGGAAGAAGGGAAGAGAGGCTAGCCTCTGAGGAGACTTGTTCATTGAGCCTTAAAACTTCCCCTCACCCCACTGCAGCTCCACCCTCCTTTCCATTTGTATCTGAATACAAATACAAATCTTCCTTGACTTAGGATCAACCCGATAAACCCATCATTAAGCCAAAAAATGTATTTACTACTACATTTGTAACCTACCAAACATCACAGTTTAGCCTTGCCTACCTTAAATGTGCTCAGAACACTTACATTAGCCTACAGTTGGGCAAAACCCTCTAACACTAAGCCTATTTCACAGTAAAGTGCTGAATATCTCCATGTAATTTACTGAATACTGTACCAAAAGTGAAAACAGAATGGCTGTGTGGGTACAGAATGGTTGTAAGTGTACCACTTTTTTGCATGGCTGACTAAAAGCCACAACTCGCTGCCACTGCCCGGCGTCATGAGAGAGTTTCACAGGGTGTGTCACCAGCCCAGTAAAAGATCAAAATTCAAAGAAGGTCTTTCAGCCGAATGCATGGACTTCCACACCATCATCAAGTTGACAAATTATCAGTCGAACCATCATTAAGTTCAGGGCCCATCTGCATACACGGCCATATTTGAAATGAATGACTAAATCTGGATACTGAATATGTCCAAACCCAAGGAAGGGAGTTTGTAATTGAGGCCTTCCAAGCACTCTGAAGACTGTTCTATTGTCACAATGAAGCAAACCCCATGATCCAATAATTTTCAAAATATTTTTATGTTTTGAAATATTTCGAGATAGTTCAAAGTGAAACAAGAAAAAAGGAGGAAGAGAGGGGGAAGAAGAAGGAGACAGAACAAGGCCCCCAGCAGAGAGGGACTGGAAATGTTCCTTTATACAGAGAAACTTTCTTCCCATGAATGTATCTGTCTACCCTGATCAGAATTTACAGAGAGTCTATCATCATAAACCCAAGCACTTTTCATTATTTTTATCAGAGAAATGGAGGAAGTTTACACTGCTGAGTGCTTCAAAGTTTCCTGAGCAGTAACGCTAAGTGCAAAAAGGTGTTATTACATCCCCCACCTTCTTCCCTGGTCCTGAAGGCACTCTTGGGAGAATTGTCACATGGTGGGAATGGATTGGCATGATGTGAGGTCAAGGAAAATGGTGGTCGAATGTTGGCAAAGATATCTACAAATGACACCCATGTCGTTTTGTCAAAAAATACGTTTCACTCAAACAGCAGCAAAAGAATTCTTGATGAGCTTGGAGAGAGTGAAGTAATACAATCGTCTGACAATAGCCTGAGCTTTCTTCCACACCCTCTGTAGGGATCTATTAAAGACACAGGAAATGGAAAGAGAAGCTCAGAGTGTGATGAATGTCAGTTACTATTACCTTATATGAAGCTCTTCCGGAAGGGCCCTGGGTATAGACTGGTCTGTAACAAGGTAAATACATAAATAAACAATCACCTGCATTCCAGGGTTATTTGCCTCAGCCCTTTTGGTGAACTTGTTGAGAATTGGGGAGGTTACAAGAGAGATTCCAGACAGAGTGTAATATGAACTTGTCACTGTGGCAGTATGCTGAACAAAACAAAAAGATGTGTGGCTTCTGTCGGGGAGATGTGATGGATGAGGGCATTAGATGCCTCACTTGTTGGTAGGGGAAATAAAGAATACTCAAATCCCCCTAGCCTCGGCGCTTGCCTCTTAGTGCTTTATGGATAGTTTTGTTCTGATTTGGAAAGTCAGGAAGACTAGGACCCTCTACAGGCAAGTGATGGGAATATGAGAAGCCTCACACGGTCTTGCTTATAATAAGCCATGCTGATCTATATGTCACCAGAGGAGAATATTCAGTAACAAAACAGACTTTCAAACAAGTGATAACAGTGCCTTATGCTTGCATGGTGTCTTTTTTTCTGGATGCTTTTTCCAGCATTTTACAAACTTTCATAAAGGGTCCCTCACCAGTCATCGGAATGCAGTTGTATCTAGGGTAGAATAAAGACAGCTGCTCTGCCAGAAAGCGAATATATTTTCAGGAAGAAAGGTTATTTTATATGTGTATTCACAAAATTTTCTCAGTTTTTCTTTTTTTTTCAAGGCATTTCTGTATGCGAGTGGAGATGGGCTAGTGGGTACAAGGCTTGGGACTATTCCGGTAGGAGCAAACTGGGGCATGTGATATGCTGCCCACACCGTTCACCCCCACCCCCCACCCCAGGACATGGCTCAAATAAGCCAAAACGTGTTAAATGAAATGTCATAGGCAGCTGGAAGTGTGTGTGCATGTGCGGTAGAAGAGCTGAGTTGCAAAGGGGGCAATGTTCTTTGGAGATATGAGACTGTGTTATGTATTAATTATAAGAGTCATGGGTCCTTTTTACCACCAACTGGCAGATCAGAGTCCCTTTCTTCTCCCTAGCAGCCTGGATCCCTGGGCTCAGCCACCAACAGGAACTAGTGAGAGGTCCCCAGAGGGCCAGCTTTATGGGCGACAGCCTGTGCAGTCACATAGGGCCCCCACTCAAAAGGACCACACACTTGATCTCATGCTCCATTATTGTCATCTAAAAATTCCTAATAATTTTATCTTTGAAGTTGTGCTTTGTAAGTGAACTCCAATGGGACAATGGAGTATGAGTATGAGCAGAGGAGATCTACGTGTTCAAGTGGGGCCACACCATTCCTTACCACCCATGCACATCTACCCTTGGCAATGCCCATGCATAGAATTCCAGCGTTCCCATGGTGCATGGGAGTCCAGCGTGACTCTGTTACATGACGACTAAGTGGTGCCCCCTGGCACCACCCCCCAAAAAGCAGCCACATTTTCTCTTCAAACCAGGGAAAGAAATTTTGGGGGGTTGAAAGAAGTCAGTAGTGTTGTAAGTCAGAAGAACAAGCAAGGAACCCTGTCATATCCTTTCCCACTCGTGTTACATCTGTTTCGCCAACCACACTGAAGATGATGACATAGAAGGACAGGGAAAGACAGAACAACCCACAGTCCCTTTTCCCGTAGTCTTTCCTTATTTAGCAAGCAGATGGGAGAGATCGATAGAATGTGTCATATCAAGTCAGAATTTTAGATGGAGTTGAAAAAGCTGATTTGAGTTCCTAATTACATCATAATGTTTAAACTTTTGAATGATTTTTTTAACAGCACCCAAAAATCTAAAAGCAGATGACAATCTGATTGAAAAGATATTTATAACACACACGACAGAAAAATAACAAATTTCCTCAACATGTTAATAGCTTTTACAAAACAATAAGAGAGGGGCAGCTGGGTGGCTCATTTGGTTAAGCGTCGGACTCCTGATTGCAGCCCAGGTCATGGTCTCACAGTTGGTGAGATCCATCCCCCTGTTGGGCTCTCAACTGACAACACTGAGCCTGCCTGGGATTCTCTCT
The DNA here is from genome assembly GCF_003009895.1 of Hyaena hyaena. NCBI lineage: Eukaryota > Metazoa > Chordata > Mammalia > Carnivora > Hyaenidae > Hyaena > Hyaena hyaena. The sequence continues at coordinate 1,864,995 of NW_024080963.1, read as the reverse complement.
CTCTCCATCTTTCTCAACCGCTCCTCTGTGTGTATGTGTACATGTGCGCACACACATGCATGCACTTTCTCAAACTAAATAAACTTTTTAAAAAAATAATTTAAACAATGGGGCGCCTGGGTGCTCTGTCAGTTAAGCGTCCAACTCTGGCTCAGGTCATGATCTTAAGGTTGGTGAGATTGAGCCCTGTATCAGGCTCTGTGCTGACAGCTCAGAGCCTGGAGCCAGCCATGGATTCTGTGTCTCCCTCTCTCTCTGGGTCTCAAAAATAAACAAACATTAAAAATAAAGAATAGAAACAAAACAGTAAGGGAAAGATAAACACTCCAATCAAAAATGGGATCAAACACATCACAGAACAACTTCATGTGACCAATGATAAGCACTGTAAAATATTTTAAAATTCACTAATAAATGAAATGCAAATAAAAACAACAATGATCTATAAGTTTCCACCCAGAAAGTTGGAAAAGATAAAAATGAAAATAGCCACAGGTAGTGTAGGCTTAAAGTGAAATGTAACTGAAGAATACTTTGACTATGCAGATCAAAATATTAAATAAAAATGCCTTTGATTCAACAATGACATTGTTAGGAATCTACTAGAGAAGTAATGGGATTTTATAACGATGAATATGCTAGGTTGTTCACTACAGCATTACTTAGGGTCTCTAACAATCATAACAACCTATACATCTATCTATTGGGTATAGGTGTGATCAATTATAGTAAATCCATAGTGTATATGCAGATGTTAAAAAAGAGTTAGATAGGGGCGCCTGGGTGGCTTAGTCGGTTAAGCGTCCGACTTTCGCTTAGGTCATGATCTCGCGGTTCATAGGTTCGAGCCCCGCGTCGGGCTCTGTGCTGACTGCCAGCTCAGAGCCTGGAGCCTGTTTCAGTCTGTGACTCCCTCTCTCGCTGACCCTCCCCTGCTCACGCTGTCTCTCTCTCTCTACTAGAAATAAATAAAACATAAAAAAAAAATTAAAAAAAAAAAAGAGTTAGATAACTTTATACATAATGATCTGAATGTACACGGTATGTTGGGTTTTGTTTTTTATTATAGAATATAAAATGATCCCATTTTGGGGAAAATGTATGTATGAAAGTTTATATTTTCTTATTTTTATTATGTTTTTCCTTTCATTATTTGAGAGAGAGAGAAAGAGAGAGAAAGAAAGAGAATCCCATGCAGGCTCCATGCTCAGCACCATCACAGAGCCCGATGCAGGGCTCAATCGCACCACCCCAGGACCATGACCTGAGCTGAAATCAAGTCAGATGTTCAACCAACTGAGCCACCCAGGTATCCCAAAAGCTTGTATATTCTTATACATTTTTCTGGAGGAGATATTTCAGGGGTACCTTTGGGAGGTGCAATTCATTGTAGAAGAGAAGATATAAATGAGACTCACCCTTTACTTTATGCACCTCTGCAATGTTCAGGGAAAAAAAATAACAGAAGCATTTATCTTTTTTTTTTTTTTTTTTTTACAAATAGTTTATCGTCAAATTGGTTTCTATATAACACCCAGTGCTCATCCCCACAAGTGCCCTCCTCCATGCCCATCTCCCCCCTCTGAAGCATTTATCTTTATTGTTATTTTTTAAAATTCAGATGTTAAGTGAGTAAATTAAAATGATTTAGTCATTATCTCTAAATAGAATATTAAGCAGCCACTAAAAATGATGCTGTAGGAGTGCCTGGGTGGCTCAGTCGGTTGAGCATCTGACTGTTGATTCTGCTCAAGCCATGATCCCAGGATGGTGGGATCAAGCCGCATGTTGGGCAGTGCACTGAGCTTGGAGCCTGCTTAAAATCCTCTCTCTCCCTCTCTCTCTCCCTCTGCCCCTCTCCCCTACTCACCTGCACTCTCTCAATCTCTCGTTCTAAAAATAAAAAAATTTAAAGTGATGCTATAGATCTGCACATATTCACACCAAAATATGATCATAACATATATTTCTATAAAAAGGAGGCTATTAAGCAATAAATGTTACACAATTACATTTGCCTAAAATGGTGTGTCTTTTGAGAGAAGAGTCAACTTTCTAAAAAGATATTCACCAAATATTAACAGTAGTTATCTTGGTGTTGTGGTACTTTTAATGATATTTTTTCTTTCCTCTTTATGCTTTTCTATGTTGTATAATTATTTTTACTATGAGTGTGTATTCTTTTTGTAAATAAAAAAAGCTATCTTCATTTTTAATTCATTGACATGAGTAAGAAATTTCCACAAAATTAGTAAAAAGGAATGTTTCCTGATTCCCAAGAGTATCCTTAAAGGCAATGCAGATAAAAATTAGAACCTGAATATTCTCTGACTTTAATATTTTTGCCATGATTTTGCCAACTTTACTAAGAACAGTATGTCAAAGCCCACTCCCCATGCAAATTCATTCCTAATGTACTTATTCAGCAATACATTTTCAAATGCAGCTATTTGAATTAAAATGGTTTGATTTCCAAACCAACTTATTCTTAACTTTTTCAGTTATCTCTTAAGCACTGTGCTTCATGTTTAAATTTTTTTTTTTTTTTTTTTTTTTTGCAAACTACTGTCTTGAACTAATATATGTGCTCCATTAACATGCAGGTAAATTTTCCCAAATTTTGTCCCAATGGCAGTAATTATTTCAGAACCTGGGTAAGCCTCACTTCCTTATCAGTCTTTCCAATAATTCTCACTAGGAAAAATAGCAGTTTTATCCTTCTTCTCAACAGAGATTTAGAGGCCAAGAACTAAAGTGAATTCTCACCTGACAAAGAGTTTATTCCATTTTTCAAGATATACTGCAGGACATTTATTAATAGACTATGAAGTATTTATCACCGGTAATTAAAACTAAACTGTTCCTGTTGTAATAAATGCACACAGTCAGAGATGCAATACTATTCCTTTTTATTGTTTATTTGCTCTCCCTTTAATCTAACGTAAAATTTCCTTTTTTAATGTGCTAAGGCATTTATCTTAAGGTTGACATTAAACAAAACTGTTTGGTGTTTATTAAGAACACTAGCATTGGAAGTCACTATAAAAAGACCTCTAAGGCAACAGTGATAAAGTTTTGGGGTGACGGTGGAGTGGTCCGGAGCCAACAGCCAAGAAGAAAATTCTTGAAGAGGTCTTTGGTGCAAAAGGGCGATTGTATTAAAGCGTGGGGACAGGACCGAGGGCAGGAAGAGCTGCACTGGGGTTATAACGGGTAACTCATTATATACCCTCAGGTTGAGAGGGGTCAGGGATAGAATAAGTCTCTAAGGTATTTTGGAAGCAAGGTTTCCAGAACCTTGAAGGGTTAGCCGTCACTAGGGAAAGGCCACTTACTGTCATTTAATAAAACCCAGTCATGAGACCCTTCAGATGTGTATGGAGTGGGAGGGCAGGCAGCCAGTACTAGCTTAGGGTATGATTGCCAGCATATATCTTGGGGCAGTTGAGATAAAGGAAGTAGACTTCCAGGATCCTCGAGGTTGGGATAATGTTAGACAAAGATTCTCTTTTGCCCCCTGCAAAGTGTCATCATCAAGACAGCTGAGCTCCTGGGAGGGAGGTCACTGTGCCTATTTCAAGGACTTGTCAATGGGCTGTAGGCAGTAAGGAAATTTAATTTTTCATTTGCCTTCATTTCTCACCTCATCATGGTAAGCACTTAAACCCTTTCCTTTGTTCTTGGGTAGCCGGGAGTGTCTGAGGATGAGTGGGAGGGTGGAGGGGGGGTGGGTGCTATTAGCCTCTACTTTGCCCTCAGCTTGCCCCATGCTCCCTCCTCAACAGCACAAGGATCCAGTAACATTGGTGTATTATTAATAAAAATAAATGTAAATTGACTTTTAAAAGATAAGACGGTCAAAAAAAGGGGTGCCTGGGTAGCTCAGTCAGTTAAGAGCCTGACTCTTGGTTTCAACTCAGGTCATGATCTCACAGTTTGTGAGTTCAGGCCCCTACATCAGGCTTCATGTTGTCAGCATGGAGCCTGCTTGGGATTCTCTCTCTCTCCCTCTCTCTCTCTCTCTGCCCCTCTCCCACTCTCTCTCTCTCTCTCAAAATAAATTTAATTTAAAAAAAAATTAAGGGGCCCCTGGGTGGCTTAGTCGGTTGGGCGTCCGACTTTTGCTTGGGTCATGATCTCGCGGTTCGTGGGTTCGAGCCCCGCGTCGGGCTCTGTGCTGACTGCCGGCTCAGAGCCTGGAGCCTGTTTCAGAGTCTGTGACTCCCTCTCTCGCTGACCCTCCCCTGCTCGCGCTGTCTCTCTCTCTCTAACAAAAAAAAAAAAAAAAAAATTAAAAGCAGGTAAAAAAAAAAAGATAAGAAAGTCATCTGCAACAGGGAGTAGTTTTAAAAATATTCATGCCCTTGACCCTAAGACTTTCATTTATCTTACAGAACTAATCATGAATATACATGATGTGATTAGCTATGACACTGTCCAACCATGTGGGATTGGTATTTAAAATGGTCCAAATAACAAAACACTTTGATTCCTACAGAAATTATGTTGTAGGGGTGCCTGGGTAGCTCAGTCCGTTGAGCCTCTGACTCTTGATTTTGGCTTAGGTCATGATCCCAGGGTCATGGGACCAAGCCCCACATCAGGCTGAGCATGGAGCCTGCTTGGCATTCGCTCTCTCCCTTTGCCCCCTCTCCCCAACCCCTCTCTCTAAGTGTAAAAAAAAAATTTTTTTTCAGAAATTATGTTGTAGAAAAATATTTAATTACAATGAAGTAGTTTACAAAATAGTATGTACAACACAATCACATAGATGAGATAGATGCCAAAACTAGAAATCTATCACTCAAGTATTAGTAAATCACCAAAATATAAATATTGAAATCTTTGCATAGAATTATGAATGGGATATATATCCTTCTGTGTGCCTATGTTTTCCAGATTCCTACACTGTACTTGTACTACTTTTATAATCAGAAAAATAGTAATTATTCTCTAAATACTTGAGGAATGAATGAATTCATTTATCTCCTTATATATTGCTTCTGCTTTGAGGACTTTCTACATATGTAAACTTGTGATTTGGGAAAGAAAAGCTTTAGGTGTAATACAAACCCATTTTCATTGAGACCTGAACAAGAACACCAAGAATTATTCTCAAAACATCAATGCGCACACATGCATACACATGAAAACTGACTGTGTCACATTCTAATAGCAGCCAAACATGGTCAGATTATGGTTTAGGAGTAATGGTTTGAGAACATTCACAAGCGACCCAGTTTCACCAAAAACTGACTATGCTATTAAATTCAAAGCACATAAACTTCAGGGCACCTGGATGGCTCAGTCAGCTAAACATCGAGTTTGGCCCAGGTCATGATCTCACAGCTTGGGGGTTTGAGCCCCCACATCTGGCTCTATACTGACAGCTCAGCGCCTGGAGCCTGCTTCAGATTCTGTGTCTCCCTCTCTCTCTGCCCCTCCCCTGCTCACACTCTGTCTCTCTCTCGCTCAAAAATAAAATAAACATTTATATATGTACATAAACATCTTAAATTTAATAAACATGATTTTTTTTAAAACCTCACAAATTTCTGTGTATCCTTTGTGTGCACATACATATACGTGAAAACCAGATCCCAAAATTCTGGCAAAATGATGGCATGTCAGTCAAACACACAGCAAATCTTAGCCAGGTGAGTTCCAGTTACAAGCTAAGTTGGTCCACAGATTTCTAGGAAGTAGAAAGCAAGTCAGTTCACACCTGAAATTTCAGGCCTATACTTTAAACTGTCGCCTTTATTTTTATCATTTTAGTGATATTGTTGTTTGGGGAATTCTGGGGATGAGATTCCCTTTAAATCAAAAAAGTTTCAGTTACTTAAAATGAAAAGCAGTTCTGGGGGCACCTGGGTGGCTCAGTCGGTTAAGCATCCAACTTCGGCTCAGGTCATGATCTCACGGTTCGTGAGTTTGAGCCCTGCATCGGGCTCTGTGCTGACAGCCCAGAGCCTGGAACCTGATTCGGATTCTCTGTCTCCCTCTCTCTCTGCCCCTCTCTGGCTCACACTCTGCTTTTCTCTGTCTCCCTCAGAAATAAACAGTTTAAAAACAATGTTTTAATGAAAAGCAGTTCTGGAATCACTGGCCAATTGATACACCCCAGGTTTACCAGAGCCATGTGGAGTAATATCACCAGCAAACCACCAAGATGCTCCCTGTTTCCCTTTGAAGTTGTGAAATTGTAGAGAAGTTTTGTAATTTTAGGGGGCAATGGTGGCATAACACTTTACATGGCAGAACTTAAAGTGACAGCACACTGACTTGCCTCCCTCTTTGGTTCTAGGACAATGGCTCTTTAGCTAACCTTCTGGAATAAAGGGGACGTGTCAATCATGCAGCAAATACCGCTTACTGTTTCTTGGCCTAAACAACCTGAAAAGACTGAATTTCCTTTATGCAGCTGTAATTCCTTAGGTTTCTCTCGTCCGGCAAGCCAACTAAAAGGTTCACACATACATGTCATGACTGAAAAGGTCAGGTAAACCAAGAAAATGAAATTAAGTCAAGAATGCTTCCTCCGCACTCAGAGGGTCCTTCCTGAAGTGGGATCGAGGGGAATGGGTGAGGGAATTCCTGAATCTCTAGAAATAAACTCAATGCCGACCCAGCTCTGCATCTCTGACCCTGCTGAGGGAAGAATTTCAGAGGCGAGCCGCAGTTCAGCCCAACTTGCACCTGTCCGAACCCCACAGGGCCGGATGCCGAAAAGACTGCCATTGACTTCACTCCTCTTCCCTTTAATGAGTTTTGAACATTTCTTTTTACCAAAGAAATAATAAATGCCCCTTGCAAACTGTGGGAGAAAAATGTCCCATTTGGAAGTAATTGAAAATATGTTTTGCAGCCACTTACAAACTCTTTTCCAAATAACTTTCTTTACTAATTAACTCACCGCAATGCCTGGCTCTGGAATTCGCTGGGTAGAGAGTGACATCTAGTGTGTAGTAAAAGAACTTGAAGTACAGAAATTTGGGCGAAGGCCTAAGGTCCAGGTTAATAACCATGACTTTTAAATACTTCCATTCTGATTCGCTAATAATTGCCGGGTGGAAATGCTAGGCTGATAGGATAGAGGTTTCAAGGTTCAAAATGATGAGGAAGGTTGTTTTCTCTTTAGATAGAAAATTTGGGCTGTTTGAAGGCACATTTTGTCCAAAGAAAGATGCTGATCCCAAAAGCAATTTGTATGGGGACAAGGTAGGGTCATAACACCTTAGAGATGAAATATGGCTTCTCCCTGAGGTCAGAAAAGTAATTTTCACTTTAAAGTGAAAGTGAAAGGGATCTGCAATGACCAGCCGCCTCTGAACTCTAGGAGCCTGTCATTCCAGGAATTTGTCCAGGCTATGCAAGTAGGGCTTTCAGACCTCGTGCAAGAGGAAGCAAGAGGAAATGGTCAGGTGAGGCAAATGCATTAACTGAAATGTAAATACAGAGCTAACGCAAGGACGCAAAAGAGGAGGCAATCTTATAGAAGGAAAAGACACTATTTGGTTGGGATGATCACATTATTATGATAAAATTTTTGACATGTAAAAATGGGAAGAAGGGGCATTCCAGGTCAAGGAAATCCCCTGAGCAAAATCCCAGATCATGAAACATTAGGAGTGCCATTCTGCTTCTAATGAGCAGCAGGGAGTACATTCTGACTCAAATGCTAAGTAAATACAGAAGAGAAAGAGAAGATGGTGCTGATCTGTGTCATGTTACACAGACGCTCACTTGCCAATGCAAAGATTTCTGTACAGGGTCACCAGCGCCTTGCATCGCTGCTATTTATCAGGGATTCATGTCTGCATTCTCTGATCCACAGAGCCCACAAAGAGAGCATGAAGTACAGCAGAAAAGCTGGTGTCCAGTCACCTATGTCGATTACGCAAGGTAAGGCCAGCTCTATCCTGTCAAGGTCATTGCAGAGCCTAGGCATCCCCTGTTAGTATCTGTCACTGACAGTGAGCAATATATAGAGAAGTTTCTTATCCACACCCACTTTCGGCCTCCAGATTTAAGGAAAAAAAACATCAGATGTTCCACAGGAGGAACTTGGGCATTTCTTCACAAAGGAGATCACCACCATCTTTGACCTTGCCTTTTCTGTCAATGAGGTAAAAATTTTTTCTAAATAGATATATATCAATAGCCAGACCATATCTGCTTGCTGAAATAGGGATTATATCATGAAAAATAGTTCTGTTTAGGGGCACCTGGGTGGCTCCATTGCTAAGGGATGGATTCTTGATATCAGCTAAGGCCATGATCTCCCTGTACTGAAATGGAGCCCCACATCTGGCTCCTCTTGCTAAGGGTAGAGATTGCTTAGGATTCTCTTTCTCCCTCTCTCTCTCTGCCCCTCCCCTGCTCACTCTCTCTCTCTCTCTCTCTCTCTCAAGATAAACAAACATTTTTTTTAAAAAATAGTTCCATTTTCAGTAAAACCTTCTTGGAGTACACTAAAAGAGCCAAGAATTATTGACTAACTAAAAATGGCTAAGCCCTGTCAAATGTTGATTTGTATTTTCTAGTTCCAAAGGCTAAAAGGCCCTTTGTTCTTTGAGGCAGTGAAACCAGACATTTGAAAGCTGATATCCAATCACAAAATAAGGGTACTTGGGGATTCTGAAGTCTAAAATTAGCATTGCATTACGTTGTCAAAGATCAGATAACTCTCCCTAAGGACAAAGTCTTTATGCTAAATTCTTGTAATTTGCTAATTCAACATTGGGGTGCCAGTTACACTCAAGTAGCTCCAAAGATTCATGATATGTAATGATTTGTCATTTTACTGAGATACAAATTTGAATTAAGCCTGGTCTCAGGTCCAACCTTATGACTTTCTACACATCATCATAACTCTCTGAAACTCTGAAAGTCTATTCTCCGGTTCTTATGGGGAAAAGGCAACAGATAAGAGAAAAAGTATCAGTGAAAGTTGAAAACCAGGTTTGGGGGAACCTGATGACCATGCAATTTGGGTTCCTTTATAAGAAAAGAAATTTTTAAATATCTATATAGAACCAAAGAAGAAATCTCAACAAATTATAAATTGTTTAAAGCTGTCAAATACCATAATCACCAAAATTAGAAAAGTAACTTGATGTCTTTTTCAGAGTCCTGCCACACTTCTATAAGTGAGATAGTACCTATCTCATATACCTGTTGTGAAAATTAAAAGAGATAAGCTATGTAAAGTGCTTAAAACAGTGCCAGACATATAACAGGTGCTTAATTATTACCAGTCATCATTATTATTTGCCATGAGACTTGAAGGATGAATAAGATCAATCCAGGATTGGAAAGCATTCCAGGCATATGAAACAGTTAGAGCAAAGGCACAGAGGCATGAAAATGCCCATCACATGTGGAGGAGAGTGATTAATGCAATGCAGCCAGAGCATGGAGGGTGGTGAGGGAAGATTAGATGATGTGAAGGCTTAGTTACAGTCAGCCATGAGAGACCTTGAATATTATGTAAAAGAGTTTGTACTTTATTTTGTATTTGTATTTATTTTATTTTTATTATTTGTATTTTATTTATTACTTTATTTTGGCTGCAGGAGGAAACAGTAGGTTTTTCTTGTGCAAATAAATAAATAACATAACATAATCAAGTCTATGAATACCTGTAATGCTCAGGCTTCGTCAACCTAAGAGTAAATTAGACCACATTTGAATAACTACCCCAGGCCTTACTCTGAGTATTCACTGCCTGACTAATGGAAAGTCCAGTCTTTGCCCAGAATGGTGCCAATGGAATGGAAAGAATCAAATTCAAGACGTACATGAGAAACAAGAACAGTAAGACTTGATGACAGACATTTAGCACAGTTTAATCACATACACACTTAAATACTTTCGGTGATAGTATCAATGAGGATAACGGTGGTGATGATAGTCAAGCAGAATTACTTATATCTGTTTGATCCTGGACCACGTTATGGGAAAACAGTTAACAACAACACACACACACAATGTTACGTAATAACTGTATCTTGTAAAAGTTTCTTTTATGATTTAAAAAGGGAGGAGTTGGGAGAGATTCAGATATAATAAGGGGTGGAAGGTGAGTGACAGAGAACATCTTCAACCACACTGAATATGAACATATAATAGTTTTTAAGAAACTGTCAAGCATGGCTCAGTCCATTGAGTGTCCAACTTCAACTCAGATCATGATCTCACGGTTCATGAGTTTGAGCCCCGCACCGGGCTCCGTGCTGACAGCTCAGAGCCTGGAGCCCGCTTTGGATTCTGTGTCTCCCTCTCTGCCCCTCCCCTGCTCGTGCTCTGTCTCCCTCTCTCAAAAATAAATAAACATTAAAATTTTTAGAAAAAAAAAAAGAAACTGTCAGACTTTGCAAAATATCCCATATATTTCTAGAAAGATCTGGCTCACAAAACCAGACATTTGGCTGTACTGGGTGGAAACAAGAACCCTAGTTACAAGTGAGTCTGAGACATATTCTTAACTTTCCTGCCTCTGTAGTACAGGAAGACAGGCTAGAAGGCAATTGCAGTAGGCGTTGAGTAAATATTAGAGAGTTCATGGATAAATTTATTCCAAAAAGGTGATCAAATAAATATAATAATAGCTTTGTTATAAGCAAAGAAAGAGCCTCTGTGTAAACTGGAAAGTGTTTGGAGCTGTCTTTGTTGCTGGGGCTCCTCTGCGTCTATGCTACACAGCACCCTAGGAGGGGGACAAAGCCTCATGAAGACTGCATGCCATCGGGGGGATTCTACTCTCTTTTTGCCTATCTGAGCTTCAGAACCTTCATACCAAACTCGTTCTATCCAACAGCCTTACATAGCAATACCTGATGGGGTTTTTTCTTTACGTTGGAATTTTATTAAGATGACCAGTGGATTTGCTCTATAACGAGAACAATACACATATACAATGATCCATAAAGATTATACAGGAGTTTCGGGACTCAGTCTCCAGTTTCTTCTCACCAGGGAGGCGGTCATGACACTTGAGCCCAATGACTGGGAGATTTATTCTGCTTCATCCTGTATCTTACTTCTCACGATTGTAGATGGTTCTTGTCCCCTGCTCTGGTCCTCTGTGAGATACCTAGTACTTGCTCCAGAGCCCTTTGTCACTGATCACAGAGCTCACAACCTTTGTCTTATGAAGCGGTAATATTTTGGAAATGTTATATCTTTACATGTAATTTCTCCCTTTCAATTATATCTTCTAGGGGGCTCCTGGGCAGCTCATATGGTTAAGGGTCTCACTCTTGGGTTCAGCCCAGGTCATGAGCTCACCGTTCATGAGATTGAGCCACACAATGTCACATTCTACACTGAGCATGGGATTCTTTCTCTCCCTCTCTCTCTGCCCCTCCCCCATACATGCACGTGCACACTCTCAAATAAATAAATAAGCAAACCAACAAACTTTTAGAAGCCTCCAGTCACAGGACATGTCACTGAGACTTGTAACCCCACAGCAAGAGAGAAGAAGGATTTGATATCTAGCAAGACTCTGAGCTTGAAAGACGGGGTTAGACAATCCTGCTCAGACTCCCAATGGGTCGCCACTGACATTCCAAGCAGCACAATATGGAGACTGTCACAGGCAATTTCTCCACCTCAATAAATGCCAGTAGCACACTGAAGTTACGATTGCAATAAAAAATGCTCCCAATGTGGGGCACCTGGGTGGCTTAGTCGGTTAAGCGTCTGACTTCGGCTCAGGTCATGATCGCACAGTTCATGGATTTGAGCCCCACATCAGGCTCTGTGGTGACAGCTCAGAGCCTAGAGCCTGCTTCAGATTCTGTGTCTCCCTCTGTCTCTGACCCTCCCCTGCTTGCGCTGTCTCTCTCTCTCAGAAATTTTAAAAAAAAATTTTTTTTAATTTTTAAAAAATGCTCCCAATGTTTTCCAAATACCTTTAGGGAAATGGGAATTCCCCTAGTTAAGAACTACCAGCTAAAGAGTACATTTCCCCCATGTCTTCAGCACAGCACAAACTCAAGTCGGACTTGCCTCACATCACAAGGTTCTCCTTGGTGTATGCGGAATAAAAGCAGGGTGCACTTGTGGGGATGAGCACCGGCTGTTATATGGAAACCAACCTGACAATATACTATTTAAAAAAAAAAAAAAGAAATAAAATCAACTAAATTTGAATTAAAAAAAAAAAAAGCCAGTAGGCATAGACAGCGAGGCACAAGAGACCACCTCATCCCGGTTTGTCAGGGACCATTCTGGTTTTAGCAGCAAACCCCTGAATACCAGCCAAATGAGTAACACTGACCACTTTGGCTCAGCCATGAGGCTGACCATCCTACTAAAAAGGATCAGACAAAAGAAATAATTCTTCCAGGGGCGCCTGGGTGGCTTAGTCGGTTGGGCGTCCGACTTTCACTTAGGTCATGATCTCGCGATTCGTGGGTTCGAGCCCCGCATCGGGCTCTGTGCTGATTGCCAGCTCAGAGCCTGGAGCCTGTTTCAGTCTGTGACTCCCTCTCTCTCTGACCCTCCCCCGCTCACGCTGTCTCTCTCTCTCTCCTGGAAATAAATAAAACATTAAAAAAAAAAAAAAAGAAAGAAAGAATTCTTCCAGTCAGAAGGTGTTGTGGGAAGCGGTGAGGGGGCAGAGGGATGGACAGAAAACTACTTCTAAAGGTCTCTCTATCTCTTCTACCCCAGACACACCCCAAATCCCTCCTTGTGGCCTAGAAGGCCTTAGAAACATCCAGCTTGGGGATGCCTGGGTGGCTTAGTCGGTTAAGCGTCCGACTTTCGCTTAGGTCATGATCTCGCGGTTCGTGGGTTCGAGCCCCGCTCCAGGCTCTGTGCTGACTGCCAGCTCAGAGCCTGGAGCCTGTTTCAGAGTCTGTGACTCCCTCTCTCTCTGACCCTCCCCTGTTCACGCTGTCTCTCTCTCTCTCTCTCTCTCCTAGAAATAAATAAAAATTTAAAAAATAAAATAAAATAAAAAAACATCCAGCTTGGCGTGAGGCACCTGAAGGCAGAGGCTTTTACCCTGTTCCTCATTAGGAAGCAATACTCTCTCTAGGGGTGAGGGAGGGACGGGGACTCACATCTGGTACTGTCTCCCTATCTGTGAAATGAGGGAGGCAGAGACTTCCTCTTAGGGCACTCTTTAGTCTCACACAATAACTCCTTTAAAGTACTGTCCCTTTAACTTTTCAGAACTTTTTTTCAAATTCTGGGGAACCCAAGACCACTTTTTCAAAGGAGGAACCATAGCGCATGCTTGTTTAACAAGCCACTGAGGGTGGAAAGGGACTCTGTAATGAGCAAACCTCATCCTCCCTGTCTGCAGCTCTCCTCTCTGCAGATACCAGAGAGAAACCCACTGTAATGGTTTGCTAGCCCCTCCAGGACAAGGTCCCACAAACCGGAAACTAGATCCAGCCAAGGTCAAGGTGCTAGTTTCTTCTGAGGGCCTCTCTCCTTGGCTTGTAGATGGCATGTTCTCCCTGGGTCTTCACATGGTCTTCCCTCAATACAAGTCTGAGTCTAAATTTCCTCCTTACAAGGAGACTAATCAGATTGGGTTATGGCCCACCCCAATGATCTCATTTTAACTTAATCATGTCTGTAATCTAAATCATCAGGTAGGCAAAATGGGTGAAGGGGCCCCGAAAGTACAAACTTCCAGTTAGAAAGTAAATAAGCCATGGGAATAAAATGTACAGCCTGGGAACTATAGTTAATAGTACTATATTGCTTTGGGGCACCTGGGTGGTTCAGTCAGTTAAGCATCTGACTTCGGCTCAGGTCATGATCTCACAGTTCATGGGTCGGAGCCCTACATCGGACTCTGTGCTGACAGCTCAGAGCCTGGAACCTGCTTTGGATTCTGTGTATCCTTCTCTCTCTGCCCTTCCCCCACTCACACCCACCCTCTCTTGCTCTCTCTCTCTCTCAAAAATAAACACTCAAAAATGTTTTAATAATACTATTTATGAAAGTTCCTAAGAGCATAGATCTTAAAAGTGCTCATCATAAGAAAAAACTATTTTGTAACTATGTATGGTGAGGATGTTAACCAGATGTATTGTAATGATAATTTCCTAATATATATACATAAATAATGAATCATTGTGCTGTATATACCTGAAACTAATGTTATATGTCAATTATACCTCAATTTAAAAAAAGAAAGAAAAATATTGCCAAACCAAAACCTTACAAAAATCACTTATCTCCCAAATAAAGTCACACGTTTAGGTGCAAGGGGTTAGAACTCAACATGTGAATTTGGCCATAACACCTACCTGCCTGGACTTGACATTCTTTCCTCCACTCTCAAGTCCTTGATCCATTTTCCCTGAAGATTACTGAGCCCAGAAGAGAGTCTTTAAGTGAACCATTCACAGCCTGTTGATGCGATGACCGTCTCCAGCTGCTGCTCTCAGCTGTTGCCGAGAGTCAGTGTGGTTGAGGGACGCTGTCTCTAAGGAAAACCTCAAAGAGGCTCTTGAATTTTGGAGAAAAGGTAAATAACATGTTAGTATTATGAAAATAATTTTGACCTTATGGACTCTCTTAAAGAGTCTCAAGGAATTCTAAGTATCCCTGGACATATATAAAGAACAACTGCCTTAGAGGGGCACCTGGGTGGCTCAGTCCATGAAGCATCTGACTCTTGATTTCAGCTCTCACAGTTCATGAGTTCGAGCTCCACAGCGGGCTCTGTGCTGATGGCAAGGGTCCTGCTTGGGATTCTTCACACACACACACACACACACACACACACACACCCGCCTCTCCCCTGCTCATGCTCACTCTCAGAATAAATTTAAAAACAAAACAAAACAAAAAAGAACAACTGCCCTAGGGGAAAAAAAAAAAAACCTCTCTGTGGATGCCTCCACCTTCTGGTTATTCTTGACTTATTTATCTCTGGCCAGTAATGGCCTTCCCTGTGAAGCCAGAGGAACTTCTTGCCCAAATCCACCCAAAAATGGTGAGCAAGGCCCACCTTTTTTAAAAGAGTTTTGCTTGTAGCTGAGTCCACAGGACCTAGGTCCTAGGAAATAGCATGAGGCAGGAATAGACATGAATAAACACTAAACCCAGGTCAGGATGCCCCCTGGCTCTATCCTCCACAATGAGATCACCTGGGTTTTCCACAGGTGAGTCAACAACTTTCCACATTAGGTAAATAATAGGGAACAAGCCTGTATTCATTAGGATTATGTTTAGCTGAGTATAAGAACCAAAAAAAAAAAAATTTTTTTTTTTACTTTGACTTAAATAAGACAGAAGGACGCCTGGGTGGCTCAGGTCGTGATCTTGCACTTCTTGAGTTTGTGCCCCACATTGGGTTCACTGCTGTCTGAACAGACAGAGTCCACTTTGGATCCTCTGTTTCCCTCTCTCTCTGCCCCCCCCAAATAAATAAACATTTATATATAAATAAATAAATAAGACAAATATATCTTTCTTTCATAGAAAATAAATCTGGGGGCAGGCAGCCCAAGACTGGCATGGTGGCTCCCTAAAATTGTCAGGAACAAGCATACTTTTCAGTTCATGGTCAGCCTTCAATGGCACTCAACCTCAAGGTCCAATGTGGCTGCTAAACTCCAGCCGCAGCGATCATATTCCACCCAGGAGATATGGAAAAAGAACACTTCCCAGGAATTGTATATACTTCTCATTGGCCAAAACTAAGTCACATGTTTACAAAGAAAATTAGGAACATTTCCTTTTATTTCGGCAACATTATGTCTAACCACTGAAGGAGAGAATGGGTCCTGGGAGGCACTAAGCAGTGTTAACTACAAATTGTCAATTGGCTGCTCTTCCCCAATAGAGAACAACAAAGCCAAATTGAAAGCCAACACCTGGCAGCCACTATATGACTTACCAGTCCGTTGACTCACTCCTACCCACCAGCTTGTCAGCAAAACCATGTTTCTACGTGTCACAGACCTTTCAGATTGCTAAATATATTCAAAACTCTGAAAGCTAAATTGTTGAATGCAAAGCGTCTACTATGTAGCACATTCTTTAGATTTTCAAATTGTTAATTTTATATAAAAATTATTATCTGGTGACTCAGCCGGTTCAGCATTCAACTTTGGCTCAGATCATGATCTCACAATTTGTGGGTTCTAGCCCCAAGTGAGGCTCTGCATTGACAGTATGGAGCCTGCTTGGGATACTCTCTCTCCCTCTCTCTGCTCCTCTCCCCCCATCAAAATAAATAAATAAACTTTATAAATAAATGAATAAGACATTAATTTTTTAATAAAATTAAAAAAATAAAAATTATTATCTATACCAAACATCTAAGGCAAATGTACTTCCACATTAAACTAAAAGTTTATAGGGGTTATTTCTGAACAGTAGAATTACAGGACATATTTCTTTTTTTTTTTTTAATTTTTTTCTGTAGATAAAAATGTTCCTCCAATGCATATACATTGCTTCTCTAATGAGATAAAACAGTAAATTTCTTTTCAGGATCCCAGCCTTCTAGCCCTGTCTTTCTTTAGTTGAGGGATTTATTCTTCTATAAATCATGGTAGCTGAGTAATTTAAGAAATCTGATTCTTGAAATTGTACTTTACCCGTGACCCACTCTATACTTCATTTCATACCATGCATCTTGGGTTAAGTATAAAAATTATATCGTGACCTTTCTTATTATATCAAAATAAATTCTCATCAATTCTGTCTTCTGGCTTAAACAGAACATGAAAATAAACATAACCGGTGAACAACATTTCTGAAGAATAGTCCTGCTTGGCTGTTACAATTAAATGTGAGTCAGAGGAAGGAGGAGTTCCACAGTTCTGGCTTTGTAAGGAAAAAGGAAGGGTTTTTTTTCCCCAGAAACTCTCCTGGAGGAATTCCCCATCTGCATTTTCAACTTTGTCATTTTCCAGGGAATTCTTTGCAACTGAAAGTGAAGCCAGGAGATTGGAAGCAGCTCGGACGTGCTGATCCGAGCCCATCACCTGGGGGTCCCAGAGTGGATGGCAGGCAGCGCTGGTTGAGACGGACTGTGACCCCAGATGGTGCCAGGCCAAATTCCTGGCTCCCCGAGGGAGCCTGCCCAGTACCCCACACCCACCCATGCTGCTTTCTTTGTCTCCAAAAAAGGCATTAACTGAAAACCTGAAAGACAATTCTTGGTTTTTATGTGGGTACTCGTCATCCCTACCCCAGAGCCAAAAGACTGACAATCTACCAATTTAAACACACCAGCCTTGCTAGAAAGACACCCAAAGGTGCATGTATAAAAGCATTAACTTCACACACAAAGAACAGACTCGCTCTATTTACTGAAGTCTTATAACAGTGTGTGGGCATACGGAGACAAAACTGGTCTACACCGGCCAGAAGGCTCAATTACTTTTTCCAGGAAAATGAAGAGGCGGTGGATTATCGTGTTGACTTGAATCTCATCCATATCTAGCCATTAATGAGCCCAGGAAAGTGGTGAGCCCTACAGCCCACACTGTACTAGGCCATACAGTAAACACCTCCCCTCTCCCCCACACCCCGGCCCACAGCCACACCCTCATCTGTGTCCATCAGCCCAGGGCCAGCAGGATAAAACATAAAACTTTTATAATCAGCAGAAATAGGTTCCCCTTAAAGCTAAGGATGCTTAGGCTTCAGGACCTCTCGATTACACAACCCCTTCCTGGTCTCATTCTAAATAAATACTTGCTTTCTTACCTAATTTCCTTTGGTAATTTTCCTCTATAAAATGGTCTCTAAATTCTATCAGCTGAAGACTCCATAAAAATTGGATTTTCTGTTCAGCAAGTAAAACAGCAGGTCATGGGCACTTACATTTTTTTATCTTTTTAAATTTTGCTTTGTTTTGTTTTGGAGTGACAGGGAATGAGCAGAGGAGAGGGGCAAAGGGAGAGAGAATCTTAAGCAGGCTCCATGCTCAGCACAGAGCCCCACTCAAGGCTCAACACTCCCACCCTGAGATCATGACCTGAGCCGAAATCAAGAGTCACATGTTCAGCCAACTAAGCCACCCAAGCACCCCTATCTGTTTACATTTTAATTGTGGTAAAAACACACACACACACAACATAAAATATACCATTTTAACCATTTTAAGTATAACCATTTTTAAGGTCAGTGGCATTAAGTACATTCCTATGGTTTTTTGTTTTAAATATTTTATTTTGGGGGGCACCTGGGTAGTTCAGTCAATTAAGCATCCAACTCTTGTTTTCAGCTCAGGTTATGATCTCACAGTTCGTGAGTTTCAGCCCTGAGTCAGGCTCTGTGCTGACAGCACAGAGCAAGCTTGGGATTCTCTCTCTCTTTCTCTCTCTGCTCCCCCCCACCCCCGCTCATTCTTTCTCTCTCTCTCTCTCTCTTTCTCTCTCTCTCTCAAAAATAAAATAAATAAACATTTAAAAATATATATATTTTAGGGGTGCCTGGGTGGCTCAGTCGGTTGAGCATCAGACTTCGGCTCAGGTTATGATCTCACAGTTTATGAGTTTGAGCCCTGCATTGGGCTCGCCACTGTCAGCACAGAACCCGCTTAGGATCGTCTGTCGCCCTCTCTCTCTGCCCTCCCCTACTTATGTTTTCTCTCAAAAAATAAATTTAAAAAATTATTTTAAATAAAATTTTTTAAAAGATTTTATTTTTTTAAGTAGTCTCTACACCCAACATGAGACCCAAACGCATAACCCCAAGATCAAGAGTTGCACACTCTGCTGACTGAAACATCCAGGCACCCCTCATTCACCTTATTGTGCAATCACCTCCACTTATATATATATATATATATATAAAACTTTTATATCCAGAACTTTTTCATCTTGCAAAACTGAAACTCTGTAAACCGTTAAGCAATAACTCCCATTTCCCTATGCCCCCAGACCCTGGCAGCTGCCATCTGTTTTCTACCACTATGAATCTGACTACTCTTAGGTACCTCATGTAAGCGGAATCATATAGTATTTATCTTACTGTGACTGGCTTCTTTCACTTAGTGTAGTGCTCTCAAGATTCATCCATATTAGAGCAAGTGACAGGATTTCTTTCCTTTTTAAGGCTAAATAATATTTCATTATCTATATATACCATATTTGTTTATCCATTCATCCATCAGCCAACATTTGTACATATTTTTATTTTAAGATAAATGCAGGCAACCATTAACAAACAAACAAAAAAATGCAGGCAACCATTTAGAAGGCCATGTTCTTGCTTTAGAATTAGTTCTACAAAATGTGCAATAGTGGTCCCTTGTCAGCCACATCTATGTGAGGATTCAATGACTTTCTCCTTCTGAGTTCAATGACAAATCAGAAAGGGACAGCTACCTTTTCATTGGCACCTTGTGAATAACCCTCTAATAAATAACACAGTCTATCTTTCCTCACCTGGGCATTCTACATTCCTTTCCATATCTCTTACCTATTTAGGTATTTTTTAACCACCCAGTATATATGTATTTCATTTTGTGTTCAACTATTATTTAGTACCTTCAATGTTCTGGGTATAATTACTAAGGAAGGCAAAAAAAAAAAAAAAAAAGAATAAAAGTCAGCCTGAATGAGCTTACATTCCAGAGGAGGAAAGAAGTTCACCAATTCTAAAACAGTGTAGTAAGTTCAGGAATACAGCCATATACAAGGTGCTAAGGGAATACATTAAGGGAAGGATTAGTTTAACATAAATGAGTCATGCAAGATTACCCAGGGAAGGTAACATTTAAACTGAGCATCGAGAAGGATATTTGTTTGATGATGGAAGTTGAAGAAGAAACAGAGTGAACCAAAGGCCTGAAGGTGTTTGGTACGCTCAGGAAAAACCAAATGCTCTGGGGTGCAGAGGGCAGAATGCATTAGCAGAAGTATCAAGGGACACGATGCAAAAGAGGTCAGGACTAGACTGTGAAGGTTTTATGAGGCTTGCTAAGGAACTGGGACTTTTTCTGGGGAGTAATGGGAGCCACTGAAGATCATTAAGTGGGAAGAGAGAGCAGCATGATGAAGTCTGTGCATTAGAAAGACATCCTTTCACTAAATCAGCCACCTGCAGGATAGGTTAATATGAAGAGAAACCATCAGGATAGGAACAAGGGCAACAGGAAATGACAAGGAGATGGCTAAATCTGAGTGAATATTTAACCAAAAGACAATGTTTATCCTCTCCATCAGCAGAAATGAGAGCTGACAAGCAGGTTGAATCCAATCATTAAAAAAAAAAAAAAAAAATTGCATTTCTGCCCCGTTGAGTTTTAAAACTGCTACACAGGGTAAGTGTATATGATGTTACACAAGAAAATGCTAATGTTAGCTACCTCAGCGGACAGGGAAATTAGGGATGATTTTATTTTCTGTGTGCTCTTCTCTATTTCCCAAATGTTCTATATTCAAATGTATTTCATTTAGCATTAGGAAAACAATATTTTTTTTTAATTTTTTTAATGTTTTATTTATTTCTAGGAGAGAGAGAGAGACAGCGTGAGCAGGGGAGGGTCAGAGAGAGAGGAAGTCACAGACTGAAACAGGCTCCAGGCTCTGAGCTGGCTGTCAGCACAGAGCCCGACGCGGGGCTCGAACCCACGAACCGCGAGATCACGACCCAAGCGAAAGTCGGACGCTTAACCGACTAAGCCACCCAGGCGCCCCAATATTTTTATTTTTTTAAGTTTATTTATTTTGAGAGCAAGAGAGAGGGAGTGAGAGAGAGAGCATGCTCAGGGGAGGGGCAAAGAGAGAATCCCGCACAGACTCCATGCTGTCTGTGTACAGCCTGTAGCGGGGCTCAAACTCACGAACTGTGAGATCGTGACCTGAGCTGAAACCAAGAGTCCAGTGCTTCACCGACTGAGCCACTCGGGTGTCCTGGGGAAAACAATATTTTTAAAAGACCATTTTGGGGCACCTGGGTAGCTCGGATCCTCTGTCCCCCTCTCTCTGCCCCTCCCCTACTGGTTCTAAATAAATAAACAAACAAACTTTAAAAAATAATAGAAAACAAAAGACCATTTTGTTTCTTGCCATCCCTAACTCTTTAATATGTCGGAAGCTATCATTTGACTGTGTGGTGAGTTGGGGACGGGTGCAATAGTGTCAGAGATTCTTCAAAGCCCAGTCTACTCCTCCGTCACCCCAGAAACAAATGCTCATGCCTGGTGAAGAAGGAGAAGGAAATATGGATACAAGAAAATGTGTGACACTTTTATATGCGCACAGGCAGTGTTTATGTTGTGACAAGAAGTGAGGCAGACAATGAGGAAGATGTGAATTGGAGAAAGGGATCCTTCAATCAAGGGATGTGGGCACTCAGGGAAGATGGTGGAATGCATGCTGGCTTATCTTTGAAATAGAAAGAGTGGAGGCTATGAGGACGATACCTCAAGTTGGCAAAAATGTGCGAATGAATAGGAATGCATGTGAGGCTCTGGCAGAAGGTAAGGAAACCAGGTAACTGGGAACAAAGGATGCATGTGAGACATGAGGTTGAGTGGTGGATTTGAGACCCAGAATCCGTTAGGCAGCGGAGAATCAACGTTAGTTCTGAGTAACAGTTCTGATGCAAGACACCCAGGACTTTAGGAAGATCAGTTGGAGAGTGATGGGCAGGAGACACTGTGAGGAAGGAAATGGGGTTGAGGTGCGGCTTCCTGATTGCCACACACACTTAAATGTCTGTTACCAGTGCTGTATGTTTACTAATTCCTTCCAAATGTGCTGTTTGTTTCTTTAAAAATAAAAAGGGGGCACCTAGATGGCTCAGTCAGTTAAGCGACCGACTTTGGTTCAGGTCATGATCTCATTCTTAATGAGTTCGAGCCCCACATCGGGCTCTCTGCTGTCAGCACAGATCCCCATTCAGATCCTCTGTGCCCCCACCCCTTTGTCTGCCCTTCTCTCATTCATGCTCTTTTCTCTCTCAAAAATAAAATAAAAAGTTAAAAAGTAATAATAAATTAAAAAATAAAAATAAAAACAGCTTGTTGCAATATAATTTCCATACTATACAATTTACCCATTTAAAGTATAGAATTATCTGGAGTATGTTCACTTGGTTATAGAAACATCATCACGATTTAATCTTAGAACATTTTTGTAAAAGGAACCTAGTACCCATTAGCAGTCACTCCGCATTCTCTCCCTAAATCTCCAGCCCTAAGCAACCACTAATCTACTTTCTGTCTCTGTGAGTTTGCCTGTTCTGGATATTTCATGGAAATGAAGTTGTACAATACGTGACCTTTCGTAGCTGGCTTTTCTTTCACTTTACATAATGTCTTCATCGTTCATCCATATTCCTATAGCACATGCCACTTCACTTCTTTTTGTCATCAAGTAATATTCCCTTGCATGAACATACTACATCTTGATGGTATTTGGGTTATTTCCACTTTGAGGGTAATATCAAACCATGTTCCTATGAACATCCACCTGCAAGTCTGTGCACAGACATAGGTTTTCATTTCTCATGGGTATCTCCCCAGGAGTGGAGCTGCTAGAATAAATGGTTACTACACTCCATTTTTGACCTGTACACGCTCTCTGATGCTCACTCTGATGAATCTTACCGTGTGTGTGTGTGTGTGTGTGTGTGTCTCCCCCAGTATGACTCTGAATTCCACCCAACTAGTGGAATGTCCACCCTAACTTAATTCAGCTTCACTTGTAATTTCCAAAACCAAGAAGGAAGTAGGTGGTGTGTCAGAGCCCAGAGCCCTCTCCTCTGCTCAAGAAAGCAGATGTGATCACAAAGCAAGTCACAGCAGCCCACATTTGGGCTACCCATCTGCCTCCTATGCTTTCACGGTAAAGGAAGCCAAACATCACTCTCTTTCAGTGTCTCTCTCTCTCTTAAAAGTCTGGGTAAATCAGAAGCATCCTCTATGGAAGCAGATTTTAGCCCAGTCAAGGATCTTCTGGGGCACCTGGGTGGCTCAGTCGGTTAAGCATCCAACTTTGGCTCAGGTCACGATCTCACGGTTCATGGGTTCAAGCCCCACATGGGGCTCTGTGCTGACAGCACAGAGCCTAGAGCCTGCTTCAGATTCTGTTTATCCCTCTCTCTCTGCCCTTCCCCGCTCATGCTCTGTCTCTGTCCCTCTCTCTCTAAAAAATAACTACATATTAAAAAAAAAAAAGGATCTTCTACTACTAACTCTCTTCTTTGTGGACTGAAACAAGGATTCCATAAGGAGGAATCTCAAGATCTCAAAACCGGTAAGAGTCAAAGCAAAAGTCAGAACACAGTGCTTTAGAAATGTGTGTAAAATTAGAAATAGCATGAGGTGTTGAGATTTTTGAGGTGTTGGGATTTTTAAGGTTTCAAGCAAGAACACCTGAGGAAAAAATGACAATCAAAATGAAAGGAAAATCACCACACTTTGCAGCCCTAGGTCAGGGCGATATCATTTGAAACAAAACAAACAAAAAATGCAGTCACAGTGAAATAAGAGAGAGTTTTAAATAAACACCTTGGATCTTCAGATTCCAGAACACCTCCTCCCCTGTGAGTCAATGCAGGTAACCAAAGTCACATACAATAGTAAAAATGCTGGGTTGGCCAAAACCAGTGAATTGACCTATGATCGATACCAAAAGCCATCAAAATGTGGTCAAGCAACAGCAAATGATTGACCTGTACTGAAGACTTGACAATAGAGGGAGCGAGATTTATACTTCAGTATTGTTCTAACAATATTTCAACATCCTTGCCAGCCCTGTGGGATTATAAATAGATTCTGCTGAGAGTAATAACCTTACTCTCAGAATCCTGTATGTATAGGAAATAGGGTGCCAGGGGAACAGACACGTTATAAAACTCAGAGGTGTTATAAAACTCAAGTTATAGAAGAGATTAATGTTTCAGTGCTATAGAACAAAACATCCCAAGGAACACAGGATGATGGCCTGTCTCCGTTATTGGGAGCTTGTAACCTACAAAGAAACATAAGAGGTAACAAGTAACCTGACGTTAGAAACGGTGAACTACCTGCCTGAAGAAAGTAAGGATTTTACTCTTGTGGTACAAAAGTGTTGTACAAACGGGCTTGCTAATAATCAGGGAAGTGATCTGTTCATGGGAAAAGACAGATATCCTTCTCTTCTTTGTGAACTCTGATTCTGATTAGCCACAACGTCTTCTGGAGAAATAATTCATGATGTCTCTTCTGAAGTATTCTCAGAAAAGAATCTTTCTGGAGAATTTTATAAGCTTGGGATTTCTGCCACTCTCCTGGTTCCGGCTATCATTTTGTTTAGTCTCCTGCTGCTGTGTGCCAGCTCCCCGTCACACCCTGCCCCGAAGCCTGGCATTTGGTCAGCTGGATGTGCCCAGTGGATTCTGTCTTAGCCGTGTGCTTTCCCTGTCCTTAGTTCCCGATTCTTCCCTTTACCTCTTGGCTGGCTGCCTGGACACTGATCCAAGTTATTACAGTACACCCAAGGGTACTGAGAAATTCAAGAATATGCAGTACACTGTGAGACCGGCCTCTGACCTTCTACTTGTGGATCTCATTGCATAACTTCAGTTTACCCATCCACCTTCTTTCTGGCCTGCCCAAGACCAGAAATATTGAAAAGAGATGAAAAAAAGGAAGGAAAGAAGGAAGGGAAGGAGAGAAGGAAGGAGGGAAGGAGGGAGAGAAAGGATGGGGAGGAATCAACCACTAGTGTTTTTGAAAATCACAGTAGCCCATCATACACAGTAACACATTTCAACCAACTAGCAACACCTTTAAAAGTATTTCTACTCCACTTGAGCCACTTGGCCACTTTAGAATTCCTCGAATTCTCTCTTTTTTTATTTATTTATTTCTGAGAGAGAGAGAGAGACAGTGTGAGCAGGGGAGGGTCAGAGAGAGAGGGAGACACAGAATCTGAAGACAGGCTCCCGGCTCTGAGCTAGCTGTCAGTACAGAGCCTGATGCTGGGCTCGAACCCACGAACCGCGAGATCATGACCTGAGCCGAAGTTGGATGCTCAACCGACTGAGCCATCCAGGTGCCCCATTATTTTTTTGAGAGAAAGAGAGAGAGAGAGAGAGCATGCTAGCAGGGGAAAGGGTCAGAGGGAGAGACAGAAAGAATCCTAACCAGGCTCCATGCTCAGCATGGAGCCCAGCGCTGGGCTCATTCCCATAACTCCAAGATCATAACCTGAGCCAAAATCAAGAGTTGGACACTCAACTGACTAAGCCACCTACGCACTCCAAGAAACTATTAACTATAGAGAACAAACTGAGGGTTGATGGAGGGAGGTGAGTGGGGGGATGGGTTAAATGGATGATGGGTGTTAAGGAGGGTACTTTTTGTGATGAGCTATGAATGTTATATATGTAAGTGATGAATCACTAAAATCTACTCCTGAAACCAATATTAATATCTATATGTTAACTACATAGAATTAAAATAAAGACTTTAAAACACACACATACACATACAGGGGCTCCTGGGTGGCTCTGTCGGTTAAGCATTCGACTTCAGCTCAGGTCATGATCTCACGGTTCGTGGGTTCGAGCCCCACATCAGGTTCTGTGCTGACAGCTCAGAGCCTGGAGCCTGCTTCAGATTCTGTGCCTGCCTCTCTCTCTGCCCCTCCCCCACTCGTGCTCTGTCTCTGTTTCTCAAAAATGAATAAATGTTAAAAAAAAATTTAAACACATACAAGTAAATAAATAAATAAATAAAGGGTTTTCTTTTATTTTTGTTTCTAGCTTTTTTCTTAATACTAAATTTTCAGTAAGAAAAACTGCATTTAACTGAGCTCTGCTTATACTCAAATTTCCTTTTCAGTAGCCAGGGTTATAGGCTCAGAAGACACTTTCCCAAGGTGAGAAATAGCAAATTGTGTTAATTGACATTTTAAGAAAATAGAAATCTTTTATCAAGGAGAAAACAATTCCCCTGCCTATGATGAAAGTGATTGGGGGAAGGGGGTACCTGGGTGCCTCAGTCAGTTAAGTGTCTGATTCTTTTTTTTTTTTTTTAAATATGCCTTTATTTCTTATCATTATTCTTTTTTAAATGTTTATTTATTTTTGAGAGAGAGAAAGATTGCACGAGTGTTGTAGGGGCAGAGAGACAGGGAGACAGAGGATCCAAAGCAGCCTCTGTGCAGACAGCAGAGAGCCTGAAACAGGGCTTGAACTCAGGAACTGTGAGATCATGACCTGAGCCAAAATCAAGAGTCCAAGGTTTAACCAACTGAGCCACCCAGGTGCCCCTTAGCATCCAATTCTTGATTTCCATTCAGGTCATAATCTCAAGGGTCATGAGACTGAGCCTCTCCCCCACATCAGGCTCTCCACTCACAGCATGGAGGCTGCTTGGGATTCTCTCTCCCTCCCTCTCTATGCTCCTCCCCTGCTCACACATACTCTCTCTCTCTCTCTCTCTCTCTCTCTCAAATAAATGAATGAATATTTAAAAAGAAAGAAACTCATTTTGGGGCACCTGGGTGGCTCACTCGATTAAGCGTCTGACTTTGGCTCAGGTTATGATCTCACAGTTTGTGGGTTTGAGCCCCACATCAGGCTCTGTGCTGACAGCTCAGAGCCTGGAGCCTGCTTCAGATTCTGTGTCTCCCTCTCTCTCTCTTTCCATTCCCTGCTCATGCTCTGTCTCTCTCTGTGTGTCAAAAATAAACATTTAAGGAAAAAAAGGAAGAAAGTGATTTTTTTAAGTCCTTCATAATTTCCTACACCTTGCTTACATCCTAACATCTGTTTATGAAAAACAACAATCTATTCATTATATGAATTACATTTCTCCCTTTTCATAGTTAATTTTTTATACTACAAATATACATTTGTGCTAAAAATTCAAATAATACAGAGGAGTATAGAGTAAAAAAATCAAAATCTCAATTCTTCTCCTTCCCTAGGTCCCACAGGGGTGGAACTCTCTACATCATACGTCTTCCCTGAGGGAGGTATGCCCTTCCAGAATTTTTTTATGTATATGTGTCTATTTATACATACAGGTATTATGCATTTTATTTTTCTATACATGCTACATTGTGCAAAACATATTGTTCTGAAAGTTGCTTAATATGGAGTCAGAAATATCTTCCATATCAGCACACATAACACTGCTTCACCCTCCTTAGCAAATAGAGTTACTACTGTACCATAAAACATTCAACCACTTCCCAGTTTGCTGTTTAATGCAAATAATGCTGCAATAAGTACCCACGTACGGTGACATATACTGCTGTATCAATGTCTAGGAGCATTACTGTTTTGTTAGATTTTGCCAAATTGCTCTCCATGAAAGCTTATAACAATGAACACTCCCACTGATTGAATATGAGTATATTTGTATTTACTTTTGTGCATTCAGGGGAAGAAATCACATATTATTGCTGTTTCTATTTGTATGTTGCAGACTTCTTTGAGGGTAAGTAACTTTTCATGTTTCTTGGCCATTTGTATTTCTTTATCCAGAAACTACCTTGTGTTCACCTTTGTCTGAGGAATGGGTGTCTTACTTTTTCTTGTGATTTCAATAAGTTCTTTGATAGGGGCACCTGGGGGGCTCAGAGGGTTAAGCCTCTGGCTCTTGATTTCAGCTCAGGTCATGATCTCACAGTTCATAGGTTTGAGGCCCGCATTGGGTTCTGTACGGATGGCACAGAACCTGCTTGGGATTCTGTCTCCCTCTCTCTGCCCCTCACTCTCTCTTGCTCCCTCACTCTCCAAAATAAATAAACATTTTTTTAAAAGTTCTTCATATATATTATGATTTTCATATAGTTCTGTGATAACATTTCCTCTGCTGCTTGACATATAGTTTTGTTTATGCATTATTCATTAAATAGAAGTTTAAAAAATATTTCTGATAATAGGTGTGTCAATCTGTCCTTTACAGCTTTAAAAAAATGTTTATTTTTTTTTCAGGGGGGAGAGAGGGAGCGCACAAGTAGGGAAGGGGCAGAGATAGAGGTTGGGAGACACAGAATCCAAAGCGGGCTCCTGGCTCTGAGCTGTCAGCACAGAGTCAGATGCAGGGCTCAAACGGTGAGATCATGACCTTAGCCAAAGTCAGATGCTTAAATGACTGAGCCACCGAGGCAGCCCCCCTGCTTTATGGCTTTTAATGTTTGACACTACCTTGGAAGGCAATATTCACCTCCAAGATGATTTTTTAAAAAACAAAAACAAAAAACTCCTATACTTTCTTCCAGTACTTTTATGGAAGTTTTTTATATTTGGATTTTTTTAGTTTCTTTAATGCTTATTTTATTTTTGAGAGAGAGTGCAAGCCGGGGAGAGGTAGAGAGAGAGGGAGACACAGAATCCAAAGCAGGCTCCAGGCTCTGAGCTGTCAGCACAGAGTCCGACACGGGGCTTGAACTCATGAACTGTGAATATCATGACCTGAGCCGAAGTTGGATTTTCAACTGACTGAGCCACCCAGGCACCCCCATATTTGGATTTTTAATTCATTAGGAATATGCTTCTGAGCATGAAACAGAAATCCAAAATAACACGGTGATGGTAGAATTTCTGTCCTGTTCCCATCTTCAATGGAAATCTTCTAAAGTCTCATTATTATGATATTTGCAGTGGTTTCTGACATTATCAAAGCTTATTAATAGTTTCTTTTAAAATAAAACATATTGAATTTTATCAACTGTCTTGTCAGCATCTAATGAGATCATTATTTGATTATTCTTATGTGATTGAGTAATAATTAATTGCATTATTGGATTTCCTAATGTTGAAATTTCATTATTTTCCTAGGAGTTATATTTCTCAATTTTTCAATATGTCTCTCTGATACAAAAAGAAATTATATATTTATCCCACATTATTCTAAAAGAATAATTTAAATAATTTACATTTTAAATATCTTTTTTTTTTTTATTTTTTATTTCTAGGGGAGAGAGAGAGAGACAGCGTGAGCAGGGGAGGGTCAGAGAGAGAGGGAGTCACAGACTGAAACAGGCTCCAGGCTCTGAGCTGGCAGTCAGCACAGAGCCCGACGCAGGGCTCGAACCCACGAACCGCGAGATCATGACCCAAGCGAAAGTCAGACGCTTAACCGACTAAGCCACCCAGGCGCCCCTAAATTTTAAATATCTTTTAAAAATTGAATTATTCTGCTTTTTCAATCTCCAAAACCCTGTTAGTTGCAGAAAAGGATATGTTCTTTATTTTTGTTTCTAAAAAAAATAAATACTCAAGTTGTTATTCTAGCATGTGGCCCAAGCATTACATCTACTTTTCTGAGATTTTTTTCTAGATGCTTTCATTCACATTCAGTCAAAGGTAATCTTATGGGGTTTTTTGTTGCTTTCTTTTTTTTTTTTTTTAAGTTTATTTATTTATTTATTTTTTAATATTTTTTATTTATTTCTGAGAGAGAGAGAGACAGCATAATCAAGGGAGGGTCAGAGAGGGAGGGAGACACGGAATCTGAAACAGGCTCCAGGCTCTGAGCTAGACGTCAGCACAGAGCCCAATGCGGGGCTTGAACCCACGAACTATGAGATCATGACCTGAGCCGAAGTCGGACGCTTAACCGACTGAGCCACCCAGGTGCCCCAGTTTATTTATTTATTTCTGAAAAAGAGAGAGAGAGCAGGCACGAGAGAGGGAGGGGCAGGGAGAGAGAACTCCAAGCAGGCTCCATACTGCCAGTGCAGAGCCCGACTCGGGGCTCAGACTCACAAACCATGATATCATGACCTGAGCCGAAATCAAGAGTCAGTCATTTAACCCACTGAGCTATCCAGGCGCCCCAGGTGAGGGTCATTTCATAATGCAGCAAGTATTTATTAAGCAGCTCCCATGTGCCAGTTTCTGGGTTTGCTGTTATAAAGGATTCAAAATGCCTAAGAACCCGTCAGTCCTCAATCCACTGAAGCAACACAGAATTATCTAGGTCTCATCTTTATATCTATAAACTCTGAAGCCATGCTTATGCTGCCTAATTTCACAGAAGGGACAATATCAGATGTTACCAGCAGGCATGATTTCTGTTTATGCATATGGACCTTGCTGGGTATCATCCGTGCACTCCATCATAATATCTATGCATGGCTAGGTAACTAATCAATTCTCTTTAAATAAAGTTGATGATGGTAAAAGTGTTAAAGAATAATGAGAACTGGCAGCCACAAAAAGCATTAGAGAAGTCAATGTGCAACC
Source organism: Hyaena hyaena (assembly GCF_003009895.1). Classification (NCBI taxonomy): domain Eukaryota; kingdom Metazoa; phylum Chordata; class Mammalia; order Carnivora; family Hyaenidae; genus Hyaena; species Hyaena hyaena. Next base: position 1,834,854 of record NW_024080963.1, on the reverse strand, counting down.
ATATGCGTACATAAGGTCATTTAAACCATCTTTGTATTCTCACCAGTGACGTGCGAATGGTTTCGAAATATTCTCAGTGACCTCTCAACCTGAACTTAGCTCTTGTTTTGACTCGTTAGAACCTGTCAAGTATTCAAATAACATTAACTGATATGCTTCAACCTGTCAATAACTGATGATGAAACTTCTGATACTTACCTGCAAACAGATCTTATTAGTTTGGGTTAATACATAATTTATAAATCAAATATAATTTTTTTCAGGACAATTTTTGGGAATCTTTCAATGACCATAAACTGAACAGGAATGATCTCTCATAAAGACCTTTTCTCTAACCCAACTGGAAATTAAATGAATAAGAATAATAGAAAGATACTGAAGAAAACAAAATAAGGAAATCACATTTTTTAAATTCATTTCATTTCTTAGCTACATCACCAATTTTCTAGTCTTCCAATAAGTATTTGCTAGAATAGTGAGAAGACTATACTGGAGGAAACTTCATCTTTTAAAGCCTGTACACACTGCTTTCTCCAAAGTAGATATTAAAAGTAACACATGATAGGGGTACCTGGGGATGGCTCAGTGGGCAGAGCAGGAGACTCTTGATCTGGAGGTTATGAGTTCAAGCCCCACGTTGGGCCTAAAGCTTACAGAGGGAGAGAGAGGGCGGCATGGAGGGAGGAAGATAGGAAGGAAGGGAAGGTAAAACATGATATGCATTCTTACAGAAGGCAGGATTTATTCAACAGTATAGAAAAAATAATTGAGGAATCATTACTATTATACCAAGGAGACTTGCAATCATTCTGAAATTTTTACTGAATATATACTTTCCAGAACTTTACAAACAAAGGATAACTTTTTTTAGAAAAGTGAGAACATTTGCTTACAATGCAAAATCAGATTTCAGCTATAAAATAAAGCCTATTAAAAAACAAGACCAGCAACAACAAAAGCAAAACTTCTAAATACTTCTTCAGTAATCATAAAAGCTTATATTTATTTTTCAAAATTAAAATAGAAATACTTCTGGGGTTTGTTTTTTTTTTTCTCTAAAAAGGAAGACAAATAGCCTGGGAAGGTAAAAAAAAAAAAAAGTAAAAATAAATAAATAAATTAATTAATTAAAAAAAAAAGGAAGACAAATAAAGAGACTCAGATATCTGAGTGGACTATTAGTGGGTTACAAAGAAATTATAATTGGAGACAACAGTAAGAGGAATACAGATTATGTTTATTATCTCTTTCAATTGGTAAATAAGTGATAGACTACTTGGTATAGGTAAATTCAAAATGTTACATTCCCTTAGTTCCCAAATGATTACCCGCTTCTTTTTTTTTTTTTTAAGAAGTTATATGTTCTTTTTTTTTTTTAATTTTTTAATGTTTTATTTATTTCTAGGAGAGAGAGAGACAGCGTGAGCAGGGGAGGGTCAGAGAGAGAGGGAGTCACAGACTGAAACAGGCTCCAGGCTCTGAGCTGGCAGTTAGCACAGAGCCCGACACGGGGCTCGAACCCACAAACCGCGAGATCATGACCCAAGCGAAAGTCGGACGCTTAACCGACTAAGCCACCCAGGCGCCCCTACCTGATTCTTTTTTAAGTTTATTTATTTTGAGACAGAAAGAGAGCCCAAACAGGAGAGGGCAGAGAGAGAGGGGGAGAGAGAACCCCAAGCAGGATCTGCACTGTCAGCGCAGAGCCCAACTCAGGGTTCTGGCCCACAAACCATGAGCTCATGACCTGAGCCAAAATCAAGAATCAGATGCTTAACCCACTGAACCCACCCAGGTGCCCCAACCTACTATTGAAAATAGGTTCTAGGGCCCCTGTGTGGCTCAGTTAGTTAAGTGTCTCACTCTTAATCTCAGTTCAGGTCTTGATCTCATGGCTGTAAGTTCAAGCCCCAAGTTGGGCTCTGTGCTGGGCATGAAGCCTACTTAAAAAAAAAAAAAAAAAAAAATAGGTGCTTTTCTCTGTCTGTTCTGTTTGTAAGCAGGCTGTGTGCCAAGCATGGGGCTTGAACTCACAACCTAAGACCAGGAGTCACTTGCTCTACTGATTGAGCCAGCCAAGTGTCCCATCCCTCTTTGTTTGTTTTCAATTGCTTCTTTAAAAGTTAGGAAAAGTACATGGTTGTTGAAAAAATATTTTTAATATAAATGTACATGTAATAAAATGTGAACATCCTTCTCTCCCCTCACCTCATTTCTATTTTCACTTCTCAGTCCTGGCCTTGCTTTACAGATTTTGTATGGCTCTTTCCAGATTCTTTTCTGAGCAAATAAAATACAGTTTTTTATGTGAATATAAATCTATGCTTATTTTACATATTGTTCTACCACTTTTTTTTTTTTAATATGCCAAGTTCACACAGTTGGAAAGGCCTGGGGATTGAGATGTGACTCTTGGTCTGACTCTAGAACTTGTTTCCAATGCACAGCTGCCAAGAACACAGCGCCAATTTGGGAGACTGGTCTGGGGCTCCTGGGTGGCTCAGTTAAGCATCTGACTTCAGCTCAGGTCATGATCTCACAGTTTGTGAGTTCGAGCCACACATCAGGTGAGCTCTTGCCCCACTTCAGGTAAAAACACAAGCCCTGGGTGAGCCCTGCTTCTCTCTCTCTCTCTCTCCCTCTCTCTCTCTCTCTCTCTCTCTCTATCTCTGCCCTTTGTAGGATTCTCTCTTTCTCTTTCTCTGTCCCTTCCTCACTTGTGCACCGCCCCCCACCCCCGCAAAAAAAGACTGGTCTAGCAGTAGTGTATAGTTACATTACATCAGTTGAATTCTTGATTCAACCCAGACATTCTTTTTATGTTTTAATTTTTTTTTAGGGAGAAAGAGTGTGTGTGCATGTGCACACATGCACACGAGCAGGGGAGGGCAGAGAGAGACAGAGAGAGAGAATCCCAAGCAGGCTCTGAATTGTTAGTGTGGAGCCCCACTTGGAGCTCAACTCCCTGAACCATGAGATCATGACCTGAGCTGAAATCCAGAGTTGGACGTTCAACCGACTGAGCCACCCAGGTGCCCCTGAATCCAGACATTCTTGATTTGAGACTCATAAATATCTAACAAGCAGAAAATAAATTGTGGTACATCAACTAGATCTTATATCAATTATGAAAATTACAAAACCCATGTTCCAACATGGAAAAGTGACTGCGGTAAGATCTTAAAAGAAAAATGGTAACTTCTCATGTTATTTCTGAAAACAGAAGAATTCTGCACCAAACCTAAGTTGATATATTCACCTCCTATAAAAAAAAAAAACCACCACCTAGATTTAATGGAAATTTCCCCCTTTACAAAAAATACAAAGTCCTGTCTCTGAGGGTAGAAATAACTCTGAAGTCATTAAACAACTATTAATTATGATTTTCCTACAATGACAGGAAATTAGTATGGCTTGCATTGTGTCCTCCAAAAAAAGATGTTGACATTCAAACCCCCTGGGACCTACAAATGTGACCCAATTCACAAACAGGGTCTCTGCAGATGTAATCAGGTTAAGATGAGGTTATTAGGATGGCTCTTAACTCACTGTGACTGAATTTCTCAAAGGGGAAATCTGGGCACAGACACACGGAGGGAACATCATGTGAAGACACAGGCACTGAGGGAAGACTGTGCTGGGACAGAATTTTCCTGCCACAGCTCAAGGAACATCGGAGGTCATCAGGTGCTAGAAAAGGTGAGGAAGGCTTTAGACAGAACATGGCCAGTACCAGAACTGTAAGAATAAGTTGTTGTTTTAAGCCATTGAATTTGTGGTACTTTGTTATGGCAGTTTTAGGAAACTAAAATGGAAATCATTAAAGTTTTTTTAACTTTATTTATTATTTTGAGAGAGAGAGAGAATCCCATGCAGACTCCATGCTGTCAGTGCAGAGCCCAACTCGGGGCCCAAACTCACAAACCATGAGATCATGACCTGAGCTGAAATCAAGAGTCGGACACTTAACTGACTGAGACACCCAGGCGTCCCAAGAAATCACTGAAAATTTTTAAGGGGTGAGGGGGAGACTATTGTGTTGCTCCAGGCTCTGTGCTAGAGGTTTTACCTATCTATTTAATTCTAACAACTCTGAGAAGAAGGCATATTACAGCTAAGGAAAGTGCAGTTCAGAAGCTAAGTAGTACACTGAAGTGCCCTCTGTGGGAAAGGGCTGAGGCTAAGGCTCTGCTTCGAAAGCCCACAGTGTCTCCCTCGCATGCTTGCCAAGGACACAGCATTGGTCTGAGAAGACCGATTCGGCAGAATTTGCTCTCACTAATGTTAAACATCAGTTATAGTGCAACCTTTACCCAGGTGAACTAGATCTTCACGTTTCCCTGGAAGATATGTGAATAAACAATCCCATCTGTTTACTTACAGATGTTTTTACTGAATGAGAGAAGGAAAACATGGTATGTGTGCAAGGGTGGATGATTCTTTCTTCAGGAAATACCAGTCACAGACAATATCTTAGTATCTAATTTGCTTTTTGGTTTTAAAAGGTTTCCTTCAGGGGCACCTGGGTGGCTCAGTCGGTTAAGCATTGGACTTCAGCTCTGGTCACGATCTCGTGGTTTGTGAGTTTGAGCTCTGATTCAGACTGTCTGCTATCAGCACAGATCCCACTTCAGATCCTCTATCTGCCTCTCTCTCTGCCTCTTCCCCACCCTGTCCCTCCCCGCCAAATAAAAATAATAAGTAAAAATAATAATAAGGGGCATCTGGCTGGCTCAGTCAGTTAAGTATCCAACTTGGGCTCAGGTCATGATCTCAAAGTACATAGGTTGAAGCCCTGTGTGGAGCTCTGTGCTGACAGCTCAGAGCCTGGAGCTTGCTTTGGATTCTGTATCTCCCTCTCTCTGCCCCTCCCTCACTTGCATTCTGTCTCTCAAAAATAAATGTTAAAAAACGGATTTTAAATAATAAAATTAAAAAGTAATAAAAATAAAAGGTCTCCTTCAACCTTCATATTCTCCTGAGGCTTCAATGACTACTAGCTGCTAAACGATAAAGCTGGTTCCCAGGGTTTCCAGCACCGTGTTAGTTATAAGGTCCATATGGTGTGTAGATAAGAATTTAAATTCAAACTCTAGGGCCAGAATGGCTGGGTTCTAATGTGCACAGAGACACATGCTGAGTAGGTGGACAGTGGGCTAGATTCAGGCTCCACACACCCCTTCAACTAGCATCCTTGTGCAGAGTGTAACCTGTCCAACCTTGCAAGGCATCCATGCAAGTAGGTTTCCACCTCCCCCTAGCCGTGGGTGGTAGTGTTCTCCATGTCACACTATCTGCCTAAAACATCATATAGTAAAAAGGAAGCTGGGGGGCAAGGGAGTGGTCCCTGGCTGACTTGGTAGAGCATGCAACTCTTGATCTCAGGGTTGTGAGTTCAATCCCCATATTAGACATGGAGCCTACTTAAAAGAAAAAAAAAAGAAAGAACGAAAAGAAGAAGAAATGGCAAACTGATCTGTGAGATCAAAACCATTCAGTACATTTGATACTCGTGATATTGCCAAAGAAATCATGCATCCCTCCATCCAAAAAGAGAAAAGTAGAAACCACAGGTATTACTCAAGTATGGGGATCATAGTTTTCCTCCTGTGGGATCACTTTGGGAGAAAAGAAAGGACCACAGCAGTGTGGTCCTGGGATTTAGTCTGTGTAGCCCTTACACGCTCATCCAATTCCGCTCAGCAAGCAGGATCGGAACGTGACACCTGGCTCTAGTACGGGATCTGCGTCTCTGGGAGTACTAATTAGCAGCTCGTAGAGAAGAAGCCATTCTCTGGTGCCCCATTAATTACAGTGCTCCTGGCAACTCAGACGGGCCCACATGAATGCGTCTTGCACAAAAAGGTCACATCCTGGTGTTGCTAGTGAGATCTGTGCGGGATCTTATTGCTGTTCATGGTTATTTCCCTGATAATCGCTCCCTAGAGGTCGGACTGGCTACGACCTAGAATATTTGAGCACAGTAATTTGCAAGATTTATGGAAAACAATTTTTCAGAAATGTGCTCTCAATTTTCATTGGGCAAATTCCTCTTTCTCTGGTAAGTGCTGGAGCATATGGAGCAGGTAAATGTTTTAATGGACAGCATAAAAGTAACATTTTTCTTCTGAAGCTGATGATTTGCACTTAGGGCTTCCAATCCCATTTTTTCCTATAGCAAGTGTTCAGAACAAATTAAAGGATGAGGGAAAACTACAATCTTTCCAGCCTTGCTCTCTCCAAGCTCGGTAATGACTGCATCATTTCACAGGCTCCTATCACCTCCTCTGGTGCTCCCATCCTTGGGAAGGAAGCTTTTATTGAATTTCTCTCCCCCAGGTTTTAGTCTTCCACCTGTCTCTTGTGTTATATACATTGAACCCATTCCTTTCTAAACACAATTTAACGCAATAAGATGAAAATGGCCAAGGGCAGTCTCTCTAGTCTCTGGGAGGAAAGATTCAGAGTAGAAACAAACACCTAATGAAAAGTTAGGGGGGAAAATACGGTGCAGGCAAATATTACCCATGTGGGTATGTACAGCACCTGGGTACTCTTCAGAATCACAACAATTGCAACCATTATTAATTCTTTTCCTTTTATGACATGAACAAACAATAACAGAGGTCTTAGAACCGGCCGTCTAGCCATCTGAAGTAAAATAACAGCAATACAATTTATTCACTTGTTCAGTTACATCCATTCATGAAGCATCTGCTATGTTTGACACATCAATTTTTTATATCCTCAGTGTAATCACCTATATTATTCTCATACGTGCATCAGGAGGCCTTCCTCCAGTTTCCTTTCACAACTTCTGTTTATCTCTAGCAATGTATTTATCACTTTATATGGTAATTACCTGCTAATATGTTCGTTCTCCAAGTTGACGGTGGACTGGGTATTTGGTGGACGTAGTGACACATCTTAATCTCCTTTGAATACTCAGCACCTGGACCAGATGTGAATGAATGACATGTGTTCAATAAAATCATGAGACCTCACATGATTGTAAAATAAGCCCTATTCTCCTAAGGCCAACTCTGAGAGTCAACAGGGAAGACCGGATACTTCAAAGGAATTATGAAGTCAAAGGAATAAGCTCTTTTTCTAAAAGTTAAATATTAGCAGCCTCTTTAAAAGCAGCTATTAGATTTTTTTTCAAGCACCAGAAGGACTTGTAGAGATCATCTGGCAGACTCCACTCCTTTCTCTGTCCTCTTCTATATGTAGAAAAATGGAGGGGTGTCTGGGTGGCTCAGTCAGTTAAGCGTCTGACTTTGGCTCAGGTCATGATCTTGCGGTTCATGGGTTCACGCCCCACATTGGGCTCTGTGCTGACAGCTCAGAGCCTGGAACCTGCTTCAGATTCTGTGTCTCCGTCTCTCTCTGCCCTTCCCCTACTTACACACACACTCTCTCTCTCTCAAAAATAAATAAACATTTTTTAAAAATTCATATGTAGAAAAATGGAGATTATGAAATCTGCTTAAACCCATACAACTTGTTGGCGAATGAGGCATAGAGTCTGGGTCATTGGATGCCCTAGTCCATGTACATTGAAAGGCAAAGCCAACCAACTCAAGACAGACCCTTCAAGCACTAGCTTCTGTTTTTATAAATGCAACTCTGCTCTAAAATGTAAATCAGAGAAGAAATATCCCATGCATCTTGTTCTGCTGCCCTTCTCGTAGTTGGTAATTTATGTGACTTCTTTACATCTGCTGCAGGATCTTCGCACCATTCCCCATCCATACGTCACACCCTCTGGGACACCTCTCCTTATTATTCTCTCACCCCTCCCCTAGGCCACTCAGATTCTCCTTTATACACCAGCAGAGCACCCTGTACTTCCCACTCACTGGATTTATCTCAGTTTGAAGTTACATATTGTGCTGTTGTTTAAGTAACATCTGTGAGGTGTCTCCTCCAGATTAAATTAAGAGGTCATAAATTATATCTCTGGGGATAAGAGACATTCTGGTAGCATATCCTAACCCAACGTTTCTTCTACATACCCAACCTGGGAGGAGAAATGGGATCGGTATAATATCAAAATTATTTCTTTGAATCTACCCCACTTGCTGGGGTGGGTCCTTCAAAGTCAGTTCAAGACATGGGCCCCTTCAGGGCTCTAGGGATTCCAGGGTGTGTCTCCCATGTACCTACCCTTGAGGCTCCTCACCTCTCCTTAGACATCTCAAGCTCTTCCTGTTGGGTGCTGGCTTGTGGCAGCTGAGGCCTCCACATTCTACAGATCCGCCTTGGTGGTGTTATGTATAATATGTGAGTCCCAATCAAAGGGATTTTAGTCAGACCATCCTTTCCATTTCTACTCCCAGCCTTTGCCCCCTGTGGCTCAAGACCAGAGTGCTTGGGGCTTGGCAAGAAGACAAACATCTCTCCTCTCTGATCTGGAAGCAAAGGATTAGATCACACTGGTGTGCCTTGACTCTAACCTGAGGACAAATTCTTTGCCAGAATCCTCCTTGGCGGTTCATATAAATAGTCCCCTGCGGGGCCTACCCGATGGGCCCTCCATTTACTCCAGGCCTGTGTGCATTTCAGAGGAACAGAACTAAGTGTCAAGTTTGGACCCCTGCTCAATTCAGAGGAAGCAGTAGAATGTCAGTGCCCGTGGTAAGCAAATAGCAAGCTAAGACCTTGTCCTGGCTCAGAGGGGAAGAGAACCTTCTCCTGCACCCAATTCATTTGGCAGCTGTACTTAGGAGCAAGATTTTCTGGGAATAACCCATGCACAGCCACTGAAAATTCCAGCCAAAGACACTTCATGACTTGCAAATCTTAGCAAAGTCGTTAGGAATATGGCCCTGTGATTTCCTGGAACAGAGGCAGAGATGGAGTGGAAGCCATCAGCTGAGGACTCAGACATGATTGGTTTGAATCTTGGCCCCAACTCTCTCTGGATACGTGAGCTTGAGCAATCTCCTCAGCCTTTGTGAACCACAGTTTCCTCATCCATACACCAGCACAGACTCTCTCTCTTAGGATTGTTATGAAAATTACACAAAAGCAGGATGGGAAATCATGCGGCATAGGGCTTGGGAGATAACAGATACTGGAAAACCATTCATTCCCCTTCCTATAACTTTTTTATCTGCTTTGATTTTTACAATCGTTCCTTCGCCATTGGCTTTGGTTTAAAATTTTTCCATAAAAATGTTAGAAATATATATTTCATTAAGCACTAGCTAAACATTCTACTGTGCTCCTAGAGTTTATTATTGCATCATTAAATATAAAAAAGTACACTCATTATTAATTAGTTAGTCCCTGGATTAACTCTTTCTGAGGAGGCTGGGGGAGGAGGGTGTGACACCATTTTCCCCAACTCTGAAAATGGCTCCCAATTCAACAAACTTATCTTTGGTGAAAGAATGAGAAACTAATATTTATCTATTACCTATTATGTGCCAGTGTGACAGTAGTGCTTGGCAGCTAATTGCTTGGACTTTGGAACCACAATGGTTGTGTTTAAATCCAGACTCTACCACTTAACTAGCTGTGTGATCTTGGGCAGGTAACAAGTTCTTTGTGCCTACCTGAGTTTTTAATCCACAAAATTGTAGGTAATTGTACCTACATACCCCCAGGATGTTTGCGACAATTAAATGTAATAATTAGAACAATGTGTGGCACATAATAAATGCTCAATAAATTGTAGCTATTATTACTTTTCTGGGTTTTTTTAATTTTTTAAAAATTAAATTTCTCTTTCTGAGAAAGAGAGAGAGACAGAATGGGGGTCAGAGAGGGGCACAGAGAGATGGAGACACAGGATCTGAAGCAGACTGATAGCACCGAGCCTGATGTGGAGCTCAAACTCACGAGCCATGAGATTATGACCTGAGTGGAAGTCAGATGCTTCACTAACCGACCGAGCCACCCAGGGGCTCCACTCTTCTGTGTTTTATGTACAGCTTGATATTCACAGCAGCCCTTCAATGGCTATGTTTTTCTCTCTAATCTCCCCTGAATGAGCAAGGGCGACTAGAGTCCCACAATCCCAGAATCCACAGCTAGCACACAGCCCTTTAGCGCTCCTGCCCAACATTTTATGAGCCCAAAGCCCTGACCTTCCTCTACATCCTGACACCTTCCAGGTGGTTACAACTGCTTCCCTTGAAGTATTAAAACAATAACCAAAACACCACTTACGAGATGGATATCGCATATGTTCTAAAGCATGGGTGACATAAAACGTGTTCCCCTATTTGGGGGGAGTTTTGGAGCTACTTTTGTTCCAGATTAAATTATGGCCACATTCATAGCGAGTGACCCCAGAAGCCACCTGGCAGCCAGAAGGCAGCATTTCAAACTAAAGCTATGTAACTGCTTCAATAAGCAAAAAGGGAAAACGCACTCTTATTTATTGAGTGCAAGTAGGTTGTGCTAAGCATTTTACATGTGTTGTTTAATTCTCTCGGCAAGGTAGGTACTATTTCCCCTATTTTCTAGTTGGGGGAATTAAAGCTCAGACAGGTTATGTGACTTCTCCAAAGGTCAGACGACCAGCAAATGTCAGAGGCAGCTTAACGACACAGGTCTACCTGTCTCCAGTGCCTTAGAAATAAACCATCACCGTGAGTACTTGGCACCTCTTTATGACACCCTCGCAAACCCCTTACTTAAATACTGTACTATCTAAAGCTTCTCCGATGTTTGCTGTGGGCCAGACTCCGTCCTGAGCACTTACGTGCAGTACTTCATCTAATTGTCACCACAGTCCTAGGAGGTTGGTACTACTATTATCCCAGTTGACAGAAGAGGAAACAGGCCTTGTGGAGTTAACAGTTTGTTTCATGTCACATATCCTGGAGGTGGGGCCAGATGATTTCAGCGTTTGTGATCTTAAGCACTAGCCCAGGCTTTCTCCCATACAAAGAGGTTATGAGCGTGGAAAATAAACCCAGTATTCTTTCAATAGCAACACGCTAGGCTGAAAAGAGCACTGGCCTAGAGACCATCACTCTGAGCTCTAACTGACTCTCACTGTGCAATGCGGAGCACTCCATTCCCTTCTCTGGAAACTAGAGAGTTTGCACCTGGGTTTGCACTGGTGCTAGGCTCTAGGATGTAAAGCACATCAGTATAAAAGCCATAAGCAAATCAGGAGAGAAAATTTCATTTGGACATAGATATTCGTCCTCAACAAGGAAACCACCTAAGACTCTAAGGCTAACATTGACCTGAGCTGGACACTTGTTTTAAAACTCTTCTTTTTTCACCCTAGTGAGTGCATTAAATACGCTAATTTAGAATTTACACGCCACCCATGTGAAAGTGACAGTTCAGCTTGTACAATGTAGATTTTTACTACCTGGGATAGATAAATAGATGGGTGGACGGATAGAGAGAGAGAGAGAGATGATAAATACGGCACTGGGGCCAGGTAGACCTGTGTCATTAAGCCGCCTCTGACATTTACTGGCTATCTGACCTTTGGAGAAGTCACATAACCTGAGTTTTAATTTCCTCATCTAGAAAAATGGGGAAAACAGCAACCACCCTGCCAAGAGAATTACATAACAAATGTAAAATGCACAGCACAACGTGTTGGTGATCAGTAAACATAAGTTCCTTTTTGGTTATTAAAACAAACAAACAAACAGATCGCCCAGGGGGCTCAGCTGGTGAAGCATCCAACCTCAGCTCAGGTTGGTGGGTTCGAGCTCCACATTGGACTCTATGATGTCTGCACAGAGTCCACTTCAGATCCTCTCTCCCAGTCTCTCTCTGCCCCTCCCCCTCTAAAAAATAAATAAACATTAAAATATATAGATACATGGATGTATGTATATATTCTCTAATTTAAAAAATTCAAATACTGATAGAAAAAGAAAAGGAATACCAAGAAACAATCCAAAAGTGAACTGAAAAGATAGATTTCTTACAGTGATCCATCTAAATTCAATTGCGTCCATTCTCCCGTGGGACAGGGGCAAGGGAGAAGTCGAAGAAGCTGTGGTAAGTTTGCAAAATGCTGCAAATCCACTTAGGGTTGTTTACTAACTTCTTCGCTGCTGGCTTCCTCTCCAGCTGTAGGGAACATAACAGAGAGCTCTAAACTCTAATTATTTTCCGCATGGATTCTCCCATGGGAATTCATGTTGTAATTCACTACTGTCCCTGTTGCCAATTTTAACCACAGAAGTCACAGAAATCTGCTATGGAAATGTTTGTGCTTCTTCCCATACAGGCTGACAAATAGCGGTCTTCCCTGACATATTTGGAAGAGTCATCAGAAATACCGGTGAACTGATGTGTCAGTTTCTTCCTGGGCCACAGGAAAAACATAAGAACAGGGCCTCCCTAATAGGTCAAAGCAAGTGCCAGGAAAGGGGAGCCGGAGAACAGAACAAGCAGATAGTGTCTTTTTTTTTTTTTTAATTAAACTTTTCTTTCTGAGGTCATTGTAAATGTACACGCAGTTGTAGGAAATAATACAGAGAGATCCTGTGTAGCCTTTACCCTGTTCCCCCAGTAGTAACATCTTGCAAAGCTATATTACAGTATCATAACCAGGATACCGACCATGATGCAGTCAAGATACAGAAGAGCTCCACCACCGTAAGTGTCCCTCATGGTGGCCTTTTATAGCCACATCTGCCTCCCTCCCTCCTTAACCCCCAGCAACCATTCATCTAACATTTCCATAAGTACAGCAGTACAGAATGTTGCATACATGGAATCATATAGCATGTACTCTTTGGGGATTTAATTCTCTACAGGCTCATCCAGGTTGTTGTGTGAATCAATCATTCTCTGTGTTGCTAAATAGTATTCCATGGTGTGAATGTACCACTGTGTGTTTAACCATTTACCTGCGGAGAACATCAGGCTTGTTTCCAGATTTAGGCTATTACTAATCAAGCTGCTATAATTGTTCATGGATAGATTTTTGTACGTAAGTCTCCATTTCTCTAGAATAAATGCTCAGGAGTACTATTGCTGGTTTCTATGGCAGCTGTATGTTCAGTTCTACAAGAAACTGCCATACTATTTTCTAGAATGAGTGGCTGTAATATTTTATATTCTCACCAATAATCTATGGGAGATCCAGTTTCTTCCCATCCTTGCCAACATTTGGTGTTGCCACTATTTTTTATTTTAGCCGTTCTTTTTTTTAGTATTTGTTTATTTTTGAAAGAGACACAGAGTGCAAGCAGGGGAGGGGCAAAAAGAGAGGGAGACACAGGTCCTCTCTGAAACAGGTCCCAGGCTCCCAGCTATCAGCACAGAGCCTGATGCGGTATCAAACCCAAGAACCAAGAGATCATGATCTGGGCCGATGTTGGATGCTTAACCCACTGAGCCACCCAGGTGTCCCATTGTAACCATTCTGATAGGCCTGTAATGATATTTCATTGTGATTTTAATTTGCATGTCCGTAATAGCCAACGCCATTGAGAATATTTTCATGTGCTTATTTGCCATCTATATATCTTCTCCGGTGAAATGTTTCTTCATGTATTTTGCCCATATTCTAACTAGATTGTTTGCTTTTTATACAAGTGAATTAGTTCATTATGTATTCTAGATACTAGTCCTTTGCAGGATATATGGTTTGCAAGTATTTTCTTCCATTCTGAGCTTGTCTTTTCATCCTCTTAACAGAGTCTTTCATAGAACAAAAGTCTTAGTTTTGCCAAAGTCCAATTTATCAACCTTACCTCTCTAGAACTGTTTTTTAATGTCAAGTCTAAGAACTCTGTCTCGCCATAGATTTTGAAGATTTTTCTCCTATTCTTTTCTAGAAATGTTATAATTCTATATTTTACACTTAAGTCTGTGATCTATCTTGAGTGATAAGGTGTAAGGTGGGTCAAGGTTCATTTTTTTCCCTATGGATATCCAATCACTCTATGATCATTTGTTAAAAAGGCTACCTTTTTTCTATTGACTTGCTTTTGCATCTTTGTCAGAAATCAGTTGGCATATTTACATGGGTTTTATTCTGGGTTCATCATGTTGTCCCTTTAGTCAACTGTCTACTTTCTACCAGTGCTGCAAGTCTTGATTACTATAGCTACATAAGAAGTCTTGAAATTGGATAGACTGATTTGTCCCACTCTATTCTTTTTCAAAATTGCTTTAGTTAACCCAACTTCTTTGCCTTTTCTCATAAATTATAACCTTATCTAATATCTAAAAAAGTAAGTCTCAATGAGATTTTGATAGGAATTGCATTAGATTTTTCTGTCAGTTTGGGGAGAATTATCATCTTGGCTATGCTGAGTTTTCCAATCCATGAATATATGCCTCTCCATTTATTTGGTTTGTTTTGATTTCTTTCAGCAGCTTTATGTAGTTTTCAGTATACAAATCCTGTACATGTTGTTAGACTTACACTCAAGGATGACTTTTTTTCTAAGCAGCTGTAAATGGTACAGTATTCTTAATTTCAGTGTCTACATGTTCATTGCTGGCATACAGAAATACATTTGACATTTGCACATCTATACTGTATCACGTGAATGTGTTAAACTCATTTATGAGTTCTAGGAGTTTTTTGTAGATTTCTTAGGATCAAGACAATCATATTGTTTGCAAATAGGAATGATTTTATTTCTTCCTTTGCATGTATGTGCCTTTTATTTCTTTTTCCTCTCTTATTGTCCTGGCTGAAATTTCTAGTACTATAATAGAATAAGAGTGGTGAAAGTTGGTATCTTTAACTTGTTCCCAAAACTAGGGAGTGTTATGGGCCAAAATTGTGTCCCCCGCCCCCATTCTTATACTAGATTTCTAACCCTCAGAGCCTCAGAATGTGACTTCATGTGACTTTATTTAAAGACAGCGTCTTTAAATTTGTAAATAAATTAAATGAGATATTTAGCGTGGGCCTTAATCCAAAATGACTAATATCCTTATTAGGAGAGATTAGAACCATGGGTACCTGGGTGACTCTATCAGTTAAGCCATACAACTTCGGCTCAGTTCATGATCTCACAGTTCATGAGTTCAAGCCCTGTGTTAGACTCTGTGATGACAGCTCAGAGCCTACAGCCTGCTTCAGATTCTGTGTCTCCTATTCTCTATGCCCCAACCCTGCTCTCACGCTCTGTCTGTCTGTCTCTCTCTCTCTCACTCTCTCTCTCAAAAATAAACATTAGGAAAAAAATTTTTTAAAGAAGAGATTAGGAAACAGACTCATAGAGGGAAGACTGTCAAGATACCACAGAAGATGGACATCCGGAGGCCAAGGAGACAAGCCTCCTAAGAAACCATCCCTGTTAACACTTTGCTATAGCTTCTAGAATTATGAGAAAATAAGTTTCTGTTATTTAAGCCACTGAGTCTGGTACTTTGTTATGGCAGTTCTAGCACACTAATACAGGGGTCAAGCATCCATGCACTGTTTCACCATTATGTATAATGGTAGCTGTAGGTTTTTTGTAGGTGTTCTTTATCAACTTGAGAGAGTTCTCACCTATTCCTATTTTTCTGAGAATTTATATTTTCTGAGAATTTATATCATGAATAGGTTTTAAATTTTGTGAAATTCTCTTTCTGTGTCAATTAATGTAATTATGTGATTTTCTTCTTTAGCTTGTTAACACAGTAGATTATATTTGATTCATCTTCAAATACTGAACTGGACTTGCATCTCTAGAACAAATAAGTCTTTGTATATATTGTGTACATTGCTGAAATCTATTTGCTAATATTTTGTTGAGGAGTTTTGCATCTATAGAAGAATGAAACTGGACCACTTTTTTTTTTTACCATACACAAAAGTAAATTCAAAATGGATGAAAGACCTGAATGTAAGATAGGAAACCACCAAAATCATAGAGGAGAACACAGGCAGCACCTTTTTGACCTCAACCATAGCAACTTCTCACTAGACACAGTTTTGAAGACAAGGAAAACAAAAGCAAAAATGAACTATTGGGACCTCATCAAGATAAAAATTTTCTGCACAGTGAAGGAAACAACCAACAAAACTAAAAGGCAACCTACAGAATGAGAGAAGATATGTGCAAATGACATATTGGATAAAGAGTTAGTACCCAAAATATATAAAGAATTTATCAAACTCAATACCCAAGAAATAAATAATCCAGTTAAGTAATGGGCATAAGACATGAATAGACATTTTTCCAAAGAGGATATTCAGACGGCTAACAGACACATGAAAAGATGCTCAACATCACTCATCATTGGGGAAATACAAAACAAAACTACAATGATATATCACCTCACACTTATTGGAATGGCTAAAATTAATAGCACAGGAAGCAACAGGTGTTGGTGAGGATGTGGAGAAAGGGGAACCCTCTCACAATATTAGTGGGAATGCAAAGTTATGCAACCACTCTGGAAAACAGTATGGAGGTTCCTCAAAAAGTTAAAAATAGAACTACCCTTAAAATAGAACTACCCTATGACCTAGCAATTGCACTGAGAGATATTTACCCAAAGGATAAAAAATACAGATTTGAAGAAACACATGCACCCTGATGTTTATAGCAGCATTATCAACAATAGCCAAACTGGAAGAGCCCATTCATTGACTGATGAATGGATAAAGATATATGCAATGGAATATTAGCCATCAAAAAGAATGAAATTTTCCCATTTACAATGACATGGATGGAGCTAGAGTGTATTATCCTAAGCAAAATAGGTCAGTCAGAGACCTGTATTACTTCATTCATATGTGGAATTTAAGAAACAAAACAGATGAGTGCTCGCTTCGGCAGCACATATACTAAAATTGGAACGATACAGAGAAGATTAGCATGGCCCCTGCGCAAGGATGACACGCAAATTCGTGAAGCATTCCATATTTTTTCAGGTACATCAGGAGCGTCTCTATCAAGAATACAATTTCAGCAAGGCTGAGGGCCATCTGAAACAGATGGAGAAGATATATACTCAGCAAATACAGAGTAAGGGTATAGAATTGACTTCAATGAAGGGGGAAGTCACCTCCATGAAGAAAGTGCTAGAAGAATATAAGAAAAAGTTCAGTGACATCTCTGAGAAACTTATGGAGCGAAATCGTCAGTATCAAAAGCTCCAAGGCCTGTATGATAGCCTTAGGCTGTGGAACATCACTATTGCTAACCAAGAAAGTACCCTTGAACCATCCATGATTGCACAGTCTGGTGTTTTTGGCTTTTCATTAGGGAACAACTCCAAGTTTCCTTTGGACGGTACACCAGTTCGAAATCGGGGTGGTGGAGATGGAGATTTTCAGTTCAGACCATTTTTTGTGGGTTCTCCCACAGCTCCTGAACCCAGCAACAGCTTTTTTAGTTTTGCCTCCCCAAGTCGTGAAGTAGAGCAGCAGCAAATCTCTAGGAGGGCCTTTAAAGTGAAAAGAATTTAGCTCATTTTACAGAATGTTTCTCTGTTCACTATCAGTGGTCTCTTTTAGAAAATTATCTTTATTCTAGTTAGGGTAGGAGTCCCCATCCTCTGTGCTATTACATTTTTATGAGAAACTAAATGTCTATAGGAATGACTTTAGAGTCTGGCTTCTTTTTCTGTTTCCATTATTTAAGGGATGAGCATTATATTAAACTCAATTTTATTGTGAACTGTTTTCACCAGCAATGAAAAGGGTACAATATTATTGAGTGTCTTGTAGATCACCATTTGTTTTCTGTCTGGGTTATATCTGACTGGACTACATGTTTATGTATATGTATGTAAGCACCTGTGGTATATGTCTACATGTCACTTTGGGTTCTGGTATTTATGCATATATTTATGTATTTGACCTTGTATTAATTTGTTTGTGGAGGTGTGCTAATGTCAGTGAATGAGAGTACAATTTGATACATGTATGTCAAGTCTTATTATTTCTTTTTAAAATGACTCACATTGATAAAGTTATTTTATAAAGTTGATTTTTGGCATTCATTTTAAAATGAAATTACTCTTTAACCCTTTTGCCAGCAGTTGCCTTGGGCCTATTTAGGAATGCACTCTTACACAGAAAACTTAAACAATATGTTATTGATCTCAAGAGATTATATGAATTAAAATACTTATTAAAAGTATTAAATTAAATACTCATTAAAGAAAAAAAAATATGGGGTGCCTGGGTGGCTTAGTCGGTTAAGCGTCCGACTTTCGCTTAGGTCATGATCTCACGGTTCGTGGGTTCGAGCCCTGCGTCGGGCTCTGTGCTGACTGCCAGCTCAGAGCCTGGAGCCTGTTTCAGTCTGTGACTCCCTCTCTCTCTGACCCTCCCCTTCTCATGCTGTCTCTCTCTCTCTCCTAGAAATAAATAAATATTTAAAAAAAAAAAAGAAAAAGAAACAAAACAGATGAACATAGGGGAGGAGGGAATAAAAGAGAAAGGAAGCAAACCATACGACTCTTACTGATAGAGAACAAGCTGAGGGTTGATGGAGGGAAGTGGGTGGGGGGGTGGGCTAAATCGGCAGTGAGTATTAAAGAGGGCACTTGTTATGATGAACATTGAATGTTATACATGAGTGATGAATCACTAAATTCTGTTCTGAAACCAATATTACATTATATGTTAACTAACTAGAATTTAAGTAAAATTTTGAAACAAAAAAGTTTTGCATGTATATTCATTAAGGATATGAGTCTTTATTTTTCTTTTGTTGTACTGTCTTTATCTGTTTCCAGTATAATACTAGCTTCATAAAATGAATCTTGAAGTGTTTCCTCCTCTTCCACTCTCAAAAAAAAAGAAATGCACAAAATTAAAAGAAAAAGAAGAAGGGCACCTGGGTAACTCAGTCAGTTAAGCATCTAACTCTTGATTTCAGCTCAGGACTTGATCTCATAGTCGCCATTTGTGAGATCGAGCCCCAAGTAGGGCTTTGTGCTGACAGCTCAGACCTTGCTTGTGATTCTCTCTCTCCCTCTCTCTGCCCTTCACCTGCTCAAGCAATTGCTCATGTGCACTCTCCCTTTAGCGCACTCTCTCTCTCTTGCTCTCTCTCAAAATAAATAAATACTTACAAAAAAGAAATTGCATAAAATTCTTATTCACTTTTTCTTTCCAGAGAGAGAAAGTTCGTGAATGGGGAGAGGGGCAGACACACAGAGAGAGAATCTCAAGCAAGCTCCACATTCAACCTACTGAACTATCCTGGTGCCCAGTGTTCATTCGTTTTTAAATGTTTGGTAGAATTCTCCAGTGAAATTACCTAGGTTTGGAGAGTCCTTTCTTGGAAGTACTTACATTAAAAATGTAACTTCCTTAATAGTTATAGAGGGGGAAAAATAGTTATAGAGGTATTCAAATTATCTATTTCAAATTGGATGAACTGTGATCATTTTTGTTTTGTAAGGAATGGTTCATTCTATCTACATTATCAAATCTGTATTTGTAGAGTTGTACCTATTCCTCTCCTCTCATTCTATTTATTTTTAAACATGATGAAGTATTTAATTTCATTCTAAAGTGGAAGCGTTTTTTTCTTATAGTAAAACCTAAAACATACTTGTAGTAAAAAAAAAAAAAAAAAAAGTCATATACTAGAAAATAGAACCCCAAACAGGAAGCAAATCTAACCAATTAAGACTGTTAACATTGTAGTGAAGAACATTTCAGGTATCCATCTATCCATTGTCTATCTACACACAAACACACATATGTATATTTAAATACACATTTTTATATAAATGGAGTCATTACTATGCATACCCGTCTACAACCACCTCTTTCATTCAGCATGTATGATATAAATCTTTCTATGTCAATGTAGATCTGTATGTTCATTGATAACAAGACCTTTCATGGTGTAAATGTATCAGAATTTACTTACCTTAATCTAATATTTTAGTTAGAAAAAAGACTAAATTGTCTAGCGTTTTAATTCTATAAACAACTCTGCAGTGAACATCCTTGTGCATATTTATCTTACCACATCTGTGTGATTAACTCCTTAGAATTATGTCCTAAGAATCGGAAGAATAAATATAGTTAATATGTCATTACTTCCTAAAGCACTCTACACATTCAATGCAATTCCAATCAAAATTGCACCAGCATACTTCTCAAAACTAGAACAAACTATCCAAAAATTTGTATGGAACCACAAAAGACCCCGAATAGCCAAAGTAATACTGAAAAATAAAACCAAAACGGGAGGTATCACCATCCCAGACTTCAGCCTCTACTACAAAGCTGTCATCCTCAAGACAGTATGGTATTGGCACAAAAACAGACACATAGACCAATGGAACAGAATTGAGAACTCAGAAGTGGACCCAAAAGTATACAGCCAACTGATCTTTGACAAAGCAGGAAAGAATATCCAATGGAAAAAAGACAGCCTTTTTAACAGATGGTGTTGGGAGAACTGGACAGCAACATGCAGAAGAATGAAACTAGATCATTTTCTCACACCATGCACAAAAATCAACTCAAAATGGATAAAGGACCTGAACGTGAGACAGGAAACTATCAACACCCTAGAGGAGAAAGCAGGAAACAACCTCCTTGACCTCCACCGCAGCAACTTCTTACTTGACACATCCCCAAAAGCAAGGGAATCAAGAGCAAAAATAAACTGTTGGGACCTCATCAAGATTAAAAGCTTCTGCACAGCCAAGGAAACAACCCAGAAAATTAATAGGCAACCAACGGAATGGGAAAAGATAGTTGCAAATGACATATCAGATAAAGGGTTAATATCCAGAATCTATAAGGAACTCACCAAACTACACGCCCGAAAAACAAACAACCCAGTGAAGAAATGGGCAGAAGACATGAACAGACACTTCTCCAAAGAGGACATCCAGATGGCCAACAGACACATGAAACGATGCTCAGCATCCCTCCTCATCAGGGAAATACAAATCAAAACCACACTGAGATACCACCTCACGCCAGTCAGAGTGGCTAAAATGAGCAAATCAGAGAACTCTAGATGCTGGCGAGGATGTGGAGAAACGGGCACCCTCCTACACTGTTGGTGGGAATGTAAACTGGTACAGCCCCTCTGGAAAACAGTGTGGAGGTTCCTCAGGAAACTAACAATAGAACTCCCTTATGACCCAGCAATAGCACTGCTAGGAATTTACCCAAGGGATACAGAAATGCTGAGGCATAGGAGCACATGTACCCCAATGTTCATAGCAGCACTCTCCACAATAGCTAAAACATGGAAAGAGCCTAAGTGTCCATCAACAGATGAATGGATCAAGAAGATGTGGTTTATCTATACCATGGAATACTACATGGCAATGAGAAAGAATGAAATCTGGCCATGTGTAGCAACATGGATGGACCTTGAGGGGGTTATGCTGAGCGAAATAAGTCAGGCAGAGAAGGACAAATATCATATGTTTGCACGTATAGGAGGACTAGGAGGAACTTGACGGAGGAACAAGGGGGAGAAGAAGGGGGGAAATGGTGGGGGAAAGGGAGAGAGGCAAACCATGAGAGACTCATGGTTTTGAATGCTGACAAAAACTGAGGACTGATGGATGTAGGGGGGAGGGGGTATGGGCATAGAGGAGGTCACTTATGGGGATGAGCACTGAGTGTTATGTGGAAACTAATTTGACAATAAACTATTTGTAAAAAAAAAAAAAAAAGAAGTGAATGAAAAAAAAAAAAAAAAAGAATTATGTCCTAAGAGAAAGATGGCTGGTGTATTCATTTAAAATTCTGATACATAGGGTCAAACCACATCCCACAAAAATGCATTATTCCACTATCACATTGGAAACACCAAATATTATCATCCTCTTTTTCCCCTCTTTGCTAATATGATGTGTGAAAAAGGATCAAGATTTTTGGTAGTAGTTGTTGTTTTGCTTCTTTAATTACTGATGAGGTAATTTAATTTCATTCTAATTTAATTTCATTCATGATATGTTCATGTTTTGTCTTGTCACTTGTATTTCATTTGGAGTCACCTAGAAGAGGTAGGTTTTAAATAAATGGTTTTATCCGACACTCTGGAGGGTTAGTTTTAAGAATATGGAAAATAAGATCCTGGGGCACCTGGGTGGGTCAGTAGATTAAGCATTTTCCTTGGCTCAGGTCATGATCTCATGGCTCTTGAGTTTGATCCCCAAATCGGGTTCTCTGCTATCAGTACAGACCCCACTTCAGATTCTCTATTTCCCTTTCCCTCTGCCTCTCTCTCTCTCTCTTTAAAAAATAAATAAGCATTAGGGGTGCCTGGGTGGCTTAGTCGGTTAAGCGTCCGACTTTCGCTTGGGTCATGATCTCGCGGTTCGTGGGTTCGAGCCCCGCTCCAGGCTCTGTGCTGACTGCCAGCTCAGAGCCTGGAGCCTGTTTCAGAGTCTGTGACTCCCTCTCTCTCTGACCCTCCCCTGCTCATGCTGTCTCTCTCTCTCTCCTAGAAATAAATAAAATATTTAAAAAAATGTTTTAATAAAAAATAAATAAGCATTAAAAAAAAGCTGAGTGGTGATAAAAAATATATTTATAAAAAAAGAAAAAAGAAAAGATCCAGCTTTAATACCTGTCCCAAATGCCATAGCAATGTGATAATTTTACAGAAAATTATTCTTATTTCCTTCATAAAAAAATAATAAAAGCCCAGTTGGAAAGATGGTGGTAATGGCTGCACAACAATACAAGTATATTTAATGCCACTAAAATGTACACTTAAAAACGGCTAATGTAAACTTTATATTTTGTATATTTTATCAGAATTAAACCATAATCTACTTAGGGAAGATAGATACAGACACAGACACATGGATACAGATGTTTAGATACACATACACATATCTAAGAACTTATATATATACATATATATACACATATATAAGAATTTTTACTTTATTAGTTTATAATGAAAGGATTGGTTCTCAATGTACTCGCCTCAAAAGGAAAAAAATGAGTAAATAAAACATGTCTAATATCTCACTTTTCTTTTCAATACTCTAAGAAACATGGGCTTCCTAAAAGATTACATCTAACTTTATTTTGAGGTTTATAAAACAGAAAGTCCTGTCATAAATAAATTGGGCAGGAAGTCAAGGGCACATTAGAGAACATGAATAAATTATATGCTCATCCTAAAGACTGCTTATACTGCTGCGAATTTACTTCAGAGAAGGACATTATTTTATATCAAACTTTGGGATAACAAGGCTTTTTAAGTTCCATTTATGCTTCTTTTATGGATCAAAAGACTTAGAGGTCCTCTTCCTGCTACTTGCTAATTTTTTTTTTTTTTGTAATTTCATTGGGTATTTTGCTCATATCTCACTATTCTGTCATTTTCCTTATCATGGACTGATATTTCCTCAGTTCCTGTGACACAGGTCCTGTGGTCGGATCATTAATTCATCATCCGTTAACTGTCATTTCTCATTAACTGTCACTTCCCATTAACTGTCACTTTCCATTAACTGTCACTTCCCATTAACTGTCACTTCCCATTAGCCCAAAAAGCCAGGGTCAAAGTCTAGACAAGTCTGGAAAAGGAACTAAGACCTCTCCCAGCCCTTAGGGCCCTGAAGACTGGGTCCTCCTGTCACCTCTCTGCTCTCTTCATACATACACAGGGCTTTTCCATAACTCTGGGATCCAGAAACCTGTGGTTTTGAGAGGGGAATTGAAAGTGGATAGTTTCCAGCAGTCCCTATCCAATACCACCAGCATTCTTCACAGAGCTAGAACAAACAATCCTAAAATTTATATGGAACCGACCCCAAATAGCCAAAGCAATCCTGAAAAAGAAAATCAAAGCTGAAGGCTGCACAATCCCCAACTTCCAGATATATTACAAAGCCATAATCATCAAGACAGTGTGGTACTGGCACAAAAACAGACACTCAGATCAGTGGAAGAGAATAGAGAACCTATAAATGGATCCACAAACGTACGTCCAACTCATCTTTGACAGAGCAGGAATGAACATCCAATGGAGTAAAGACAGTCTCTTCCACAATGGTGCTGGGAAAACTGGACAGCAACATAGAAAAATGAACCTGGACCACTTTCTTACACCATACACAAAAATAAACTCAAAATGGGTGAAAGACCTAACCGTAAGACAGGAAGCCATCAAAATCCTAGAGGAGAAAAAAACCTTTTTGACCTTAGCTGCAGCAACTTCTTACTCAACACATCTCCAGAGGTAAAAATGAGCTATTGAGGCCTCATCAAAATAAAAAGCTCTGCACAGCAAAGGAAACAATCAACAAAACTAAAAGGCAACCAGCTATTGGGAGAAGATATTTGCAAATGACGTATCAGATAAAGCGTTAGTATCCAAAATCTATAAAGAACTTATCAAACTCAACACCAAAAAAACAAATAATCCAGCGAAGAAATGGGCAAAAGACATGAATAGACATTTCTCCAAAGAAGACATCCAGATGGCTAACAGACACATGAAAAGATGCTCAACATCACTCATCACCAGGAAAATACAAATTAAAACTACAATGAGATACCACCTCACTCCAGCCAGAATGTCTAAAATTAACAACTCCAGCAACAACAGATGTTGGCAAGTATGCGGAGAAAGGATCTCTTTTGCACTGCTGGTGGGAATGCAAACTGGTGCAACCACTCTGGAAAACAGTATAGAGGTTTCTCAAAAACTTAAAAACATAACTACCCTACAACCCAGCAATTGCACTACTAGGTATTTATCCAAGAGGTACAGGTGTGCTGTTTCGAAGAGGCATGTGCACCCCAACGTTTATAGCAGTGCTATCAACAATAGCCAAAGTATGGAAGGAGTCCAAATGTCCATCGATAGATGAATGGATAAAGACGATGTGGTATGTATGTGTGTGTGTCTAATATTGTGGAGTATTACTCAACAATAAAAAAGAACAAAATCTTGCCATTTGCAACTACGTGAATGGAACTAGAGGGTATTATGCTAAGTGAAATTAATAAGTCAGAAAAAGACAGATATATGACTTCACTCATATGAGGAATTTAAGATACACAACAGATGAACATTAGGGAAGGGAAGCAAAAATAATATAAAAACAGGGAGGGGGACAAAACATAATTGACTTAAATATGGAGAACAAACAGAGAGTTGCTGGAGGGGGTGTGAGGGAGGGGATGGGCTAAATAGGTAAGAGGCATTAAGGAATCTACCCCTGAAATCGTTGCACTATATGCTAACTAACTTGGATATAAATTTTTAAAAATAATAAGAAAAGAAAGGAAAGGAAAGGAAAGGAAAGGAAGAAAGAAAGAAAGAAAGAAAGAAAGAAAGAAAGAAAGAAAGAAAGAAAGAAAGAAAGAAAGAAAGAAAGAAAGAAAGAAAGTTTCCTGCTCCTGCTGTTTGCATAGAAGGTGCTGCCTTCAGCTTGGAAGCCACCGGGGAGACAACAGATTCTGATTCCATCGACACTACATCCCCTTCTCCACCCAGCTGTATGTTTTGTGTTTATATGCTGTTTTTAACTGTGTTTTATATTTAAGAACAGAAATCAAATATTGTTTGTTGCTTAGCCTCCAAGGGTTTTCTATTGCTCTTAGAATAATATGCAAACTCTTTATATGACAGTTGTGATCTGACTTTCATCATCTCCTTCTGTCCCTCAAAGTCATTGGTTTTCCCACCCCAAGGCCATTATGCTGGCAGTTCCCTGCCCCAGCTCTTCCCGCATGGGGGCTCATTCTCATCGTTCAGTCTCAAACCAAATGTTACCTTTTATCACATCGTCTTACTTTCTTCATAGCATTGACCATGCTGTGTAATTGTCCCATTTATTTCGCTGGCCTCTTATCTGAGTCGTTTCCCTGAACTAGAATGTAAACTCCATAAGGCTCTGTTGTCTGTCTTGTTCACTATTGTATGCCCAGCACCTAGCACTGCCTGGAGTAAGGGGTGCTCAGTATAGGTGTGTGTGGATGAGCAAATGAATGAGTGCTTAAAAACCCCTATTCCCTCTGCCCCAAATCACAGTGGCCATGAAACTGAGCATACCACGTTATAGGAAAACATGCAACCCAAGAATGTACAGCCTGAAGTTTGTTGTTAGAGAAAAAGGCAAATACTCAATGGGCTAAGAATTACAGTTAAGAAGGTGTCTCGGTCCCATCCCCAAAAGAGATAAAATCGGGATAAATGTACCATTTGAAAAGAGAACACACAATGGCTAGTACCCGCATCTTCCAGGTATTGAAAAGATCAGGTGCTTGCTAAATCTCCATCTAGGGTGTATCCTCAGGAAGACGTGACTGGAGCACAGTGACGTTAAGAAACGTAAACTTCTTGGAGGCCTGGGGGCCGGGGCCGGGGCCGGGGCCAGGGCCCGGGGCCCGCCCCGCTGCCGCTGCCCATGCGCGGCCTCAAGACCAGCCAGGACCTACCGGCCAAGTGCAAGGGCGGGTGCGTGGCGAGTCCGCCCGCGGCGCATCCCTTTGAGTCCCAAAAGACAGGGGTGTGTGACAAGGAGGAGGCGGCCGTAGGAGCCGTGGGTTGTGCGTCGGAGCGGGCGCGCGTAGAGGGTACCATCTTTGTGCGCGTCTCCGCCCTGGCTGGTGTTCGCCTCCAAGGTGCGGAAGAAGGTGCAGGAGGCCCGGGCGGGGTCCCGGCAGAGCGCAAGGTGCTGCGGGACACCGCTGGGCACCGCGACCTGAGTGAGGGCCTGGGATCGGGCGGAGAACCAGCCGCTGCCCGAGCTGCAGTTGCGGCAGGAGGGGCCGCGCAGAAGCTTTGGCAGGTGGAGGAGAAGGCGGGCTCGCGCAGCTCACGGAGCAGGAAGTGCTGCCGCTGCAGGAGGAGACAAAACAATCTCATCACCCAAGACAAGCTGCAGGTTGGGGGGAAAGAAGCCTTGGACACCCAGAAGAGCTACAACTAGGCCATCACCAGAGGGAGGCTGGTGGTCACGTCCCAGCAAAAGGGCTTTTAAGCGCCCAGTGAGGGCCGTACCCACCCAGGGCCCATGTGTGTATGCGGGTCCAGGGCTTGGTCCAGATCTAGAATAAACCAGCAGATGTTTCTTATGAAGAAGGAGGCCCAACCTATTCCGGTGTGGCCCTCACATTTTGGGCTCTGCACCCTCCACTTGGTCAGAAACTCCCATACACAGTATCCTGTTCGGCAAGCATGTACAACTCAGCAACGCACCAGACCTTAGAGGTTTCCACCTCCTGGAGGAGCAGAATGGACCATTACACACCCCCACCCCCACCGCAGCGCACCCCACCCCACCCCCGTCCCCAGGCAGCAAGGTCATCGAGGGCAGTGGGTGGCAAATTACAGTCCTTGGGCCCAGCGTGACCTGCTACCTATTTTTGTAAATAAAATTTATTGAAACACACACACAAAGAAACTGTTCAGTTTCTCACAAAGAAACTGTTCAGTTTCTCACAAAGAAACTGAAATGTCTTTTGATGTACCTAGAAGGCCGTGGTTCCAATGGAGTCTTAAAAAATGAGCCCCAGGAGGAAGACTCTGCCTATGCTTCTCCAACACTGTGTACTCTGTGTACACTGTGTACCATGGCGGGCTCTGCGCTGAGGTTCTCTCTCTCCCTCCCTCTCTGCCCCTGCCCAACTTGTGCTTTCACTCTCTCTCAAAATATATAAATAAAAACTTAAAAAAAAAAAAAAAGAGTTACCTGGGAGGGAAGGAGGGGTCAGAAGTGAGGCTGTTCTTCTGTTTGAATGATTACATGTCTTAAAGTGAGCTTGTATTCATGTATTACCATAAAAAGAGAAAATAGTCTTACTTTAAAAACAGCCTCTAACTTATCTGGTCATAAGGAGATTGTCTTCCTGGGTAAGAGCCACTTGAAAAATAATTTGTTAGTTTTTTTATGAATGTACATTTACCACACAAACCAGCAACTCCACTCCTAGGCATTTATCCAAGTCCACACAAAGACTAGCGCATGAATGTCCAAAGGACTTGGTTCTTTTTTTTTTTTTTAAGATTGTTTGAGACAGACAGACACAACGTGAACAGGGGAGGGACAGAGAAAGAAAGACAGAGAGAATCCCAAGCAGGCTCTGAGCCTCCAGTACAGAGCCGCATGTGGGGCTCAAACTCACAAACCGTAAGATCATGACCTGAGCTGAAACCAAGAGTCAGACGTTTAACCGACTGAGCCACCCAGGAGCTCCCAAAGGACTTTATTCTTAAAAGCCAAAGCTGGACACAATTCAAATGTCTGATAACAGGTGAGTGAATAAACAAATTGTAGTATATATGGAATACTTTACAGTAATAACATGAGAGGAACTAAAGAAACACACAATAGGGCACCTAGGTGGCTCAATCAGCTAAGTGGCTGACCAGCTCATGTCATGATCATACAATTTGTGGGTTCGAGCCCTCATCAGGCCTTGACAGATCAGACCTTGGAGACTGCTTCAGATTCCGTGTCTCCCTTTCTCTCTCTCTCTCTGCCCCTCTCCTACTTGTGCCCTCTCTCTTTCTCTCTCTCACTGTCTCAAAAATTAAAAAAAAAAAACATTAAAAAAAGAGAGAGAAAGAGAGGGGGCAACTGGGTGGCTCAGTCGGTTAAGCATCCAACTTTGGCTCAGGTCATGATCTCACAGTTTGATAGTTCAACCCCCGCATCCGGCTCTGTGCTGACAGCTCAGAACCTGGATCCTACTTCGGATTCTGTGTCTCCCTTTCTCTCTCTGCCCCTTCCCTGCCAATGCACTCTCTCTCTCTCTCAAAAATAAAAAAAAAACATTAAAAAAAAAAAAGGGGTTGGCGTGCCTGAGTAGCTCAGTTGGTTAAGCATCTGACTCTTGATTTCAGCTCAGGTCATGATCTCAGTTCGTGAGTTCAAACCTCACATCAGGCTCTTTGCTGATGGCATGGAGCCTGCTTATTCTCTCTCTCTCCCTCTCTGCCCCTCCCCCACTCATGCTCGCTCGCTCTCTCTCAAAATAAATAACTAGACTTTAAAATTCTTTTAAAAAAGAGACACACAACAACATGAGTGAATCACAAAAGCAGTATGCTAATAACATATTGTATATTTCATTTGTACAAAACTCTAGAAAAAACAAATTGAAACTATAACAAGAGATCAGCGGTTGCCTGTGATCAGGATTTGGGAGTGAGGATTTACCAGGAAGGAGCACAAGGGAACTTTTCAGGCAATTAGAAATGTTCTCATCTTTATTGTGTTGGTGATTATAGAAGTGTATACATTTGTCAAAACTCAGAACTGCACACTTAAAAATAGAGGCAAATTTTAAAGATACTGGATAGTGAGAAGCTTAAGGGATTTGAACTAATCCTGAAGTCACCAAGGAACTATAAAAGGGATTTTTAGGTAAATAGAAAGGCAAGGAAGCCATTTAGGAGGTAATGAAATATGCCAAGTATAAGCTGGTAAGTGCCTGAACTAGTGAAATACAGTGAAGTAAGGGCAGTGTGTGCTGGTAAATGCTTCACAAACAGCTTGGGGTTGGGGAAGCCCTGATTTTGTAACATCTTCCCATTTCCCAGGGTAAATATTCCCACCATGGCTATTTTCAAGGTACCAATGTGATGTTACTGAACAGGGTTTGTAAAGAGATGCTCACATGGCACCTGGGTGGCTCAGTCGGTTAAACATCTGTCTGACTCTTGATTTTGGCTCAGATCATGATCTTGAGGTTCATGAGATCAAGCCCCATGTCAGGCTCCTCTGGCAGCATGGAGCCTGTTCGGGATTCCCTCTCTCTCTCTGTCTCTCTGCCTCTCTCCCCATCCCATGCATGCATGCATGTGTGCTCTCTCTCTTTCAAAGTAAGTAAACTTAAAATAAATGATAAGAAACAAAAGAGATGCTCACAATTGGCCCTTATGAGTCAATGCAAGCCAGTCCCTGCACACAACAGGGTAGAAGGCATTGTTAGATTTGAGAAAAATGGTTAAAATATGTGCATTTGTTAGAGTAAGGCAAACTGCATGTTATGGATTTTTAAACTTAGTTGTTCAAAACCAGACTTCTTTATTTTTCAAATAACATTTAGGGGTAGAGATCCCAAGTTGGTGAGGGCTTCACATAGTTATTCAGGCGTCCAGGCTGACTGAGTCTCCTCCATCTTTAATACATTGCTTCCCAAGTCACTATGGCCATTATTGGAAAGGCCAGTCAGCTCCTGAGAGGAGGAAAGAAAGGAGTTAAAGGAAAGTGCACGGGATATTTTATAAACCAGGCTTAGAAGTAGCACATATCATGCCCTGCTTATATTCCTTTAGAAAAAGTCGGGGCACCTGGGTGGTTCAGTTGGTTAAATGCCGAAGTCAGCTCAGCTTATGATCTCATGGTCCATAAGCTCAAGCCCCACATCGGGCCCTGTGCTGACAGCTCAGAGCCTGGAGCCTGCTTCGGATTCTTTGTCTCCCTTTCTCTCCTTTCCTCCTCCACTCACGCTCTGTCTCTTTCTGTCTCTCAACAATAAATAAACATTTTTAAAAAAAGAAAAGAAAACTTAGTCACCTGGCTCTATCTAACTCCAAAGAAGACTGAGAAATGTGAAGCTGGGAAGCAAAATGAGAGAAAGAGAGAGTATTCTGGAACTTGAAGAGCAGTCTGTGCTACTTTGGGAGATTCTGATAAGGTAGGGCTGCCAGATAAAACAGAGGATGCCCAATTAAATTTGAATTTCAAAGAAAATAAATAATTTTGTGGTATAAGTATTCCCAAATATCACACAGGACATACTTATACTAAAAAAATTTATTTTTTATTTATCTGAAATTCAGATTTAACTGAGCACTTGCATTTTTATTTACTAAATCCAGCAAGAGTAATTACCAGATTTCAGAATTGGGTGAAATGGTCCTCTATAATGCTGTTGCCTGGAGGAAAGCTGACACATTCAGGATACTCAAACACACAAGAAATCCATGATAAGCCGCAATGCCAGTCCAGTCATTTAAAAAGCGGACAGGTATTTGTTAGTATTAACTCATACTTGCTATTGGTACAGGTCATTCTGGTTACTTTTAAGACCATTCAGGCCCAGTCACACCTAACCTGACTGCAGATTCAACTTCCCCAGAAATTAAAGTCTTTATTGGATGAGTCAGGAATTTTGCCATAAACATAAATAAGGTAATCGGTGCCACCACCCTTCTCAATCCCCCAAGGGAAGATGAGGTAATCTGCATAATAACACCTCTTGCCCTCCCCCTTAATGGAAGGTGGGTGACCTTGCCTGAAACAGGCCTTTCTTTTCTTTTTCTAATAACTTTCTTGCCCCACCTTCCTTCCTATTAAAACCTTCTATTTTGTGCAACTCTGGAGCTCTCCTCTACTTGATAGATGGGATGCTTCCCAATTCATTAATCATTTAATAATGCCAGCGGTGCCTGGGTGGCTCAGTCTGTTAAGCAGTCAGACTCTTGATCTCAGTTCAGGCCTTTATCTCAGTATCTTGAGTTCAAGCCCTACATCATGAGTTCAAAAAAATGCCAATTAGATCTTTAAAATTAGCTTGTTTCTATTTTGTTTTTTAACACTGCCAATTTATTTATTTATTTTTTAAATAAAAATGTTCTCATGCCTTTAAAAGTTGGAAAATGACTGGTGATCCCATTTGGATAGAGTCCCTATGTAATAATATTATTGCTACAAAACATAATTTCCCTGTCATTTCACACAGGTTTAAGAATATCTGCTGGGTGGGGCGCCTGGGTGACTTAGTCGGTTAAGCGTCCGACTTTCGCTTGGTTCATGATCTCGCGGTTCGTGGGTTCCGGCCCCACGTCGGGCTCTGTGCTGACTGCCAGCTCAGAGCCTGGAGCCTGTTTTGGAGTCTGTAACTTTCTCTCTCTCTGACCCTCCCCTGCTCACACTGTCTCTCTCTCTCTCTCTCCTAGAAATTAAATAAATAAATAAATAAATAAATAAAAGAATATCTGCTGGGTACTCAGGTCACGATTTTACAGTTTGTGGGTTAGAGCCTCATGTTGGGCTCTGTGCTGACAGCTCGGGGCCTGGAACTTGCTGGGGATTCTGTGTTTCCCTCTCTCTCTGCCCCTCCCCTGTTCACACTCTGTCTCTCTCTTCCTCTCAAAAATAAACAAACGTTAAAGAATTTTTTTAAATTAAAAAAAATAAAGAATATCTACTGACCACTGCATAGCCAAAGTATGGAAGTAGCCCAAATGTCCATCGATAAAGAAGATGTGATATATATATTCAATGGAGTATTACTTGGCAATCAAAAAGAGTGAAATCTTGTCATTTGCAACTAGGTGGATGGAACTGGAGGGTATTATGCTAAGTGAAATTGGTCAGAGAAAAACAAATATCATATGACTTCACTCATATGTGGAATTTTTTTTAATGTTTATTTATTTTTGGAAGAGAGACAGAGCACGAGTGGAGAAGGGGCAGAAAAAGAGGAAGACACAGAGTCTGAAACAGCTTCCAGACTTAGAACTGTCAGCACAGAGCCTGATGTGGGGCTCAAACTCATAATGGCAAGATTATGACCTAGGTTGAAGTCTGATGCTTAACCAACTGAGCCACCCAGGTGCCCCTCATATGTGGAATTTAAGATAGAAAACATGAACATAAGGGAAGGGAAGCAAAGATAACATAAAAACAGGGAGGGAGCAAAACATAAGAGACTTAAATATAAAGAACAAATGAGGACTGGTGGAGCGGTTGTGGGTGGTGGGGTGGGCTAAATGGGTGAAGAGTATCAAGGGGGGCACTTGTTGAGATGAGCACTGGGTATTATATATAGAGGATTTATCACTGGATTCTATTCCTGAAATCATTATTGCACTTTATGCTAACTAACTTGCATGTAGATTAATAAATTAATAAATAATAAATAAATGAAATGAAATGATAAAAAAACAAATATCTGCTGATTTGCAAGGAGGGGACTTGATTCTTTTTTTTTTTTTAATGTTTATTTATTTTTGAGAGAAAGCAGAGCTGGGGAGGGGCAAAGAGCGGAGGTGGGGGCTGGGGGGGAACAGATGATCCAAAGTGGATCTGTACTGATAGTAGAGAACCCAGTGTAGGGCTGGAACTCTGAAACCATGAGATCATGACCTGAGCCGAAGTCTGATGCTTAACGGACTGACCCACCCAGGGACCCCAGGAAGGGTCTCAATTCTGATAAATAATGCCTTGTGACACACAGTTTTTTTTTTTTTAATTAATGTTTATTTTTGAGAGAGAGACACAGCGCATGAGTGGGGGAGGGGCAGAGAGAGAAGGAGACACACAATCTGAAACAGGCTCTGAGCTGTCAGCACAGACAACTGAGCCACCCAGGTGTCCTTTTATTTTTTTAATTTCTTTAATGTTTATTTATTTTAGGGGAGGATGAAGACACACAGTTTTAACTCGTTTACATTTTAACTTATTTACATGTAACTACATTTACAGCCTAGTAGTCCCTGTGAGAAGTAAGAGAGATGATTCATTTTCAGAAATGCTAACTAAAAGCTGTGCTGTCCAGTTAACAGTAGGTTTACAACCCACTGGAAATATGTACAAACTGCCCCCACACACATACACACAATGGAGTCCCAAATTTCTTCTTCTGGCTTATTTTCTCGGGCTTTGCAATGATCATGAGCCAAAGAACAAAGGAGGGACTGAAAGTCTGCATCACCTTAAGGAATGTACATTTGTTCCAGTCAGACTACTTTTTGCCTTACATGGGCATCGGCAACGTCCAGGAAAGGCTGTAACCTCTGTAGTACTCAGCCAGTGAGCAACCAGGGAAAAGACCTGCGTGCAAGGAGACAAATTGCCCCAGGTGTTACTGTCCATCAGACACCCACTCTAGCAAGAAAGTTGATTAAAGCTCACTTCACTGTGCTCTGAGTCTCCCCATCCCTCCTTTGATTGGGTCAGTGGGCTGACTTCTCACAGTTCCTTTGATGCTAAGTTTCCAAAGTTTCCTGCAAATGGATCACTCATGGGTGGAGCTTTTAATTATGGGGCTTCATGTGGCTGATGAGATCTTATTATGGTGTCTGCTTAAAGGTTGTGGTTCAATTTTAAATAAAGCTTTAGTAGAATACTACCAATTTTGGTGTTTGCTCCCTACAATTATTATACAAGCTAATGACGTTTAAGAAGACAATTTGGAGGACTATCAAATTGGTTCCAGACTTCTGATGGATAGGTATGCAAATAAGCAGAAAGATTTAGGATATACATTAAAAAAACATTTCTTTTTTTAAGGCACAGGTACAAAAGGGCTTATCAAAGTATACCAAGTTTGATTATAATGAGAAAAATGGCTTCTAACTTATATGGACAAGTAGCTCAAAGACTTTCTAATGTTAACAAAAATCATCTTGGTCAGTTTGATGAGTGAGCATGAGGCAACCTGACATGCCACAACCTCACCCCACCCCGACCCCCACGTGAGATCTGTGTGACATTCCTCAGGCACTCCTGGATGCCCAAGAACAAAGGAAAAAAACAGAAAACATGATTAAACTGATATAGTCTTGATAAACTTACAAATATCTTTCCAAAAGCCTAATCTCCAGGAACTCCCTACTATCTTAATGATAATGCTTTGAGGAGCACCTTGGGTGGCTCAGTTGGTTAAGCATCCTACTTAACTCCCCGCTCACCCTCCTCCCCCAATCAGGCTCTGTGCTGAGAGCTAGCTCAGAACCTGGAGCCTGGAGCCTGTTTCAGATTCTGTATCTCCCTCTCTCTGACCCTCCCCTGCTCATGCTCTCTCTCTCTCTCTCTCTCTCAGAAATAAGTTAAAAAAAAAAAACATTTAAAAAATGATAATGCTTTGCTAGAGGGAAAAACAACCTTAGCTTGATAATAGGTAGGCCTCTAGTAATCTGTAAATCCTCTTTAGCATATAGAATCCCTTTAAGAAACTCCCTCTTGGAAATAGTAAAAATTAGAGCAGAAATAAACAACATAGAGACCAAAGAAACAATTGAACAGATCAATGAAACCAAGAGTTGGTTTTTTGAAAAAGTAAACAAAATTGACAAACCTCTAGCCAGGCTTATCAAAAAGAAAAGAAAGAGCACCCAAATAGACAAAATTATGAATGAAAATGGACTTATTACAACCAACCCCTCAGAAATACAAGCAATTATCAGGGAATACTATGAAAAATTATATGCCAACAAATTGGACAACTTAGAAGAAATGGACAAATTCCTAAACACACACTCACTACCAAAATTCACACGGGAAGAAATAGAAACCTGAACAGACCCATAACGAGTGAAGAAATCGAATCAGTGATCAAAAATCTCCCAACAAATAAGAGCCCTGGACCTGATGGTTTCCCTGGGGAATTCTACCAGACATTTAAAACAGAATTAATCCCAATTCTTCTCAAGCTATTCCAACAAATAGAAGTCGAAGGAAAACTCCTGGACTCATTTTATGAAGCCAGCATCACTCTGATTCCCAAGCCAGACAGAGATCCAGCAAAAAAAGAGAACTATAGGGGCGCCTGGGTGGCTTAGTCGGTTAAGCGTCTGACTTTCGCTTAGGTCATGATCTCGCGGTTTGTGGGTTCGAGCCCCGCGTCGGGCTCTGTGCTGACTGCCAGCTCAGAGCCTGGAGCCTGTTTCAGAGTCTGTGACTCCCTCTCTCTCTGACCCTCCCCTGCTCACGCTGTCTCTCTCTCTCTCTCCTAGAAATAAATAAAACATTAAAAAAAAAAAAGAGAGAGAACTATAGGCCAATATCCTTGATGAATACGGATGCAAAAATTCTCAACAAGATCCTTGCAAATCGAATCCAGCAGCATATCAAAAGAATCATCCACCAAGATCAAGTGGGATTCATTCCTGGGTTACAGGGCTGGTTCAACATTCGCAAATCAATCAATGTGATCCATCATATCAATAAAAGAAAAGATAAAAACCATATGATCCTGTCAATAGATGCAGAAAAAGCATTTGACAAAATACAGCATCCCTTCTTAATAAAGACTCTCGAGAAAGTTGGGATAGAAGGAACCTACTTAAACATCATCAAAGCCATCTATGAGAAGCCTTCAGCTAACATCATCCTCAACGGGGAAAAACTGAGAGCTTTCCCCCTGAGATCAGGAACACGACAGGGATGTCCACTCTCACCACTGTTGTTTAACATAGTGCTGGAAGTCCTAGCATCAGCCATCAGACAACAAAAGGAAATCAAAGGCATCAGAATTGGCAAAGAGGAAGTCAAACTTTCACTCTTCGCAGATGACATGATACTCTACATCGAAAACCCGACAGACTCCACCAGAAGCCTACTAGAACTGATCCAAGAATTCAGCCAAGTTGCAGGGTACAAAATCAACGTACAGAAATCGGTTGCATTTTTATACACCAATGATGAAGCAACAGAAAGAGAAATCAAGAAACTGCTCCCATTCACAATTGCACAAAAAACCATAAAATACCTAGGAATAAACCTAACCAAGGATACAAGAGATCTGTATGATGAAAACTATAGAAAACTTATGAAGGAAATTGAAGAAGACACAAAGAAATGGAAAAATATTCCATGCTCATGGATAGGAAGAATAAATATAGTTAAGATGTCATTACTACCTAAAGCACTCTACACATTCAATGCAATTCCAATCAAAATTGCACCAGCATACTTCTCAAAACTAGAACAAACTATCCAAAAATTTGTATGGAACCACAAAAGACCCCGAATAGCCAAAGTAATACTGAAAAATAAAACCAAAACCGGAGGTATCACCATCCCAGACTTCAGCCTCTACTACAAAGCTGTCGTCATCAAGACAGTATGGTATTGGCACAAAAACAGACACATAGACCAATGGAACAGAATTGAGAACTCAGAAGTGGACCCAAAAGTATACAGCCAACTGATCTTTGACAAAGCAGGAAAGAATATCCAATGGAAAAAAGACAGCCTTTGTAACAGATGGTGTTGGAAGAACTGGACAGCAATATGCAGAAGAATGAAACTAGATCATTTTCTCACACCATGCACAAAAATCAATTCAAAATGGATAAAGGACCTGAATGTGAGACAGGACACTATCAACACCCTAGAGGAGAAAGCAGGAAACAACCTCCTTGACCTCCACTGCAGCAACTTCTTACTTGACACATCCCCAAAAGCAAGGGAATCAAGAGCAAAAATAAACTGTTGGGACCTCATCAAGATTAAAAGCTTCTGCACAGCCAAGGAAACAACCCAGAAAATTAATAGGCAACCAACGGAATGGGAAAAGATAGTTGCAAATGACATATCAGGTAAAGGGTTAATATCCAGAATCTATAAGGAACTCACCAAACTTCACGCCCGAAAAACAAACAACCCAGTGAAGAAATGGGCAGAAGACATGAACAGACACTTCTCCAAAGAGGACATCCAGATGGCCAACAGACACATGAAACGATGCTCAGCATCTCTCCTCATCAGGGAAATACAAATCAAAACCACACTGAGATACCACCTCACGCCAGTCAGAGTGGCTAAAATGAGCCAATCAGAGAACTCTAGATGCTGGCGAGGATGTGGAGAAACGGGCACCCTCCTACACTGTTGGTGGGGATGTAAACTGGTACAGCCCCTCTGGAAAACAGTGTGGAGGTTCCTCAGGAAACTAACAATAGAACTCCACTAGGACCCAGCAATAGCACTGCTAGGAATTTACCCAAGGGATACAGAAATGCTGAGGCATAGGAGCACATGTACCCCAATGTTCATAGCAGCACTCTCCACAATAGCTAAAACATAGAAAGAGTCTAAGTGTCCATCAACGGACGAATGGATCAAGAAGATGTGGTTTATCTATACCATGGAATACTACATGGCAATGAGAAACAATGAAATCTGGCCATGTGTAGCAACATGGATGGACCTTGAGGGGGTTATGCTGAGCGAAATAAGTCAGGCAGAGAAGGACAAATATCATATGTTTGCACGTATAGGAGGATTAGGAGGAACTTGACGGAGGAACAAGGGAGAGAAGAAGGGCGGAAATGGTGGGGGAAAAGGAGAGAGGCAAACCATGAGAGACTCTTGAATGCTGACAAAAACTGAGGACTGATGGATGTGGGGGGGAGGGGGGCTGGGCATGGGAGGAGGGCACTTTGGGGATGAGCACTGAGTGTTATGTGGAAACTAATTTGACAATAAACTATTTGAAAAAATAAATAAATAAATAAATAAATAAATATATATATATTGAAAAAAAAAAAAACAAACTCCCTCTTGACTTTATCTCCCCCAACTCCATAGTACATAACCAGTCACTCTTCAGGAAGCCAGGGCAGCTTTCTCTGCTCACGGGTTCTGTCCCCGTGCTTTAATAAAATCACCTTTTCTGCACCAAAGATATCTTCCACAATTCTTTCTTGTCTGTCAGCTCTCAGCCCCCATCACTTCAAAACCTCATCATTTGCTTAAGGTTAACATACAGGTTTTGAGGTGATTGGTTGGGGAAAAGGAAGAGTGGGGTGGGAGCATCTGAAATCTTAGACGTGGGAAATTGTACTTTCTAATACCTTGGTCTCTTGTAAATGACATGTAAGCCAAACAGAAAGTTGGGGCCATTGCATTTGCTACACTGGAACACAGAATATTTAGACATTGGGGGGAAAAATGTCTAAGAACTTCCTGAAAGTCATACAGGTCCTATCTTTTGGGATCCAAGACTCTGGTTTTACGATGAGCCTGTTACTGACACGGCTGAGGCTGGTTGGGCCTAACTCACCCAATCAGGATTTAGCATAAAGCAGGAAAATCATAAACTTCCTAGTCAGTTTTAGGTGGGAAAAAAAAAAAACAGATCTCAAAAAAGATCTAGGAATAGGTTGGTTAGAGTTACACCTCTGAAGGGGCGCCTGGGTGGCTTAGTCGGTTAAGCGTCCGACTTTCGCTTAGGTCATGATCTCGTGGCTCCTGGGTTCGAGCCCCGCGTCGGGCTCTGTGCTGACTGCCAGCTCAGAGCCTGGAGCCTGTTTCAGTCTGTGACTCCCTCTCTCTCTGACCTTCCCCTGCTCACGCTGTCTCTCTCTCTCCTAGAAATAAATAAAACATTAAAAAAAAAAAAAAAGAATTACACCTCTGATGAATGTAAATATTCCACTGAATTTAAAAAACTGTCTCAAATTCCAAGGTGGTAACATGTAAAAGGAAAAAGAGAAAAGCAAATGCATATCTTAGAATTGATGACACATAGCTTGGTAGATGAGGACTGGACTTAGGCACACATTTCCTTAACTGGGAAAGAAGCCAAAGAGAAATGTATATAAAAATATAACAATGATTGTTTTAGACTGGCAAAAATATTATTAGGGCAAGACTCAGAACTGGGTACATGCTCAGAACAAACTGCAAGCTAAAGTAGCTAGGAGCTCTGAGTGGGAGGACTATTATTATACATGAGTCCATTACGAAGAGGATCTGTGTCAATATCTAGGCCCCAAGAAGTCATTAGTTTGTACTGAAATAATCACACCTCCCTCTAAGCCTACTGCATTAGTCTTAGATATGTAGAGAAAAACTTGACAATTGGTTTCTTATTCTCCTGAAAATGCCTCCAAAGAAGTTGAACCCACATGGTTATTAAACCAATTGATATGTTATAGGGTTTTGTTGTTGTTGTTGTTGTTTATTGTTATAGGTTTGGCTGATGGACACTGGGGATTTAAAGAAATTTTGGTTGCCACGGTAGGCTTGGGATTCTATCAGCTTGGGACTGATAACTCTAGTGAAAAGGATTCTATCCTGCTTATATTCATAATTACAGTGCAATATTTTCTCTATTTATACTTTGAATGACTGGCTTTGGGCTATTGGTTTTAACATTCTATATTTCTAATCTTGTTGACTGTCTATATAACTGAGACAGTTTCTATTTTCTTCACTATCAGTAAAGAGGAGTTCTGCTTAATAAGAGAACCAAGCAAACTGAAGCCTAAAAGATAGAATGTTCTTGATTGTCTAGCAGGCTGCATTATCCAAACCTGGTTTGTTGGGCACATATTGTTGGGATGGAGGAACAGATGTCTGTGGCAGAAAGCCCAAGATGGCATCTTTGCTTTATTATACAACATAGAATCTCTGGTCCAATTTCTAGAGAGAAAAAATTACCCTGAATAGAAGGCTGACTGAGTAGTGTGAGACCTGGAAAGTTAGAGATGTTTGGACACTATAGAGAAAGTAACAGGACAAAACTGCAGACTATTCAACAGAGTATAATATAATTGGAAACAATATTATAGGAAATTGGTCTGGCTACCATGGTGCAGAAAATAGACAAGAGTAGATAGGGAATTAACAGTTTAAAAAACAGGTCCACACAGGGATGCCTGGGTGGCTCAGTCAGTTAACTGTCTGACTCTTGGTTTCAGCTCAGGTCATGAACTCATGGTTTATGAGTTTGAGTGCCCCCTCTCCCCCCATCAGGCTCTGTACTGAGAGTATGGAGCCTGCTTGTAATTCTCTCTCTCTCTCTCTCTCTCTCTCCTTCCCTCCCTCCTCCCCTCCTCGACTTTTGCTATCTTTGTGTCTCTCAAAATAAAGAAATTTTAAATAAATAAGTAAGTAAATACAGGTACACACAAAAACAGTGACATCAATCAATCAGAAAGTATACCATGAGGAATGCCTGGCTGGCACAATCAGTAGAGCATGGGATTCTTAATCTCAGGGTCATGAGTTCAAGCCCCATGTTGGGCATTGAGACTACTTTGAAAAAGGAAGGAAGGAAAGAAGGGAGTGAGGGAGGAAAGGAGGGAGATAATATAATCTATGAGGAAGTTCCCAAAGGTATTAATATTGTTGACTATGTGTTAGACCCTATTGCTAAGGGTATTTTCATTATCTCATCTAACCCTAACACTAATGGTAGAATAGGTACTATAGCTCTCATTATTCAGATGAAGAAAAGAGTTTCATGAAATTATATAACTTTCCCAATGTTACTCAGTTTCTGAGGGGGAAAATTGGGATTCTTATCCAGACCTGACTGATTGCAAAGCTATTGCTGTTTCCACAAAACCAAATGGTCCTTGTACTCTAAAAACCACAAAATACTGTTGAAAGAAATTAAAGAAAACCAAAACAAATGGAAAGATATTGATGTTTATGGATCAGAAGATTTAATATTTTCAAAATAGCAACACTACCCAAATTGATCTACAGATTTACACATTTCCTATCAAAATCCCAGCTGGCTTTTTTGCAGAAATTGTTAAGTTGATCCTAAAATTCAAAAAGAGATTCAAGGAACCAACAATAGCCAATGTGACTTTGAAAAGGAACAAAGTTGAAGAACTCACGTACTTTCTTTTTTTTATTAAACTTTCACAATTTATTATAATTTTATTTTTCTGGTTTTCAG
Source organism: Hyaena hyaena (assembly GCF_003009895.1). Classification (NCBI taxonomy): domain Eukaryota; kingdom Metazoa; phylum Chordata; class Mammalia; order Carnivora; family Hyaenidae; genus Hyaena; species Hyaena hyaena. Next base: position 1,793,612 of record NW_024080963.1, on the reverse strand, counting down.
TAAATACCTTATGATGTATTTAACATATACTTCTACACTGATTTTGTTTTCAAATGAGAATATTGTCTGGTTTGACGTTGTCTCATAACAGTGACAATATTAAATATTTTAAAATATTAACTCATTGAAACATCTTTTGCAGAAATCTACACAAGCAATTAATCATTAACAAACATTAAAGGACAATAATAAATCCAGGCCACTGCTAAATCTTAAGAATGATTAAGATAATATGAATCAGTTTTAGAACATCTAAAAGCAATGGTGATTTAAAAAAATGCCAAACATTGCACGCTGCTTAAAACCATTTAAGATGACATATATTAAAACTGCAACCTTTGGGGCACTTCGGTGGCTCAGTCGGTTAAGCATCTGACTTCAGCTCAGGTCATGATCTCACCACTCGGAACTCACATATTTTCTAATTTCAAAACTTACCACAAAGCTACAGTAATCAAGGCAGTCTGGCACTGGGAAAAGGACTGAATTCCACAAATTAATGGAATAAAATTGAACGTCCAGAAATAAACCCTTACATTTGTGGTCAAATGGTTTTCAAGAAGAGTGCCGAGACAATTCAAAGCTGGACCCTTACCTAACACCGTATACAAAAATGAACTCAAAATGGATCATAGAGAGGCACCTGACTGTCTTAGTTGGAAGAGTATAGGACTCTTAATCTTAGGTTTGTGAGTTCCAGCCCTATCCAAGTTGTGTGTAAAGATTACTAAAAAAAAAAGGCGGGGGGGGGGGCGGAATTCTAGATACAAATGTAAAAGCTAAAATTACAAAGGTCTTAGAAAAAGTACAGGGAGTGCCTGGGTGGCTCAGTCGGGTAAGTGTCTGATTCTTGATTTCGGCTCAGGTTATTTCTCAGACTCAGTGGGTTTGTGCCCCACATCAGGTTCTGCACCAGCAGCAAACAGCCTGCTTTTAGTTCTCTGTCTCTCTGTCTCTGCCCCCCCTTGTTCATTCCCTCTCTCTCTCTCTCTCTTTCTCTCTTTCTCTCTCTCAATAAATAAATACTTTAAAAAAGAAAGGAAAAAAGTATAGAGGCAAATCATTGTGACTTTGGGTTAGGCAATGGTTTCTTAGACACAAAACCACTACTAGCACAAGTGATAAAAATATACTTTTGACTTAATCAAAATTTAAAATTTTGTGCTTTAAGTAATACCATCAAGAAACTGATAAGACAAACTTACAGAATAGGAAAATGTATATGAAAATTATATATCTGATAAAGGCCTCCTATTTAGAATATAAGAATAATTCTTATAACTCAGTAATAACAAGGGAAATCATCCAATTTTCTTAAATGGGCACAAAAATCTTAATAAACATTTCCCCCAGCATCACTACTAATTAGGGAAATGCAAATCAAAAACACAATAAAATATCAAATCACATCCACTATAGATGGCTATAAACAAATAGAAAATAACAAGTGCTTGCTAAGGAGGGGAAAATGGAAACTCTCCTACATTGCTGGTGGGAATGTAAAATGGTGCAGCTGCTTCGAAAACCAGTCTGACAGTGCCTCAAAAGGCTAAATATAGAGTCACCATATGGCTCAGCCATTCTATTCTTATATTGTATATCCAAGAGAAAGGAAAACATATGTCCACCCAAAAACGTGTACACAAATGTTCACGACAGCATTATTCATAATAGCCGAAAAGGAAACAACTCACATATACCAACTGACGAACGGTAAACAACATGTAGTATATAACCTTAGGATGTTTTTTGGCCATGCCAAAGAATGAGGTACTGATCCATGCTATAACAGCGATGAATTTTCAAAACATTATGCCCAGTGAAGAAGCCAGCCCCAAAAGACCACATGTTGACACGCTCCACTTACATGAAATGTCTGCAAGAGGCAGATATATCGAGACAGAAAACAGATTAATGGTTGCCCAGGGATGGGAAGTTTGCAGAGAAATGGAGAGTAACTGTTAGTATCTATGGGATTTCTTTTTAGGGTTATCAAAATATTTTAAAATTGATTGTGGTGATGTTGCACTGTCTTGCAAACGTATTAAAAACCACTGTACCGTAGAGGTGCCTGGGTGGCTCAGTCAGTTAAGTATCTGACTCTTGATCTCAGGTCAGGAAATGATCTCACAGTTCATGACTTCAAACCCCACATTGGGCTCTGTGCTGACGGTGCAGAGCCTGCTTGGGATTCCGTATCTCCTTCTCTCAGACCCTCCCCTGTTTGTGCGCTCTCTTTTTCATTCTCTCTCTCAAAATAAACTAACTTTTAAAAAATTAAAAATTTAAAAAACTTCAACTTAAACAAATGTTTAAATAGGTGAACTATATGGTGTTTATCTCGATAAAACTGTTTTTTAAAACCCTATATAGTCTTTGTTTATATTTTCTTTCTTTTCTCTTTTCTTTTCTTTTCTTTTCTTTTTTTTTCTTTTCTTTTCTTTTCAAGAGAGAAGAGGGTACAAGCGAGCAAGCAACGGGCACAAAGGGAGAAAATCCCACAAGGAGCAGAGAGAGAAGCAGGGCTCAGGCCCATGAACCATGAAATCATGACCTGAGCAGAAGTCAGATGCTTAACAACGCCCCTCTTTGTTTATATTTTCAAGCAGATGTTGTCCAAATATCCAGTTGACAGCCAGTCACTCTGTTTCTCCTTACCATCAGCATTCTCAGCCAGCTTATCTTTTTTCTTTTTTACATTACAGCCAGTACTGGGGAATTGAATCACAAAGCTCTGGCTGGATTATAGAGGCTTGATTTCTTAGAAAATCTGTAAACCTAACTCCGAATCCCTGTTTAGGTATTAACATCTTAAACCTATGGGTCTCAGCTTTCTCATTTGTGAATAAAAAAGATTGTGCAGATGATCTCTGAAAGTTCTTCCTGTGACACTTAAAGAGCTTGGACTCCATCAGTGGAAGTGCTGGTTTTCTCTTTTTCCTCAGCACCAAATAGTCAAAATCTGGTACAATTTCAGTTAACTTAGATGATTAGCAGGAGCAATTGTGAAAAACTTCTGGCAGATTTTTGTATATACAGAAAGGTAAAGATGCATAACAATGGGAGTTTAACCTTTGTGGAAGTCAATTACCCAGTACTCACACTAGAACAGTAAATCAAGTCTCCAGTAGCTGTGTTCACTTCTTATTTTTACTTAGTCTATAAATGATCAATCAAGGGGTGCCTCGGTGGCTCAGTCCATTAAGCGTTTGGCTCTTGGTTTCAGCTCAGGTCATGATCTCACAGCTCCTGAGTTCAAGCCCCACATCAGGCTCTGCGCTGATAGTGGGGAGCCTGCTTGGGATTCTCTCTCTCCCTTTCACTCTGCCCCTCCCTGGCTTGTGCTCTCTGTCTCAAAATAAATCAATAAACTTCAAAAAAAAATTTAATAAAAAATAAATAGATGACCAATCAAGAAAATTTTAAAAAATGTTTCCTAGTAGGGGAAGGAGGAGCCCGACCTTCAAAGAAAATCACTCTTAATATTTCAGTGTATTTTCTTCCAATAATATTTCACTATAGTCTTTTTATTAACTCTATAATCATTTCTCTATATCTCCACATTAAGTTGTTTTTATAAACATCATTTAATGCCAATCGAGGTATCATGGTACATTTAACCATTACCCCATCACTGGACGGATAGAGTTTACCCCTATCTGAAGTAAATGGGAAAAAGATTAATATATTTATACACCAAGCTTTTTGGTATTTAGGATCATTTCCTTAGGTCAATTCTGATTCCTAAGACTTAAAATGAATGAATCAAAGAATGTGACCATTTAATAGCTTTTTTCAAGAAGTTGTACCAATTTACATTTATACTGAGGAGTGATATAATTACTTTGATTCATAAATGGAAATCCACAAAACAAGGTTACCTAGTGGCCCAGTCCAAGTCACAAATCTAAACTGAAGTCAGACCAGAAGCACCTGTCAAGGAAACCCAATATACACATCAATCATAGTCATCCAACTCAGCCTTAGCTACCTTACCTTACTCTAGAAAATAGGACCTACTAGTCTTTCTTTTTTTATTTTCCTTTAAGTTTATTTATTTACTTATTTATTTTGAGAGAAAGACAGAGACAGAGAAAGCATGAGTGGGGGAGTGGCAGAGAGAGAGAGCTAGAGAGAGAATCCCAGGCAGGCTCTGCACTATCAGTGTAGAACCTGGTGCGGGGCTCAAACTCAGGAACCGTGAGATCATGACCTGAGCTGAAGTGGAAGCTTAACCACCTGAGCTACCCAGGCAACCCTAAGTTGTATTTCTCAGTTCTCATATGCACAGAAACTGCTAGCTGCCAATCTAATTTCAGGTTCTCTTGCTCTTTTTTTAAACAAATGTTTATTTATTTTTCAGAGAGACAAAGGGTGGGTGAGGGAGGGGCAGAGAGAGAGGGAGACACAGAATCTGAAGCAGGCTCCAGGCTCTGAGCTGTCAGTACAGAGCCCGAAGCAAGGCTTGAACCCATGATCCAGGAGATCATGACCTGAGCCAAAGTCTGACACTTAATAGACTGAGCCACCAAGGCACCCCTTCTTGCTTTTTGCAAGGCAATGTGCTCAGCCAAAAGACTACATTTCTTTTGTTGCTCTTGTTTTCAATGTTTATTTATTTTGAGACAGAGAGAGAGCGTGTGGCAGAGTACAAGTGGGGGAGGAGCAGAAAGAAGGAGGTGCGGGGCTCAAACTTACTAACCATGAGATTGTGTCCTGAGCCGAGATCAAGAGTCTCAGACACTTAACAAACTGGGCTCCCCAGGCGTCCCTAGAAGACCACATGTCTAATCCCTGCAGACAGGTGTGGCCAGATGACTAATATACATGGAAACTGTTGGAAGGACTTTTAGGAAAGTTGTTTTCCTTCTGCTTCCTGCCTATGATGTGAACATGATGGTTGCAACACCTCTATCTTGTACAACGAGGTAACCTGAAGGATGGAAACTCTGTTCAGTGGATGGCAGAGCAGGATAGAAGGAATCACAATCTGTGGTGATGGGGAGATGTAAAAGGAGATTTCAAAATGGAGCAAACAAACCTAGCTACAGTTTCATTTAAATAGGGTCAGGAGGCCATGAGGGAGGAGGAATTTATGCAAATCCTCATCAAAGGAATGATGAAGTTTTGCCAACAGCAGGCCCTCAGGCTGGGTTTAACTCCTTCCTTGCCAGGATACCTGAATCGGTCACATTTCTCACTTCCAAAGGAGCTAACTCCATTCATTCAAGGACAAGTTTCTTTCTTTCTTTTTTTTTTTGACATGAACTTTTTCTTTTATTTTTATTTGTTTATTTTTAATGTATTTATTGTTTAATTTATACCCAAGTTAGTTAGCATATGGCGCAACAATGATTTAGGGAGTGGATTCCTTAAGCCCCTTACCCATATAAGCCATCCCCCTCTCCCACATTTAGTGGGCTTATGGTATAACTACTATACTAAATATAGTATAAAAGATTATATTTAAGAGCCTTTTATGTTTTGTCCCCCTCCCTGCTTTTATATTACTTTTGCTTCCCTACCCTTATGTCTATCTGTTCTGTATATTAAATTCCTCATGTGAGCGAAATCATATGATATTTGTCTTTCTCTGACTGATTAATTTTGCTTAGCATAATACCCTCCAGTCTCAAGGACAAGTTTCAATCCCTCTTTTGCATATTAACCCCACCATACCAGTTAATTTAGTTTCAACTGCTGTTTTGCACAGAGTTCTTAAATGAGAACTGCATTCATGACCTTTTTTCTTCATAACTGCCCTTTGTCTTCCTCAGAACACAAGTCACCTGACTCTGTGTCTCCTGAATTGCAATTTTAATTGCCCAAATAAGTGCCTGTGTGCTTATATTGTCAGTGAATTCTTTCTTGGTCAACATAGACCACACCTAAAAACATTTAAAGTTTTTTTTAAAAGGCGGGGAGGGGCACCTGGGTGGCTCAGTCAGTTAAGCATCCAACTTCGGTTCAGGTCATGATCACACGGTTCATAGGTTCGAGCTCTGTGTCGGGCTCTGTGCTGACAGCTCAGAGCCTGGAGCCTGTTTCAGATGCTGTGTCTCCCTGTCTCTCTGACCCTCCACTGCTCATGCTGTCTCTCTCTCAGAAATAAATTAAAAAAAATTAAAAATTAAAAAAAAAAAACACCATATACCACACCAACCCTGGACGGCCTTCTTAGGTGCTATTTTACATAGGAAGAAAAAGAAAGCACTATCTTGTTTTAATCCAGTTATTTCAGGTTTCTTATTAGCTAAACACGATTGCAAACTGATAAGCTACATATACTGATTGTCATCCTTCCTAAAGCTTGGAAGATTTCTTTTTTTTTTCTTTTTTTTGAAAGCCTTATTTATGTTTGAGAGAGAGAAGAGAGCAGGGGAGGGGCAGAGGGAAGGAAACAGAGGATCCAAAGCAGGCTCTACTCAGCAAGCCTCATGGGGGGGGGCTTGAACTCACGAATGAACCATGAGTTCATGACCTGAGCCAAAGTCAGACCCTCAACCGGCTGAGCCACCCAGGCGCCCCTGAAGATTTCAGTAATACTATAAATGCTCTTTAAAAATAATGAGAAATCGGCCACACCTCCAGCCCGCACCAGTGTCTTCCGGTGTCACCTGCTTTGGAGCTCTGTCCTCGCCTTGGTTCGAAATGGACCCCAACTGCTTCTGTCCCACCGGGGACTCCTGCACCCACCTGGGCTCCTGTACATGTAAAGTGTGCAAATGCACCCCCTGCAAGGAGAGCTGCTGTTCCCACTGCCCCATGGGCTGTGCCAAGTATGCCCAGGGCTGCATCTGCCGGGAGACAGCTGATAAGTGCCGCTGCTGTGCCTGATGTGGGGGAGAGCCTGTTCCAGATGGAGAGAGGGCAACAGGCACACACCTCCACTTTTATTTCTATTTTATTTCTTTTTATGTAGCAAAGTATTTTTTTAAGTTTATTTTTGAGAGAGAGACAGAGAGTGAGCAGGGGAGGGGCAGAGAGAGAAGGAAAGAGAGAACCCCTTTCTCTGGGATTCCACACAGTTAGCGCGGAGCCAGATGCGGGGCTCAAACCCACAAACTGTGAGGTCATGACCTGCACCAAAATAAAGAGTCAGACCCTTAACCAACTGAGCCACCCAGGCGCCCTACACCTGCAGTTTTGTAACACATTTTTCATATTAGCCTGTCTGCCACATTCTTGTTTCTATGAAATACAGGAATTAAAAGTTGGCGACTTAAAAAAAAAAAAGTGAGACATCTTTTGCTTCATGTACTTATCTTTTAAAGAATAAAATATGGGCTTTTTATTCTGAGCAAATTGCCATGTTTTAATTTTAATCATGAAAAAGAACATTTGGTCCATGGACAGGAAGCAGGAAATAAGAATTTCATACGGCATCATTGGACCGGACCTTCCACGAGAAAGAGCATGAAATACCTTTGGATCATGTTATGATGCAGGAAGAAAGAGGAAATCTTGAGAGTTCCTTGAGCCTGCACGGAAAAGGAGATTAAAATTTAACTTCTGGTCATGAGTGACTGCAAGAGGTTAAGTGTCCATTACTGTATCAAAGAAAACAAGGAAAGGTTTTTGAAATTTGCTTTTAAGTTTGTACCTGTGTCTGTCCTCGAGGAAGTACATGCCAAGAAGTAATTAACTGTGAAACTGAAACCAGCCACTCCCACATATACATTAACCTGATTTACTGTTCCATTGTTTTCATTTGCATAGCTTTTCTATTCCACGAGACTTTAAAAAAAAATTTTTTTAATGTTTATTTACTTTTGAGAGAGAAAGAATGAGCACAAGCAGGAGAGGGGCAGAAAGAGGAGAGAGAGAATCCAAAGCAGGCTGCAGGCTCTGAGCTGTCAGCACAGAGCCCTATGCAGGACTCAAATCCATGAACCGTGAGATCATGACCTGAGCCGAAGTCGGAGCTTAACTGACTGAGCCACCCAGGTGCCCCTCCGGCAGATAACTTTATTGTCCATTCCAGGAATTTGTTTGAAAGACCATCAACTCTTGGGGCACCTGCGTGGCTCAGTCAGGGTTAAGCGTCTGACTTCAGCTCAGGTCATGATCTCACTGTTCCTGAGTTGGAGACCCACTTCGAGCCCCACGTCAGGCAAATTGAGCTCTGTGTTGACAGCTCCAAGCCTGGAGACTGCTTCAGACTCTCCCTCTCTCTCTCTGCCCCTTCTCTGCTCACGCTCTGTCTCTCTCTCTCTCTCTCAAAAATAAATAAACATAAGAAAGAAAGAAAGAAAGAAAGAAAGAAAGAAAGAAAGAAAGAAAGAAAGGCCAACTCTTTATTAGAAAGTATCAACATTTTTCTTACCAACACTCTTGGGACTCTGGGCCTCCTAATCCTTCCCTTGCTGTTTCCACCAGTCCTAAATCACCATCATATATCATTCCTCATCAAAGGACGTGTCTTAAACCAAACTTCAAAATCTCGATAAAGCAGACCCCGCCCTTCCTTCTTTGAGACACCACAAATCTCTCTTGAGGTGGTAATTCTCCTGTGCAACAGCGAGCCATAAATTCAGTTTTATCTTGGTGCTGGTGGTGGTATTTGGGAACTGGCATTTAATACACGCAAAAGATAGGGCAAAGTCGGTGAAGGAGACACAAAGGACCTGGAGGAGGCTGAGGGAGCTGTCCTGCTCAGAAGTTCAGAGTCAGGATAAAGGGAAAGCTGGAAGGGAAGAAAGGAAGAAGGAAGGTCAGGCGGCAGTGCAGTTCTCAGAGAATTTGTAAGACCAGTGAGGAGTTACTGAGTCAAATGCAATTATTCCTCAAAGTAGTCCTACATTTTGCAGGAACCCAACTGCCTTGGTGCCCCTGGTGAGCTCAGTGCACATCAGCTGTGTGCTGGACATTTTGTGGGAAGTAAGGCCTCAGCATCATCTGGGCGACGAGTGTCAGAACAATCATACCTTTGCAGTCCCAGCAGGAGATGGAAAGACACATTTCTCCTGGCTCAGGATGCCTGATGAGCTAGCTTCTGAAAAGACACTTACAAAAAAAGGGTTACCTTCTGAGAAAAAGCGTATAATGAATGAGAAATTTCCAAAGGAGTCTAACATAGATTTTGAAATGAATTTATTAACTATAAAAATCTAGTGAAAGCAATTGGAGTTTTTCTGCATTTTTAAATATACCAAAGACAATATCAGTTATTCAGTTACTTAAAAAATTTTTTAACATTTATTTTTAATTTTTTTTTAATGTTTTATATATTTCTGAGAGAGAGAGAGAGAGAGAGACAGCATGATCAGGGGAGGGTCAGAGAGAAAGACACAGAATCTGAAGCAGGCCAGGCTCTGAGCTATCAGCACAGAGCCTGTCGCTAGACTCGAACCCACAAATCGTGAGATCATGATCTGAGCCGAAGTCGGACGCCTAACCGACTGAGCCACCCAGGTGGCCCACGTTTATTTATTTTTGAGAGAGAGAGACAGAGCATGAGCTGAGAAGGGGCAAAGAGAGACACAGTATCCGAAGCAGGCTCCAGGCTCTGAGCGGTCAGCACAGAGCCCAACACAGGGCTTGAACCCATGAACCGTGAGATCATGACCTGAGCCAAAGTCCACACTCAACTGACTGAGCCACCCAGGCACCCCTTAGTTATTTACTTATTAAAAATAATTTACTTATTAAAAATAAGTTCCAAGTTGGGCATAGAAATTACTTTAAAAAAAAAAATGGAGAGAAAGAGAGATTTCTCTTGCCCACCAGCCTGTATGTGTGCTCTTTTTATGTAGCCTTGCTTCAGACCGCTGATGTTAATAGAGAAACTAGCAGAACCTTTGGGCAAACAGTAGTGTTAAGCAGGAAGTCTCAACAGTAGAAAAACTACAATTTCTCCTATGTGTATTGGACTCCTTCTCCTCTACTTCTATTTTGAGGTTGCTCCAATCTTATGAGAAAAACAAAGGCTCACCTGGGGCTTTATCCCATTGTTTTTCATCGGTCTCCAGCCTTCCAGTCCCAGTAATCAGTGCAGTCTTGTTTCTTCCACCATCACCATGCTTACCTGCAACTATTCATAGTGAGCTAAAGGGCAACCTTCTAAGTGTCAAATTCAGAGGATTCAGTCCCCTCCTCGATCTCTTGGGAGCATTTATCACTGCTACATCCTTCTAGAAACTTACTGTCCCCTATATATATATATACACACACATATATATACACACACACACACACATATATATATTTTATTATTTTAGAGAGGGAGCACACATGAGCAGAGGAGGAACAGGAAGACAGAGGGGCAGAGGGATAGAGAAAGCTAATCTTAAACAGACTCCACTCTCAGCCCACCACGGCTCCATCACACAACCCTGGGACTGTGACCCAAGCAGAAATCAAGAGTCAGACACTCAACCAACTGAGCCATCCATGTGCCCCATCTGTCCCCTTGCTGCTAAGACACCATTGTCTTCTTGTTCTCTTCTGACCAGGCCTCAAGTCTCTTTCCCTTCAACCAATCCTTAAAGGTACTGTTTCCTTCACAGGGACCTCATCCTCACCCCTTTTCTCATCTCACTCAAAAGACTTTTTGTGGGTGATGTCACCATCCATGGCTTCAACTCCTGAGCTCTTAAGAGTGTTTGGCCCGGACCCTACTGTGACCTCCAGGCCCACCATTTCACTTGTCTACAAAGTGACTCCGCCTGGGAATTCCATGGACACATCACTGACCTTAACTCAGTGTTTGGTGTTCCATCTGTTTTCTTTATTTGGTGCTGCTATTCCCCAGTCACCCAAGTCATTCCTAGACTCTGTCCTCTCCTCCCTCCCTCAACCCTTAGATTTAATCTGTCACTTAACCGTATGGTTTCTGTCTCCTTCACAGTTCTTAAACCCTTCTCTTTTCCACCACTGCCCCTAATGTATTCATTGATAGAGGAAGAGCATTGTGCATCAGAATCACGTGTGCTTGTGTGTGTGTGTGCATGCACGCACACGGCATGCCCTTCCTCCAGAGATCTGAACCAGCATATGCTCTTCCTTACCTGAATTGTTCTTATTCTTCCCTGATCTTCAGTCCATCTTCCACACTGCTGACAGAAAGATCTTTCTCTCTTTTTAACCTTTTTTTAAAAATGTTTTTGAGTGAGAGAGCGAGCACAGTCCGCTGTGGCAGAGAAAAGAGGACAGAGGATCTGCAGCAGGCTCTGCACTGAGAGAAGAGAGCCCAACGTGGGGCCGGAACTCATGAATTTCGAGATCGTGACCTGAGTCGAAGTCGGATGTTCAACTGACTGAGCCACCCAGAAAGATCTTTCAAAAATGCAACCTTGATAGGGCAAGCTCTCTGCTTATTTTTTTCAAAGGTTCTTCAGAACCTTCAGGATAAAGTCCAAACTCCTCTGAAAACACTTCACACTTTGGTACTTGCCCATAGTTTCCACCTCATCTCTTGCCACTCCCTTATAGGCACCCTGCACTGAAGCCTTATCAAAGCTTGGTACTTGCTATCCCTCCTTTCTTTGCCTTTGCTGTTCTCGGTGGATATCATCCCTCATCCCTTCCTGCTTAGAAGTCACCTTGTTCCAAAAGCCTCTCCTTATTTCTCCAGGCAATTAGGTACCCTCTTTATTTCCACAGTATCTTGTTCATATCCTGATTCAATATTTATTATTGGATAATTATATTTGTGTGTATACGATGTCTCACCCACTAAACTGTGAAGGGACTGTTCAGTTCACTATCGTATGCCCTAATGTAGAGCCTGGCACAGAGTATGTACTCAACAGATGTTTACTGAACGAATTTTTGAAATGAGTAAGTTTTATATTTTTCTGATTGCTTAAAGTACACAGTGTTTAATATATCTTAAGCAATACTACTGACCCATTCTCAGGATAGAATTGTCCTCTGAATTCCTTATAATGGTAACAGTTTATATTTGAACAGTAATTTTAACTTGTCAAAGTACTTTTCCCCAGCACTCATTACAAGTATTTCCAAACATATGGAAAAGAAAAATAATTGTAAGTGAACACGCATACACCCATTACCTAGATTCTAAGTCGACATTTTGTTATATTTGCAGAACACTTTTTATAGGCTGATTTTATTATCACTTTTTATTTCACGTAATGACTAAGGTATGATTCTATGTTTTATAGAGAAGGAAACTGAGGCCAAGAGAGCTTAATGACTTCCTAAGGAGATTACCTCCTGGAGTTGTGATCAATTTTTGCCAGCTGACTCATCCATACCTTCTTGGTGTTAGATACATAACCCTCGCCTGAAAAGTATTTTGAATGTTATTGCTAATGATAAGTTTCCAATTGCGTAAGACAGGAGAATCAGCAAAATCATGGGAAGACCAACAAGAAAACATTTCTAGCTCATAAGTCACTCAAGGAGGAACCCAGTCTTGGATATTCTTCCCCCTTACACCCCTTCATTCCTGGTTAGTCATTTCCGGCCCTATTGGAGAAGTGTCTTCCATCCATTCTTTTCCAGTACCTGATGCAGATCTAGAATATCTTTCATTTCAGCTGGTCTGCTCTCTCTGGCCTTTTCTTTTCTTTTTTAATGATTATTTATTTATTTTGAGAGTGAGAGAGAGAGTGCGAGCAGGGGAGGGGCAGAGAGAGGGAGAGAATCCCAAGCAGGCTCACACTGTCAGCACAGAGCCCCATGAGGGGCTCCATCCCACAAACCATGAGATCAGGACCTGAGCAGAAATCTAGAGTGGGATGCTCAACAGACTGAGCTATACAGGCACCCCCTGTCCTGCCTTTACATGTGCCAAGAATACATGACCTCCAGTTAAAACAAGACCCTGATCATATCTTTGCCTAGCTCACAAAACATCAACCACTCTCATTTCCTACCAAATTAAGTCTGCCATCTACACCATAACCTGTCTAAGCATCTGTCTTCTTACTCCTTAGCTTCCATCCTACATAACCAAGAGGAGTTGTATCCCCAAATACAACAGGGCTTTCTGCTTACTTCCTTCGTGTATAAATCACCACCACGCCCCTACCCAATTCAACATGTGTTAAATTCTAGACCTCCTAGTCATCGCCCAACTCAAATGCCAATTCTAATAAACCTTCTAGAACACCCAAGCCTGTTATAACCTCGATTGCCAAGCTTTTGGATCTTGTGGCACTGATTTTCATCTACCTCGTGGAGCTTTATAGTCTGATTTCTCTTGCCATCTTCTGTCCCCTTTGCCTGAGTGTAACACCCTTGAAGAAAGGGACATTGTCTTATCCATCACGGCCTTCGCATAGTCGGTGCTTTACATGCTCAATTTCGTTTAAAGAAACATACGCTTCCGAAGGGACAGGAGGCGGACGCCCTTTGGTGTATTCACACATACACTCACACACGCATACAGACGCTGTCTTCCACCTGGACACACACGTGTCCCCAGGGCCACAGACAGCCCTGAACGGTCTCTGGCCCCTCAGCCTTTGGGCGCTTCCATTCCAGCCAGCAGAAGGGGAGGCTCATCCCTTTAAAACACCCTAACAAATACTTATCACTTTAGATCTTCTACAGCCTCCGCCCTCCAAAGAGCTGAAGATCTTCTTCCTTTCAAAATAGTATGACTCCGAGTCAGGGAACGTCAGCCTGGTCGCGCCGGGGGACGGTCCCACGGATCCCCCCCTCCTGGCCCCACTTGGTCGCGCCCGCTTTGTCAGCGCGCTGCGCTCGCCGGTTACCCTCCAGCCCTCGCCGGCCGGCGGCAGACCGTGCGGCTGCTGCCTGAGCTGCCGTCGCTTGCGCGTCTCCCTCTAGGGCTTGTCTGCTCAGCACTGCCCTCCGGCCTGGGCTGGGCGACTCAGAAGGTCCCCGAGCGTCTGCTCGTTTCGCCCGCCTCGGCCTCGGCCTCGGCCAGGCTCCGCTCGTCCCGCGCGCGAGGGGCCTCGGCGGTTGTGGCGGCGGCGCCCGGCATGTATCAGAGCCCGCGGCGGCTCTGCTCCGCCCTGCTGCAGAGGGACGCGTCCGGCCTGCGCCGCCTGCCCACCCCCGGGCTGCGCCGCCACTCGCCTCCGCCGGCGGCCGCCCCCCGGCCCGCGTCCCCCCGGCTCCTGGCGGCGGCCTCAGCGGCCTCGGGCGCCGCGAGGTCGTGTTCCCGAACAGGTGAGTGCGCGGTACCGGGCGGAGAACGCCGCGGCTGCGGACGCGCGGCCGCCACCTGGGCGCGGCGCGGAATGAATGGGAAGCCCGGGGTGCGGGGTCTGGCCGGGAAGCCGGCCCTCGGCTCCCTGAACGGCCGTTTCTGTTCCCTTTTTCCGCTTTCCCCTTGCCCTGCCTATGCCGGGGCTCGCGGCTAGTAAGAACTGGCACACTGTTCAGGGTCCCGTTTGATCCTTGGATGCGGTGCCTTTAGGATCTCTCGCTCTTGGCTTAACGCTAAAATCTGCCCCTTCCAAGGCCGCAAATTAACTTGCGGCTGTTTTACTTCCTGTTGCTCTAATTTAGGAAATTTTGTGCAGAAAAGTCATCGAAAGTGGTACTCTTGATCACGTAGCTTGCATGGTTTAGATGTTATGAATTTCTTTAAAGTTATGCTGTCTGTATTATAACATAACACATTGACTGGTTTTACATTTACCTATTTGGGTTTTTTCAGAAGCTTCCACTCTTTCTATTTGGGTCAGTCTGTGTCCTGTATACTTGGGTTAAGATCTTGTAAAGGTGATGCCTTCCGTTTGTCAAGAGCCAATTTTATATATCACATACCCTGGACTTTGCCATTTTTGCCACCTCCGTTTCTACCTGAGGACACATTACCGAAACTAAAAATTACATACAAATTAATGATACTGTTTTAAATAAGAAATGAAGGTTCTCTTTCAAATCTTGGCAATTACTACATCACACTAAAAAGTGTATTTTGGCTGTGCTCAACTTAGATTATTGGCGTTTAAGACATTTGTAAACCATCCTGGGTTATAAATACGTTTTGCTCAGAAAGTTTTGGATTGCTTTGAGATGAACAAATAGAGCAGTAGAAAAAAATATGTTTAGTGGGACTTTCTCTTACTAATGAAAGTGATGATCTAAAATCTAAAAGCGATTGAAGCCAAGACTTTAAACTCTTTCAGGATTCCTGGGTGGCTTTGCAGGGTTGGCCTCCGACTTCTGCTCAGGTCATGATCTCATGGTTTGTGGGGTCGAGCCCTGTGTTGGGCTCTGTGCTGACAGCTCAGAGTCTGGAGCCTGCTTAGGATTCTGTGTTTCCCTCTCTTTGCCCCTCCCCCACTCACACTCTTTCAAAAATAAACATTAAAAAAAAGACTTTTAAAGACTTCTCAGATTATTAGCGGATGTAAAATTAGGAGGCTAAACTGATTAGACTCTAAATTCCATATTATTCTTTAGAAAAGGTGAATTTGACAGTCCTATTCAGATTATTTTGGTTTTTGTTTTTTATACTGCAGTGAACATGTTGATTGCATGAAATTCACAGGGCTTCTTCCCCCCCCCCCGCCCCCCCAGCTCTGTAGGAAATCATCACATTGTGAAATAGCTGTTAGGATGGGTGCCACCTAACAACTGTTAGTGTTTTTTCTTGCTGGAAAAATTTTTTAAATTTTTTAATGTTTATTTATTTTTGAGAGAGAGACACAGACAGTGTGAGCAAGGGAGGGGCAAAGAGAGTTCTGAAGTAGGCTCCAAGCTCTGAGCTGTCAGCACAGAGCTGGACATGGGGCTCGAACCCACAAACAGTGAGATCATGACCTGCCGAAGTCAGATGATTAACAGACTGAGCCACCCAGGTGCCCCATTGCTGGAAATTTTCAAGAGGAATGTTGTTTGGTTTGAGGAGGAAGAAGTAAAAGAGAAAAACACTCATTGTCTTCTCCAGTACCAGCTCAGGTCTCACAGTACCTCAGGCCGAGTTCGTCAGTAGCTACATCTTGGGAATACAGATAGCTTGTGTGATACAGATAGCTGTGGTGTTGGCTGAGGAAAAAAGGTCAGGTTTGAGTCAGGAACATTGGGCTTTTGACACAGAATGGTGTTTAGTGAGCTTTTTAAAAAAGTCTCTGAAACCCCCTAGTTTTACAAATAAAGAAACTGAAAGACTTTGATGCTTATGCTGTCATAGACTGTTACTACAAAATCTAGGCCATTTTCCTTTTTCATGCGGTTTTAGCTTCGGCTACTTGTTAGAAGAAACGTTCTTTCACTCATTGCTTGATCACTCATTCATTCAGGAAGTCTTTGCAGAATTTGTCACACACACTGTAGGTGCTTTATTATAGGGGGTAAAAGAATGGGAGCCTTAGTCTGCCTTTATAGAGATTACTACTGCCTAATAAGAGAGAAGAGCTTGCAAAAAGAAATAACTGTTGAATGAAATGAAACTCCTTTTATTCTCTTACAGTTAGAGGTTTGCTCATGGCACAAGGGTGCCAGAGATTGGGAGGTCCCTTTCAGCAAAGGTGATCTTGTTAGCCTTCAGGAAGTAATTGGTATTTGAGCAGGGCCTTAAAGCATGGTCAGGACTGAAAGAAATGAAAACATTTTATTTGGGAAAAGGCAGGAGCAAAAAGGGAAAAGCATGAAGCATGCAGGGTGAGAAAAGAGACCCCCTGTAAAATGTTTTCCAAAGAGCCCAGAACCAGCATTAGGTGCTTTTAAAAATGCAGACTAATGGATCCTACTAGAGACCTATTAATAGAATTGGTGGTGGGCTCCAGATTCCACATTCTTCTGGATTATTCTTCTATTCCTCAAAGTTCAGACATCTGGCAAGAGAAGTCTTCAGGTAGCTGAAAGCTACTCTTCCCTCCAGAGAGTCTGTTGTAGGAGGTTGGGGGTAGATAATGAGTCCCAACCCGTAATTCCTTTTGATAATCAATTTCCTTCCTAACTTATGTCCCTTAGCAATCCATCAGAGGTCACTAGTAAGATGAGTACAGTCATCAAATCCTAGGTTATTAGAATTTAAAGGGGAACTTGCAGACAGTCTCTGTGTTTTGCTGTCTTTTCTCACACAAGGACAGCACCCCCATAAAGCAGCAGCAATTGCCACAGTTACTGTCCTGGATGAAATGCAGTCGGGAGTCATCTGTGGGTTTTTAAGTGCTGCCTTCCAGATCCCTCCTCCTCAGATAATTAAGAGTTGGCTGAATTACTGTTCACCACCACTGGAACATGTTGCTTTTTTTCTTGGGACAATTTTAAAAGCAAATACCAGCTCGTTTCAGGAGGCGGCTTTATTTAGTATGTCCCTTAACTCTGTGAGTAAGCTGTTGATGAGAGAGAAGAAATGAGAAAGCTTGTAATTATCAAGTTCCTACAGAATAAATTACTTTCCTTGTGGGAGAACTAAGGTATCATTTTCCTGCAGCATTCAATGCTAATAGTTTAAATAGTGAACTGTTGGGGGTGTTTGAGTTAATAACCATAGCTCCAGAATCATATTCAATACATTTATGTATTTGCAGATCATTTAATCTTGCTTACTGTCTGAACACTGAAATTGACCTAGAAAAAATAAAGAAGATAATTGATATCATTCACTCCACAAGTTTTATTGAATACAGTACACTTAAAAGGCCAAATATTGTATCCCATGACTAATTGTGGCAGGAATTGAGAAGAAAGAGAAATCAGTGTGACTGGATTTGTTGGGAAGAAAAGTGCTTTGGAATAGGTGAAAGGAGGGTACATCCCTGGAAGGGAGGGGTGGATGACAGGCAGGGAGAAAAGACCACATGAGATGGTGGCAGGTATGGGAGCGGTGATGAATGAATGCCATCAGAAAAAAATGTACTTCCAGAATCTGGGACAATTGTTAAAATACAGATTTCTTGTCTTTCACCTATGTACTTGAATCAGTTCCTCCCGGGAGAAGCCCAGTATATATATATATATATATGTATGTATGTGTGTGTGTGTATTTTTTATTCATTTTGAGAGAGAGAGAGAGAGAGAGAGAGAATGAGAATCCCAAGCAGGGCCCACACTATCTGCACAGAGCCTGATGCAGGGCACAAACCCATGAACTCCCAGATCATGACCTGAGCCAGAATCAAGAGTCAGACACTTGGAGGCTTACCTGCCTGAGCCACCCAGGCAACCCAAATTGTATATGAAACAGGTGCTCCAGGTGATTCTTTCTGGAAAAACACAGGGACTATTTTATAAGCTCTACTCCTCCTTTCCAAAGGTATTTATTTCTGGAAAGTTTGAGAAACCTGGGAGAGGATTCTGGAGGAGCGTTAATTAAGATCTTTGAACTTGGGCTCCAAGGCAATTTCAGAGGCCTCTGAGTAAGAACATTTACCTGAACAAAAACAGGGTTTAGGAAAGGGAAGGAATTGGTGTATTTAAGAAAATTCAGTGAGGAAAAACTTGACTCTGACATTGTAATGCGAGTATAGCAGTGTGGATAAATGTGGTGTCATGTTGATTTTGATGATGTTTACTAATGGAAAAGTGAGGCAATTATTTTCTGATTTCTTGGAAGGAGGAAGAAGGAAGTATCTATATTTGCTTAAATTCTTTTTTTTTAATTTTTTTTAAGGTTTACTTATTTTTGAGAGAGAGAGACAGACAGAGCGTGATTGTGGGAGGGGCAGAGAGAGAGGGAGACACAGAATCTAAAGCAGGCTCCAGGCTTTTAGCTGTGCCCAGCGTGGGGCTCGAACTCATGAACTGTAAGATCATGACCTGAGACAAAGTTGGCTGCTTAACCAGTTGAGCCACCTGAGTGCCCCTATATTTGCTTAAATTCTAATCAGGATTTATATACTTGAAAATGGTTATTATACTCGAATAAATACTGAGAAACTCAAGGATGATGTGCATGGGTATTTGGCTCTGTGCTAAACTTACTTGTACTTTCACGAAAAGCAGCTAAAATGTTTTGAATTTCTTGTTAGAAATAGGTGAAAACCAACCTTCCCACAGGATGGAATAAGACTCAAGTGGATGATTTCAGCTGTCCTCTTATCTCTAGCTGGTGTCAAAGCAACACTTAACATACCGGTTACCGTGAATTCAGTGTCAGGGATGTGGGCAGGAGTGCTTAGGGCAAAGGGGGATAAAGAAAATTACTACTGTCATTTGAATGTCTCCCCAGAATACTTTTTTCTCCTTCCAGTATCAAAAAAATGCCTGGTGGGGGGGAGAGGGGGGACCACCTGGGTGGCTCAGTCACATTCAGCTCAGGTCATGATTTCAAGGTTCTCGGGATGGAGCCTCGCATCTGGCTTCGTGCTAACAGTGCGAAGCCTGCTTGGGACTCTCTGTCTCTACCTCTCTCTCTCTGCCCTTCCCCCACTTGTGCTTTCTCTCAAAATAAATAAATTGTTTTTTAAATGCTTGGGCCCACTCAGATCTTCTGAATTTTAACTCGTGGGGCCTGAGCATCCGATGATTCTGAGGTATGGCCAGGACGGACAGCCTCTTACCACACAGGTAGCCGGACAGCTCGTGAGGAGATTTGTTTTACTAAATGCGTAGCAGCAGCCTGCCAGAAATTTTCTTACCAGTGTGTTGATTCTCATGCCTCCAAAAGTTAGATCCTGCTATCAGATTATGAGGGATTGTGCCGAGAGGAAAAATTTTAAACCATTTTTACTCCAGCTTTAGAATCCGAGTAGTGTGAGAAGTCTAGGAAAGTCCAAGTTACAACGCAGACAGAAGTACAGGAAAGAATTGTTGCAGCAGGATGTCCGGAGCGCCCCTCACTCTTGCCCCGCCTGTTCCCACTGTCTTCCGGGCCCCAGCTCTTTGAGCTTCCAGTCCTTGAGCAGACTAAAGTGCTTTGCAGATTCTAAAGATACCTTGAATATAATAGTTTTGTATTTCCTTTTTATGTTTTGCTGTCATGGATATGAATCATCATCTAGGGACTACTGAAAGAAGGTGATCTTTCAAATCTTTATAGGTCACATAGGGGAACTGAGACATATTCTGGAATTTGTTTCTCTTTCAGGTACTTCATTCTGAATTTTATTTAGGAAAACGGTCATGATGACTTTTTAAATTAAATTTTTAGAAAATTACTGGAATAACGCATGGCCACTAATAAAAATCTTTTGTCCTCAAAACATTTTTCTTACGCTTTGTGTTCCAACCAAAATTCCATCAGGAAAATGTCTCAGCCACACTGAGATACCACCTCATGCCAGTCAGAGTGGCTAAAATGAGCAAATCAGAGAACTCTAGATGCTGGTGAGGATGTGGAGAAACGGGCACCCTCCTACACTGTTGGTGGGAATGGAAACTGGTGCAGCCCCTCTGGAAAACAGAGTGGAGGTTCCTCAAAAAATTAACAATAGAACTCCCCTAGGACCCAGCAATAGCACTGCTAGGAATTTACCCAAGGGATACAGAAATGCTGA